>NC_072821.1:5012500-5340833 GCF_027744805.1 Dunckerocampus dactyliophorus | reverse complement strand
CTTAACTGTGGTTTATCACACCTGAGTTCAAGTGGAAAATGTTTTAAAACCATTTCTAAAGCTTTGGGAGTCCAACGAACCACAGTGAGAGCCATTATCCACAAATGCGAAAACATGGAACAGTGGTGAACCTTCCCAAGAGTGTCAAGCCAACCAAAATGACCGCAAGAGCGCAGCAACGACTGATCCAAGAGGTCACAAAACACCCCACCACAACATCAAAACTGCACGCCTCATTTGCCTCTGTTAAGGTTAAGTGTAAAACCACTGCTGAGCAAAAAGAACATTAAGGCACATCTCAATTTTGCATGAAAACATCTTGATTATCCCCAAGGCCTTTGGGAAAATACTCTGTGGTCTGACGAGACAAAAGTTTAGCTTTTTGGAAGGTGTGTGTCCCATTACATCTACCGTAAAAGTAACGTCACATTTCAGAAAAAGAACATCATACCAACGGTAAAATATGGTGGTGGTAGTGTGATGGTCTGGGGCTGTTTTGCTGTTTCAGGATCTGGAATACTTGCTGTGATAAATGGAACCATGAATCCTGCTGTCTACCAAAAAATCCTGAAGGCCATCTGTTGGTCACCTCAAGCTGAAACCAACCTGGGTTCTGAAGCAGGACAATGATCCAAAACACACCAGAAAAAAAACAAAATGAAGACTTTGGAGTGGCCTAGTCAAAGTCCAGACCTGAACCCTATTGAGATGCTGTGGCATGGCTTTAAAAAGGTGCTTGATGCTGGAAAACCCTCCAATGTGGCTGAATGACAATTCTGCAAAGATGAGTGGGCCAAAATTCCTCTACAGCGCTGTAAGAGACTCATTATAAGTGATCACAAACGCTTGATGGCAGTTGTTGCTGCTAAGTGTGGCCCAACCAGTTATTAGCTTTAGGGGGCAATCACTACTTCACACAGGGCCATGCAGGTTTGGATTTTTTTCCCTGTTTATAATAAAAAGTTTCATTTATTATTCACATACTGTATACAGTGGTCCTGTTATAAAGTACTCTATTGCTCTTGCCGTTGTATGCTGTCATGCACATTTGAGAAATAAAAAGTCGTGCACAATGTCAATCCTGTGCACAACAACTGAGAGGTTCCTTCATCTAACAGGCTCGGCTAAAAAAGGTCAAGGTTCCAGTCTGGCACACACAGTCATTCATTTTGATGAAGTGGGGTGTTGGAAAGTGTGTGTGGTAATAAGTGTGAAGGCTGCCTATAGGAATGTGTTGTTTGTGCTATAATGATGATATATACTGTATGTCAGGCACAGACAATTATTTATTACCACTGGATAACAAAGATGTGGCCCAATTCCCTGTTAGTTTAACCATTAAAGGAGATTGTGATTTACAAATATACATGATTATCTGTGTCAATTGTGCACAGCAAGGTAACGCTACTGCATATGGAATCCGATTTCCGCATTGTCAACAGTATGCATTTCGACAAGTCAACGACCATTTAAAAAATCCCTTTTCAAACTACTGCAAAATCCTGTCATGTATACGCTGCACTAATAAAGAAAGCAGATTGCTGTTGTCCTCGCTGATTTATCCTGCTCTTCCAGCGCCTTCTACATCAGCGACAGACAAAAAAAATTAATTAAAATGCTGCCTTGCCACCTCATTCTCTCTCACACGGTGCGAGCAAATCACTCCCCGCCATTCATAACCTTTATTATTTTGCTGTGAACTACAGCAGAGCGGAGAGCCAACGTGGGCAATCATTGTAAAACGTACACGGCTATTTGCTAGTACTGCATGTTGTACTGTGTGCCAATCTTGGAACTACAACGAGGCCTACGCCAAAGCCACATTCCTGTATATGCACCTTTATCCAGATCCTCAGCAAAATGTTATGGGTCCTTTCTTGGCCTACTCGCCACCTCTTCACAGAGTTTTGTGGAAATCGAGTATGCACAGACCTCTACAGGTTAGATAACGGCACCCTGACTGCTATTAGGTATCGGGATGAAATCCTTGGACCCATTGTCAGAACCTACGCTGGTGCAGTGGGACCTGGGTTCCTCCTGGTCCACGACAATGCCCGACCTCATGTGGCTAGTGTATGCAGGTAGTTCCTGGAGGATGAAGGAATTGATACCACTGACTGGCCCCCACGTTCACCTGACCTAAACCCAATAGAACACCTCTGGGACATTATGTTTAGGTCCATCCGGCGCCGCCAGGTTGCTCCTCAGACTGTTCAGGAGCTCATGGATGCCCTGGTCCAGATCTGGGAGGAGATCCCCCAGGACACCATCCATAGTCTCATTAGGAGCATGCCCCGACGTTGTCAGGCATGTGTACAAGCACGTGGGGGCCTCACAAACTACTGAGAATCATTTTGAGTTGCTACAATGACATTTTAGCAAAATGGACCAGTGTGCTGCATCATTTTTGGGGTGTCTTTGATTTCCCGCCTCTATAGGGTGATCATTTTTATTTCTATCAAATTATGTGGCAGTTTAGATCTGATGTGTTTTCCAAGTGTTTCTCTAATTTTTTTGAGCAGTATATTTAACAACAGTCAATGAAACCAATATCTGCACCCTCATCCAGATCCACACTAAAGTGTTATGGGCGTGTCCATATAGCGTGCTGACACCTCTACAGATTCTCACAGAAGTCGGTTGTGTAGTTTTGCATAATTAAAAAATGAAAATACTGTAACTAAATTAAAGTTAACTTCAGTAATAAATTGCTTATTAATAATGATATAATATTAACAGCAAAATATGTTTTAGTTTTGAGCAATTACTGTTGTGATTTACTTTTTTTTTTAACTGTATAACCTGTGTGCTGACGCACAGTGGTGACTTTCCTCCCCCCACCTTCGCTGTTTGGTTTTGACATTTGATGACGTCTGAGCAGCATGAGGGGGCGAGTATTCTGCCTGTAGGGGGCGCCTATCTGCCACACATATGCGCTGACTTGACGAGGATGTGAGCACTTAGTATTAGTAAATAGGCTTTCCGCCCCGCGCCGCACCCTAAAGAATGCGGGGACACAAGAGACGGCCACCGCTTTAAGCATAGCATGCTACTGAGCTACATAGTTAGCCTCCAATTTATTTAGTCTAAACTTAAGAAAGAGTTTCAAGCGGAGTGGGGAAGGACAAAGAAAGAAGCCAAATACTTAACCACTTCCACACAGAATGGGAGGAGAACTTTTTTTCCACTATGTCACGTCAGACATGCCATGGCTGACTCCATGCAGTGTTAAGGTAATGTAAGGTAAGGTAAGGTAAGGTAAGGTGATGTCTCATCAGTGTAACATTACTGCCACCTACTGACCAGAATTCTACACGTGAATTGTCTTTCAATATTTGTTGACTAACAATGGACCACAACCAACCACGAAACAATGATCATTTATTAATTCATTCGTTTTTGAAAAAACACGATAGAGTGAGGGAGTGATCATCATCGTGCACACACTGGCTTGCGACACGATCCCAGAATGTTGAAACATTTTCAATTTTTCATCCCTGTCGCCCAGACGAAGACCAATCAGTGGGAGTTTCATTGACGAACCAATGAGCGGACAGGATGCTAATCAGTACGCTCTCGCAGGTGATCATGGAGGAAAAATGATACTTGCCGTATCAGACGTCCCAGAACGAATGAATGAATGTATGAATGAAAAATACTCTGTCAATTGATTCAAAATAATACATTTATATACATTCTATAATAATAGCAAGGTATGACTAATCTCAACATGACAGTTTAGTTGTTTTTAATGCATATTCATCGAATTTTCACAAAATAATTATGTTTAAAAAAAAAAAAAGGGCATTGGCCCATCCTATGTGTCTTAGTCAGTTTAAGTGCTCCTCCAACAAGCCCACCGAGGGCCATTAGGGGAGAAGGCTGAGTAAATGTCACCTTGAATTGCAGCGGCATCACCACCGAGTGTCTCTGTGGTCTATTTACATTGTCACGCACAGAGATAATGGCTCCAACAGCACTGAATATCTGCAGAACGGTTGGTTATTGATGGTTAACGGGCTATTATGCAGCACCTTTCTTAATGTGACTGAAATTTTCGCATTTTACTCACCAACACCAGTACAGTTTGAGAAACCCTGGTAATTATTTGTATTTGTATCATTCGTACGAACTGTAAGCAAGTAGGTTTACTCGCCATATTGTGTGGACGATTTCATCCTGGTGCAAATTTACTTCTGGTAGAAATATTTCTAGAAATAATTGGTAATCATTTCTAGCATGATGGAACATATAAAAAAGTCTAAAGAACCCACAGCGTAAAAGCTATTTCTTTTGCTTAGCTTTTCTTCCCGGTTCTTGGGACTACTATCGGAGGTTTTCCAATTTGATTAAAATATAAGAGCAATATGTTTGTTTACAGAGCTGGACTCTATCGTCAACAAGGAAGATCTATCTAGAGCCCAAAATGATGGGCATAGGGAGCATATGAAGCACTTGTTGTGCCCCTCAAGAAAGAGAAAGTGAAAGTTAAGCTTGTGTGTGAGAGAGAGAAGGTGCCTGTTGTGTGTTTGCCCCTTCTCCCAGTATTTTTCCATAAGTCATATCTATGTGTTGCACAGCTCTGATTGTGCTATGTGAGTGTCTGTGTGTCAAGAAGGCCTTCTATGATAAGTTATTAGACTGAGATAATAGAATGAATCTAAAGGTGTAATAATAATAATATCTAACAGAACATTACTAGTGCGCCAACAAATGGGTTGAAATAAGGGTTTGGATTGAAATAAGATATGAAAATAAATGTTTTTTATGTTTTTTATTAAAAAATGGACACTTAATCTATGTCATCGGTAGCGGTATGGGTATCGGACGATGTCACAGCATCACAGCAAAAACTTGTTTTTTAAGTGTGAGTAGGGGGTACATGACTTCCAGTCACATGTCTGAAGGGGGACGCGACTGTGAAAAGTTTGGGATCCACTGTACTGGACAGATGAGGGACGTCAAGTAACAAAAATTTAGCATTTTCATCGCAGCCTTTGGGCGAAGCATGGCGGCGAAGCTTGGTTGGCGTAAAACTAAGAACTCAGCTCAGGTGGGTAGCGCATATGGCTACAGTCCCAGATTTATATGCCAATTTATGCAATTAGCAAAACAGTGTTCCCTCGTTTATCGCGTGGATAGGTTCCTAAAATAGCCCGCAATAAGTGAAATCTGCGAAGTAGCCGACTTCATTTAAAAAAAAAATGATTATATATGTTTTAAGGCTGTAAAACCACTCACCATACACTTTGTACACTTTTCTCAGACAGACATTAACATTTTCTCTTGTTTAAACAAGCAAAAAAGTTTGAACTTTAATGATCAACGTTAATGATCAAGAAATTATGAAGTCACTCACGCATATTTCACTCCTGTGACCGTGCCTTTTGGTCCTGGCGCCGTTCTGCTGTACTGTAGCGTTTTTGTATCCTTGTTAAAACATATTGCTGCAGACGAGCCGAAGATTCGTTCACAAGCTAGCAAGCTAGCGATGACACAGGAGACATGGCAGGACAGCACGAAGGACGGTGAAGACACGAAGGAGATTGATTGACAATGGTCTACAGCCAATCAGGACGCTTAAAACAATGGGCGGTGCAGCCAGACGAGAGAGGAAAGAGATAGACACTCAACTTCCCACAATGCAGTTCTTCTTAAAGGGCCAGGCTCGGCCTGTAACAGCTTCGTACGCTGTAATAAAAAAAAAAAAGAAGCACTAAAAAAATTCTGCGAAACTGCGAATCGGCAAAAACTGTCGGGTGGTGACAGGAAATGTCTAAAAATGAGGCATCAACATCAACCGACGTCTCGTTTAAGTGATTACTTTTAGATAGCAAAACACGTTGAGAGACAAAACGTGAACGTGTACGTGTAATAACGCCGTTCCGGATGCTGTGATTTCCTTCATACTCTTTGTACCTGCACTGAGTGCTCCTTCAGGTGAACCTATTGATTTTCACGTGCGAGTGTAGCTTTCATTTCTTTCTTACAGGATAACACACGGATCCGAATGACAAAATTCAGGCACAGTCATTCTGGTGTTTTATGATGCCTTCGTAAAAATCAGCACAGTGTGATGCATAAGCAGACATCAAGCATGAAAAGCACAATAAAACCATAGCAGATGGGTTCGTAGAGAGAAAGTAGCAGCCAAAAAATAGACAGAGAGCAACATTCTCCGTGTAAAATCATGTATTTTTCATAAGTCTGCGGGTAATAGATAAATGGACCGAGCTACAGCCAAGCTAATTGGATAAAGGTTATCTGTGCAGCCTCAGTGTTCGAGGGATCTGTTGTTCCTCATGCGACTTAACCAAGTCAACTGCCTGCCTAATCACATTCAAACCAAAGTCTATTTACTTTGCGGGGCACTGCTGTTCTGGCTGGAGGCAAAAAATGGCGCAGGTTGAAGAAGAATCCTGTAAATGAGCGCACCAGTCCCTAATGCAAAAACTGTTTACAACAGGGCCCCGGGGGGGGATGGGGAAGAGCCCTGACAGACTGACAATGGGGAAAGAAGCCTCAGCTTAAACTAATTAGCCGAGAGGACAAATGTCATGTAAATCGAAGCTTGGTCTTCTAAGACTGTGCAAGGGACTTGTGAATGGAGAGTATTTCAAGTACAGTGATTGGCGTGCTGACAGTGAGAATGACAAATAACAAAAACTCAGTAGTTGAAAATGGGTCTGAAAGTGGAAGTTTTGGGGGGGTGGAATCATTGGATTGACACAAAAATGACACAATGAAAGTACTCACTTAAACCGTTGGCTGTGGCGTCACGTCGGTAGACAAAACACAGCCGTGGACGCGCAGCAAAGCAAAGAAAGAGAAATATTCATTCAATAGTAACGCTGTGATGAGTATGATGTAACACACATTAAAAAACACGTATGTTGTTTGACTGGCAGTGATTGACACTGACCTGCAGAGACGGCAAGATACAAGACGAGTGAGCTGCTAAGCTAGCCTTGAAATTTGGCATGAAAACGCATATTATTCCACGATTCGTAGGATATATCTAATAGAAAAAAATGGGTCTTCAACGTCCTCTGGGTTTTGACTTTCTGTTTATTTTCGTCCGCGTCAGTGCTTGTGTTTTCCCCGGTCTAGGTCAAAGAAAGATAGTCGGGACAGCTGATGGTAGAAGCATCGCCCGGTAGTACACATTCAGCCCCAAACGTCCCATTATCCGAGGCGCGGTGTCAAAACAACTGTCCTCAACATGAGTCGAAATATTGTGTTTTCTTTGTTTAGGAGTTGTCGTTTGTCAGTTATCGTCACAATGCTGTGATGCGTGTTACAGCTAAATTGAGTCGACTTGGAAACTTTCTTGTCCTCTGGAGTGTGGAAAGAGAAAAGTTGTGGACATATGGTCCGCTGTGCTGAGAATCAGTGTGTGGGAGATTAACATTTTCCACCAGTGACTGCGATCACAGCAGAGAGGCCGAGAAGAAGAAGGTCTCAAAGGGGAGCGACTCACCATCTGGATCGTCAGGAGCTGTGACACATCCAATTTAGCTCTACCTGTGGACCGCTCGCTAACCTCTCTGAGGTCTCCTTAGGGTCGACATCCTGCAAGATGAGATGAAGTCTGCAGACGCTCTGTTGCAGACTTATGTCTCTAAAAAACAGCACGATAGAAATCCAGCTTATTTTGGGGAACAGCAAAAAGGGGAGAATCGTTGGGCTAACATTTCTGTCTGAGTCAGAAGTCCAAACTAAGTTATCGGACGCCAGTGTTCGAACCATCCGCCATGATAACAACCTGTTTCAGACTTGTTAGCAAGGCCTCACTGACTTCACACCAAACAAATGCTGTAAGTTAGCAAGATACTCCACTGGTTCATGAGCAGTGATGTCCTGCTGCATTCCCACGACAGAGTTTTAAAAAATCTGGGATTTTGGGAATAAAGTCGTAAATTTATGAGAAAAAAAGTTGTCTTTGCCCAAGGCCAAAGGTCAGATATGTCCCCCCTTTTCATAGCTGTCTCAAGCAATGTCTGTTACGACGAGTATTAAAATAATCTGAGATTTGGACAATAAAGTCGTACATTTCCGAGAATAAAGTTGTATATTTACAAGAAAAAACTTGTACATGTATGTTACAGGCATGGCATTTCATATTTTATTCTCGTAAACTTGCAACTTTTTTTCTCTTAAATTTCGGACTTTATTCTCGTAAATTTACAATTATTTTCCTCATAAATTTCTGACTTTATTCTCGTAAATTTTGGCCTTTATACTCGTAAATTTACAACTTTTTTTCTCAAAATTTTCAGACTTTATTCCCATAAATCTACAATTATTTTCTCATAAATTTCGGACTTTGTTAGTAAACTTACCACTTTTTTTTCTCAGAATTTTCGAACATTATTTTCTTGTAAATTTACGACTTTATTCTCGTAAACGTACAACTTTTTTTCTCGAAAATTTACAATATTTTTTGTCATAAATTGACAACTCTATTCTGGAAATTTCAGATTTTTTTTTTTTAATGGGGCACTAATTCTCCGTCGTACATTTCAGACTACTGGGAAGTAGGAATTATCCAACTTGGAACCTTTTTATGAGGTCTGGACTCAAAATTCAAGAAAAAACCCCCAACTAAATAAATGTAGAAATTTCCAACATGTCCATGGTCATTTGTAAAATGGTACAATTAAACAAATGGTGCCATTTTGTTTCGTTAATTGTATTTCTATAGCACCAATTCCACATGGAGGATGCTCCCCAACTGAACCTCGCATGAGCACAAACAACAACTCAGAAAAAAACTATAAACTTCCTCAATTTTCAACTTTGACACCGTGCTGGGCCGACAAGGGCAAGGAAGAACTCCCGCTAAGGAAAAAAACTCAAACACAAACGAGACTCAGTGCCCGCCTGAGAAGGAATGGCCACAACTTCACAAAGTTGAATTGAGTTAATTAAACCGTAGTTTTCGTTTTGCCTTGGCGAAGGCAAGGAAACACTCCGTCTAAGAAAGATACCTGGAACTGAACCAAGACTCAATGGAAATGTCCTCAATCGGTCTCCATGCCCAAAAATCAATGGCCACACCTCAAAAAGTTGCACTGACATCGGTTACGAGTTTATTTGTTTGTTTTCGTAATCCTAGACCTCCAAACGCACCCACAAAAGCGTGATCAAGTGATAAACCTCCTGCTCAACCTATCAGTGCGGTAGACCAGACAGACATCGGATCATCAATCTGCAGTAAGGCACATACGACACCACTAACAAACACGGTTTAGGATATTTGCTTTCAGCTAATTGATGGATGGTGATCCATTTCCATGTGGCAAAACGCAACATCTTGTTCCATCTTTTTTCCTTTACTTCACCCCCCACCTTGACACCGCTTGATTATTTCAGCCTGGTGTCATTAACAGAGGATCCAGACAGACATGCAGCAATCAGTCACTCTGAACCGCTATGACTGCGGTGGTCTCTCGGGAGCCCCTAAGCACCCGAGAAGCTTCAGCCTCCTGTCCATCCCTCTCCTTGGAGATTTTTAACTTGATGACCACACAGACCTCGAATTGAATCAGGGATACATCATAAGCAGTGACGTCATTAAGGCAGGAAGCACAACTAAAAGGATGAGCAAACCACAGTCAGTGAAATGAGCTGTTGATGATGTAATTATGCTAAGACCGTGGCCGGTGACGTGCAGTCAGGGGAGGCAGGTAAGGCAGAGCCTCACCAGTCATGATGAAAAATTTAAAAAAGGAATAATAATAACATAAACCAAATATTTTGTCCATTGAACTGTATTCGCAATGTATTTTCTGTATGATTCCAATCATTTTTAACATTTCCTTAAAGTAAAAGTTGCTGCATTTCCTGATCAAACACAGGGCAGAAACCTAAGATGAGGCCACCGTGAGAGTCGGTTCTTGGCACGTTGAGTGGGACCATGCGCCTGCCAGTTTGTTTGTCAGCATTTGTCTCCAACAATATAACGTTGCAGTACACCATGACTTTCTCCAGCCTGTGTAATGTGTGTAATGTAAGTGTGGCATCATTACTCTTGCTTATAAAATACACAGAAATGTCACACGGGAGGCACTTGCAGTACCAACGCATCCTGAAGGGGTTAGGCTTGAGCTGGAAGGTGTCAATTGTCAATTGCCGTCTTTGCACAGAGGAAAAGCCAGAGTTTTTTTTTTTTTTGCTTCACTGAAATACACCAACGGGCCGCACGGTGGCCTAGTGGTTAGCATGTTGGCCACACAGTCATCTGAGTTCTCCGTTAGGCATCTCTGTGTGGAGTTTGTCTCACAGAAGCGGCCGACAATTTGGAGTCATTGTGGGGTTATGATAAGACTATACATTCAATGATAGCCAATGTTAGAAGCTAAACCTTGCCAAATTGCTATCATCAGCTGACAGCAAACATAAACTAGTGCGTGGGCGTGTGTTTCATCGGCGTACAAAGCAGGAAGAGGCGGGGTGTAATGCTCATAGTACGTTCGAATGTTGCAGCTGGAGCTGTTGCATACGGCCCCTTCGACTGTCAAGTGTAAAAATCAGTTTGTAAACATCTCGGGTGACCTCACGCACGGCGGTGGTCAGTTCGGCAAAAAACACGAAAGAAAAAGCAAAACCTCCACCCAGAATGACTCCGGAATGCATGTCGACAGTTGTTTTGCGCTACATTTGAGACATTTGTCTTGAAAATGTTGGCAAAATTGGGAATGTTAGCGGTTCCACTGTATTTTAGTACAAATACCACATATTGCTCAAGGTTTATGAGAAAGAACTCCTCTTTATTTTCAATGAAAACGACGATATGTACTGTATGTGTGAATCGTATATTTCTGCATAGTCTACAGGAAGCACATAAGGATTAACAGATGAGTTCAATCAGGCTGAGAGAGCATTGGAAACACATTAAGGGCTCAGGGAGGTTACAGAGCATTGATTCAAAAGTCAGGCTGTGTCAGTAAGTAGCCCCGAAAAGGCATTAAACAGCCTCCTGGGTCAAAGATAGTTTGTTCATTGTTGGTTCAATCTAACACGTAGACCGTATGATGGCTTGTGAGGCTTTTGATGCGATATTGCATTTTAACAGGCAAGAAACAGATGGAAGGACAAAGTATGAAATCAGCCATCAGGAGAAGGCTGACCCCTTAAATCAAACCATGGGAAATCAGGGAGGAACCAGACCCATCGATCCCCTGCAGGATTTGTGCTTCTGCCTCTCTTGTCGTGGTTTAGCACCCCCTCTACTCCCCTCCTTTCCTCATCAACAGCATCACAAGAGTTCCTCAAGGAGGTCGCAAGAAGTGCGTCTCATCCTGCCTGCTTGGCGTCACGTCGGAGCATCCATCTTCTTCTATGACACTTTCGATGCCTGTCCTTCCTGTCTACTGCGCAAGTGACACACTCAGGCTATTAATTGGCTAGTCTGCCTTCTCCGGGGACTTTTCATTAGTGACACAACAGATATGGACAAGTGAGATAAGTCGTGGCACCGGCTGAGCCGTCCGCATTCGCCGCCTGTGTCAAATAGGACAGCTCGCAATTAGTTTGCATGTGCGAGAGGTTCCTTGGGATTATCATGCAAGACGCTCTCCTAGCGTCCAGTTAAGCAGACAATGGATATGAAGTGGAACATCCAAATCAGAGCGTGCCGAAAGTTGGAAATTCAACAATTTGAAAGTGACAAAAATCAAATTAAAAAATTTAATTAAAAAAAAAAAAATTAACACAAGTGTTTGGCTTTCTTGTTGCCATTTCTTGGTGAGAGACGGATATGTGATTATAACCATAGAACAGGAAATGCTATGGCATTACGTAGTAATGATACAAAGTGGGTTGTGTTTAGCTTTAATGTGAAGAGACTAACCTCCATTACATTCCAGTGCAGGTAGAAACTGCCTGTAAAAGCTGGAATTTTTCCACTTTTTTACCGTGTTGCTGTTCTGTAAAAACAGCACCAGTACGGAATAGGCAGGAGGAAATTCCCTTTTAAGCTGCCTGTGAAAGCTGGCATTTGTCGGCCTTTTTAGTTAATGTTGCTCTTACGTATTGACGGCACCGACGCAAAACGGCCAACACTAAAACCCCAATTAGCTGCCTGTAAAAGGCCGCTTTTCCACCTTTTTCTGTGTAAACAGCACCAACACAGAATGGTGGGATGACGTCAACGCAGCATTTTTCTACCTGTGTGTAAGGGTAATCCAGAATGGATCTTAGCTGGGTTCTGTATAAAAGGCTCGGACAAATAAACGAACATGATAAGTGTTGTCACACAAATCATGAGATGTTCAAAATTTTAGCAGGAGCCAATCAGACAAGCTGGAGATCGACAGCGTCGATCGATAACTTTGCATGAGGCCCAGCTTGTGAGTAGCGGGAGCGCATGCAGCACTTCAGGTAATGAACTGTCTGTGTGATATATGTCCCTCACCGGAGGGGAGACGGTGATTGGTGGTCGTGGTGCAACATGGTAGTGCGACGGCAGCAATTCTGTGATTAGCCATTTCACCTCCGTCACACACATCACGGGTCTGTCGGCATAGCAACATGTCAACTTGTGGACCATTGACATGACAAAAAGCAAAAAAAAAGAAGTTGATGTTCTTGAAAATGACACCAATATTGTTTCCATGATGCTTTTCTCGCAGACACTGCCATAGCATAGATCCAACATTTCTCCACCTTCTGCCAATACAAAGTACAGTAAAGTGGAGCTGATTTCGCACCTGTTTGATCTTTCACACAGCGACATGGCATGCCGCAACCAGAAAGACGCATCAGAGTCGGCATCGGGTGTGTGCCAGAAAATCCTTGTAAGACAGCAACAATTACTTTCAACACAACAGAGTGGGAGAAATGGGTCTCGGTGGTTAAACTGTCCCGGCATTACGGCATTACCCTTTTCTGTTACAGCTCTGATGCTATTTCTGGAGGCCGAAAATTCCCTGGCTGTCCCTCTAGTCTATGCTGGAACCGTTTGTACAGGACAACGACAGGGGGGAAAAATGGTGAAAATATGCCAGCTTTTGAAGGCAGTGTGAAAGGGGCTTTCGTCTAAGTGGGTGACTCACTTTCAAACACTCGAATGGCAGGTAAGATTGTAAAGAGATTACTTAAAGCTAGGGTTGTCAATCGATTAAAACACCTAATCGCGATTAATCACATTTTTAGTCGACAGTTAACTCATAATTAATCACAGATGCAAATCAATTTTTATCTATAATAAGTAGGGATGTAAATCTCTTTATGGTAAACAATTTGCAACAATAACTACATCAAATTTGATGTAAAGAGATATCAATTTTGGAAATATGGGCTGTTATTGTATTCAAAAAATAATATACGGTAAGAAAGTTAGAAAGCCCACAGTTTTTGCATGTTTAATGCGAACGGTGTTCTGTCCCACTATGTTTGATGATCCTTGAACGCACCTGCACACATAGACTACTATACTGTATTTTTACCCTTTTTCTTTCCCCTCATATTTGGTCCCAAATGCTGATACTATGTGGGAATGCATAAAGGTAAGATTTGATGACTTTATCGAGCGCCAATGTGCATTCTTGTATGGCACACTGTCTGAAAAACAAGCTCCAGGCTCGTACTGGTTGGTGGATTTTGGCTCTGTACTCATTTCGTGCTTTTAATTTGATGCTGTTCCTGTCATAGTTTTACATAATACATAACAAATAAGATAAATTAGTTTCACTGATGTGTTGACAATCTTTCCCGGTGACTAGCTAGTGCGCTGCTAATGCTAATCACATCCATTCTTGTCTGCAGTTACGGTCACATTGACACAAGCCCCCAAATAGCTGTCCTCGGCTATGCCTGCCAAGAAAACGGCAGCTCGTAACCCAAATTTTAGCTCAAAGTTCAAAGCAAGAAATCAGCCGAGAGACAGCTGGCATCTAAAAAAACACTGGTTGGTTGGGACACTCGTATGCCAAGATACCACTGTATAAATTACCATAAAAAATACCGGCAGTGCTCCAGTAACTTGCCCATGGAGTCTGTGACAACTCAAATCACAGCGACAGTGCATACAAATAACTTTGGTCTTGTTGCGAGAGCCTTCTGCCGGGGCTTTGAAGCTGAATTTACCAATTAAAATACCCTTTTCTTTGTCCATTTCTGCGAAATATTTGCTCCTGCTTGTAGCGCCATGGTCACCGCTGCGTTTCCGCTGCGTAGGGCTTCCGTTAACGCATTAGCCCTACTTAAAACATTGCCTGTACACAAAATAAAGCTTTTCCAATGGTGACGATTTAATTGGAAGAGATTATTTTCATTTCCATTATTCCTTGTGAGGAAAGTTGTCACCAAAGCTTCGGTACGTTGGAAATACTACATAAACTGCAAGGTAACTAGCAGAGGAAGCTCATATGTAGTGCTTCATGTGGTCTAACGTATCATTTGAATATGCATAGATTTGATTTGTTGCATGAAATAAGGCTTACAATCATGACGGAGGTAAATCATCCAATTAATGACTGAGGTAGGGAGTCAGCCTGAATTCAACATATAAATCTGTCCCATTTGGTACCTCAGTAAATGGTTTACAGGCCGGATACTGCAATACGTAGCTAATAAAAACAAATTCAATTCAATTTCAGATCCTTTGGGGTCATAAAATAGGGTCAAAACCTAATCAGTCCTTATTGATCATGCCTGAATGAGCCACAAAAGACGTCATGCCTGGGCATCACATTGTCCCCTTTAACTGGCTATTATAATAGGGCTTAAGTGGGTGCAAATCCATCCTTAACTCTCCCATTCACCTCTAAAAAGAAAGATGTGTCCTCTTGTGAGAGCTCACAAAAGTGAGAGCCAGCAAAGGTGGAAAGTGAGAACTGGAAGAGTGCTTGGGTTTATGTCGGAATGTGAGGGAGATATTTCAAGTGGATCATTCTTTATGGGGGTCACCAAGTTCATACACGAGTAAAAGTAAACAATTTAACAAGTGCATGTCTTTTTCTGGCCTGGTTTTAGCAAGTGTGCTGCATGCTGATTCCCTAAACGGATCGTAATGGTGTTGGTGTTAAATAAAATAAAACGATATACATTACTTAAAATTATTTTACAAATAAAATAAGTAATTATATGAGGAGCAGACATGTTTAATTATTTTAATACGCCACTAAGAAACCAGTTTGTGATGTCATTTTTTCTTTTTACTGAACACATCATAAGGTACACCTGCAATACACCAACATCAAACTACAGTACACTATGTTTATTAATGTGCTTGCAGTTTATAGTGGTGTCCAACCACTTTCTACTATTTTGGCTGCCTTATTTAGCTACGTTGGAGAGTAAAAATATTAAGAACATGACAATAAAAATACAATTGAAAGAATAATCAAACATAAATACATTATACCTGTTCAACAATGTTAATCAAAACTAGGAATTACTATCTTTGTTCTGCTTTGGTTTTGGACGTTTAGAGGCACAGTTAGTGTACTGTATTTCTATGAAAACATCAACGACTTCTGCACAGTACAGTGTGCCTACAAATATTTTAACTGTCCAAAAAAAGTTGCTATAAAACTGTAACATTCCGAGTCCAACTATTTATTGGATTTCAACGTGGATGGATGCATGCAGAAGGTGCTTGCTAAGCCAAAGGCTTGACTGTGCAACACTGAGAAATGACTCATGGTGTACATGACATGAGAGCTCCAGCCTAAATAGGAACGGGGCTGGTCTTGTAGCTCACTAGCCGCCTGAGACGCCTCATGCGCGGACATGTCGTCTGAGGAGCGTGCCCCTGCTGGCCGGATGCACGGATGAATGACACCCACTAAAGTACACGTCTCGGCCACTCTTTTATGTTTGTTTTTGCACAGTTATATCACAATGGAGCCACTAGTGTCACTTTTTGGGCCAATGGCATCTCTTGGTGATATCAGCACCATGCTGGCTCCGCACCGGGACGCGTCGTCTCCGGCTTGCCCGGGCAGAGGAGTTCTGCTTTGAGGGTGCACCAGCTCACTAGTCCCGCTGAGCACATCCGTGGTGACGAAAAAATGACGCCTACTCTCTGCATCGTCGCTTGTATGTTGACTTTAATCCACGGTAAGTCACCTCAATTTCACTTTATTCTAAGGTTGACTTATTTATATGCATACATCGGTTATTTGCATAATAAAGCTATCGTGACCAGAAGAATGTATTTAATTCTTTATTAAAAGTGCTCGGATTGTAAGTGTGACATTCTCTAAATCTGAATGTCCTTTGAAACCCCTGTATTTTATTTTGTGAAAAAGAGTTTTACAACAACAAATAGAGCCTTGTGTTTGTCCCAAGGCAATGATATCCAAAGTGCGGCCCGTGGGCCATTGGTAGCACACTACACTTTCCCTTTTATTGGGCCGCAGAGTATTCTAAAAATAAAAGAAAACGCTGCCGAAATAAGAACATTACAGAAGAGGATTAGGATCAACTATGACACAATTTTGAACCATTTTTTTCCTAGCAAAAACACTCTACCGTAACTTTGATATGAAATAGATTCATCATTATCGCCAATTAATGAACGTTCCCTGTTGTTTGGGTTTACCACGGGTGCTTTTTTTATTCACCATGGGTGTTTCCCACTGACAAAGTACTGCCTATCCGATCTGTTGACTTATACTGCAGTCACGATGGCAGATATGTATCCCATTCACATCTTATTCTAAATGAAGGGCTACATACTTTATGACATTTTTTACGGAATTCATTTTTTTCCATGAAACGTTAACCGAGCGACCTTATCAAGGCTGCAGCGTCATATCAACATGCCCGACCTCACTTTCAATGAACGTTCTTGCACATTAGGCCAAGAAACACCCACAGCAGGTCAAATTGCAAGTTCAAGCGGCGGGGGCTTGTTGACTGCGGCTCCATGTGGGCTTTAACAACACGCCATCTGTTTACCAATGCTGCCGTCCTGGGTGGCAAAAAGGACCAGTCTGACCCATTAGACAGACTCCTTCCTCAAGCACCAATAAACTGCAGGAGTGTTTGCCCCTGCTAATGATTTACAGCGCGATTCTGAAGTACAAGAAAACCATTACAAAGTTTGCAAGTCTTAACGCTATTGTGGTCATTGGTGCATCGAGCTATAATTTGTATCCGAAAGGTCAAACCTGATGGCTTTTTAGAAGTTCTACTGTTCACAGAAGCAGTTATACAAGAACAGGACCATCAATTAAGAGTGTTTGTCAATGAAAAATGGGCTACTTTTTGGAAAGAACCTTTTGGCCTTCAGCGTAATCAAAGCATTAAATCTTTCACACAACCTCTAAAAGCTGCTTGTCCACCTTATTTCTGCATGGGTGTTCCATATAAATGGCACCAAGACAGAATGAGAGTTCAAAATCACAGAAATGAGGCACCCTTTGGGGCTCACGGTGCCCAACCAGTTGTGTTGAAAGCAATTGTTGCTATGGTAAAGGCTAGTGCTTCTCTTTAGCCTTTCTTCTTGATTCTTTGGACCCCACTGCTATCAGAGAAGTAATCAATGATGACACAATATAAAAGCTTTTCAAATTGTATTAAAAAATAAGATATATACATTTGGTTAAAGCGCCGTATTCCGGTTTCCTCCCACATTCCAAAAATATGCATGTTGGGTTAACTGGAGACTTTAAATTGCCCACACGTAGGTATGAATGTGAGTGCGAATGGTTCACTAGTCCAGGGTGTACCCTGCCTCTCGCCCAGAGTCAGCTGGGATAGGCTCCAGCATACCCCCGCGAGCCCAGAATGAAAGTACACACAGTCGATGTAGCAGTTGCCGCGCCCCTCTAGAAAGTGAAAGTAAAGTTTGTGTAGTAGTGAGACTTAAGCTTGTGTGAGTGAGAACAATACATCTGTTGTGTGTCTACCAGTATTTTACCATTAGTCACATGTATGTGTTGCGCAACTCTGATTGTGCTGTGTGAGTGTGTGTCAAGAAGGCCTTCCATGAGAAGCTTTTAGACCGAAAATGCACTGAGTTATTGGACATATCAGTATAATAATTATATCTAACACTATCCAACATGTATTTTATGCGTGATGCAAAATATGTGATGACAGGATTCTGCGTCGCTGTGTGAAAGCACACACGGTTATGGCAATATTACGCTTTCAGTGGGATCTGTGCAAAAGGCAAGGGTGTAAGAGGCTTTAGTGCTACAAATGAGTGTTTGGGCCATGATTAATAATGAAAAATAAATAATTTTATGAGAATAAAGTCATAGAATTAGGATAATAAAGTTGTGATATACAGAGAAAAAGCATGGACTGTAATATTATCAGAATTAAATTGCAAATTTGA
Organism: Dunckerocampus dactyliophorus; assembly: GCF_027744805.1. Lineage (NCBI taxonomy): Eukaryota > Metazoa > Chordata > Actinopteri > Syngnathiformes > Syngnathidae > Dunckerocampus > Dunckerocampus dactyliophorus. Next base: position 5,322,535 of record NC_072821.1, on the reverse strand, counting down.
GAGAAAATAAACTCTAGATTAAAATATAAATGAAAAATTGCAAAAATAAAGTTGTGACAATATGAAAAAAAATTCATAAAGAATAATTTAAAAAATAATTGAAGGAGAATAAAGAATAAAGAAAATCCCAATTACAGTATAATCTTTTTTGTAACATAAAGGTTTTAGCCTTACACCTTTATGTTAATCAAAAGGAAAAAATCTGAATTTATGGGAATAAGGTCTTTTTATCCGCTTTTTATATATAAATGATATACTCATTACAGTACACACACACACATGCATCATACTTACATATACATATCTGTGCACACAGTGAGGCTTTTAAACCACCCTGTGTGTCCAGGTTGTGGTGGTGCCGACTCTGAGGAGCGCCTCATGAACTGGCTGCTGGGCAAGAACCGCTATAATCCGCTCATACGGCCGGCGGTCAACAGGACAGAGAGGGTCACCGTGAAGCTGCAAGTGTCCCTGGCGCAACTCATCAGCGTGGTGTGTACATTACGTTCGGTGGCCATCTATGATCGACACATTTAGTCTAGCTAGCCTACATGTGCGTAAAGACAGAGTTTTGTGAAAATCACATTAGATTGTGATTTTTATTTATTTTTTTGTTGGTGTGGTGAAAAAGATCACAAATGTCTTTCATTGTATTCATTTCCAGAATGAAAGGGAACAGATCATGACCACCAATGTCTGGCTCACTCAGGTAAGTTTGATCATCGTCCTTGAACCTGGATCAAACCATGCCATTGCACTGACATTCACCGATAATGAGGTGCGTCAACTGGGAAAGGAATGTGTGTGTGTGTGTGTGTGCGGAAGTCAGACTTACTTAGTCGCCTTATCCCTGCAGCACTGGGTGGATTACAGGTTATCGTGGGACCCTGCCAAGTACGAAGGTATCGACAAGCTGCGTATCCCCTCCAGACACATCTGGCTCCCTGATATCGTCCTGTACAACAAGTAAGTAGCACTGCCACTCAGGGAAAAGTTCAATGCGCAGAACAAATTTCACTGTACATGTGACAAAGTTTAAGACACTATTTTTTCCCTAAATCAAAGTATGAAAAAGACTTATGTTTTTTATCTTATGTTCAGAAATGTATACATACAAACAACTTGTCCCCAAGCAAGTCAAGAGGTTTTCTTCTTGTCACTCACACACACACACACACACACACACGCGCCAGTAGCCACGACACACAGACCCACTGGCAAAAAGTGTCTCAAATATAGTTATGAAGTTGATATGATGCTAATTTTACAATAACGGTGATCAATGAAGCAGTGCCAATTGAGAGATATGGTTTTTTTTATACATTTGTATTATTCACTGATATTAAAACTAATATTACATTTTAACATATTTTCCCAAAAATGGATCTTGAAAAAGAAGGGTCTCCTTACAGCACATGTGTCAAACTCAGGCACGGGGGGGCAAATCTGACCCACGCTGCAATTTCGTCCGGCTCGCGAACCGTTTGGAAAGTAGCACTGAGTTGGCCCGACTCACGGACCTTGTCAAACAAAAATGCTTAATTACGATCTGCGTAATTATGGCATTTTAACTTTTAAAGTGAAAACAATATTGTGTATAGCACGAAATTCACAACCATTCTTAATAAGGGTGCCAGATTCAGACCATAAGTCCAAATAATTTAAATGTACATGACTATTACACCCTGTCTGAACAAAATAACACCTTCAAGAGGCATTGAGACATTGAGAGAATGACAAAGAGGTGGTCGATCAACAATCACTTCATTGAAATGGAGAACCACAGCAAAACAACCATCATCGTAGATTGGCAGACTATCCGAAAGTATAAACTTCAAGCGGGAATGAACGGACACGAAAAAATGCACATTTCCCCCACTCCGATGTAAAACAAATTATGTAAAACATTCTAAGTATTATTTTTTTTAGCCTGGATAATTGGGGCATGTCCTGTCATGTTTGCAACTTCAAACGAGCATTTGTGTGTGTTTGTGTGTGTTTGTGTGTGCACTGGTGATGCATATGAGTCTGCTTCGTTCACCAATTATGTTGGTTAAAAGAAGGTTTTAAGGTTTTTAATACTTTCAATATGCAGAAATACAAGTGTTGAACATTTCAGGATGAATCATAAGAAAGATACAAAGTTGGGGGGTTGGGTGGGGCGTAATGTCCAGTTCGGCCCACAAGTTAAAGTAGGCTTTGAGTTTGACACCCCTGTCTTACAGTACATTTGGGTCAGGTCTTACTTTCTTTGTCTCCGTTTTCCTACAGTGCCGATGGGACCTATGAGGTGACTGTCTTCACGAACGTCATTGTCCTATTCAATGGCAGCATCAACTGGCTTCCTCCCGCCATCTACAAAAGCGCATGCAAGATCGAGGTCAAGCATTTTCCCTTCGACCAGCAAAACTGCACTCTAAAGTTCCGCTCATGGACCTACGACCACACCGAGATCGACCTGATCTTAAAGTCGGAGATGGCCAGCATGGATGATTTCACCCCCAGCGGAGAGTGGGACATCTTGGCGCTGCCTGGCCGACGAACGGTCAACCCGTTGGATTCCACCTATGTGGACCTCACATATGACTTTATCATCAAGAGGAAGCCTCTTTTCTACACCATCAACCTGATCATCCCGTGTGTCCTGATCACTTCGCTGGCCATCCTGGTATTCTACCTGCCGTCTGACTGTGGTGAGAAGATGACTCTTTGCATTTCCGTCCTCCTGGCCCTCACCGTCTTTCTGCTTTTGATCTCCAAGATCGTTCCTCCGACCTCTCTGGATGTGCCGCTGATCGGCAAGTACCTCATGTTCACCATGGTGCTGGTGACCTTCTCCATCATCACCAGCGTGTGCGTGCTCAACGTCCACCACCGCTCCCCAAGCACGCACACCATGCCCCCCTGGGTCAAGATGGTCTTTCTGGTCAAACTGCCGGCCTTACTTTTCATGAGACGACCTCACAATAACACCTGCCGCCAGAGGTTAAGACAACAGCGGTCCCTACGGGAGAGTAGGACAATTTTGCGCTTGGGTTACCCAGTTGGAAACAAATCTGTTTTTACCAAACCATCTTCTGCCTTGCTGTCTTCAGACTCTGCCTTCTCCATCCCGGGACACAAAAATGTGATCCCTCCCCTGGGCTTTAGTCACCCCGGAAGGAAGGGTGACTTGCGGTCCAACGATTGTCTTCCCAGTGGTTTAGCACCGTCTCAGGACCTCCATCTCAGAAGCAACTCAGACTGGGCGAATGATGTCCAGGAGGCGGTGAACGGAGTGCGCTTTGTCGCTGAGCACATGATGGCAGATGATGATGATGAGAGTGTATGTATAAAGCTTTTTTATCATCACTCTTCAGATATTGACCATTTCCACCAACTGGTTGGGAATGCATTTAATTTCCACTGTAAATGTATCCAAAAGTGCCATTTAAGAAAGTATTTTGAAAAGAAGGCAATTCCACACAGTGGAAACATGGGCTGATTGGGTTTACTGAACTGAAACATACCAGGTGAACTGAACTGAATCGTACTGCTCGGTGGAAACATAGCAATAGATTGAACATTAAGCTTGACTGGAGGTTCTGTATGGATGCTACCTCTCTCCATCTATTTGAACCCAAACAAACTGGATCAAAATCATGTGTATTGGTACAATAGCATGTATTCCGAAATCCTTGACCTTCCTGACATACAGCTAGGAACACCACTAACCTTAAGTAGCATCTGCGACCCAGCAAATTGAAGACAGACGCCGAGTGATCATTCGCTTTCTCTAATAAATCAATACAACAAGGAAGGAATCCAGGATGAGAAATGACCGCTTCCAAAAGCAACCAAGGACACAATGGAAAACAGGGCAAAAGGGTCAATAGCAGTCCAGGTTTCAGCTTTATGGAGGTTACCTATCAGTGGGATAGAACATAAAGCTTTACAGTCAACTGTGATCCAGTCTGTGTGATATACTGCATCATAGCATTAACTCTGATTGACTTCTCACTTGGTTTTCATGTGTTGCAGGTGATTGAGGACTGGAAGTACGTGGCCATGGTGGTGGATCGCATGTTCCTTTGGATCTTTGTCATTGTGTGCGTGGTGGGGACCCTGGGTCTGTTTTTACAGCCACTTTTTCAGAGTCAGGTAGTTCAGAACCAGCAGCCCACGTCGGAGATGCCTCGCATTTGATGGTAAGAGTAGTCTTGGGTTTAGCCCATTCTTTAGCAAAGAATGCTGAATTTGCAGACAAACTGATGAATAGACAAGTCAATTTGGAATTTGAGCGAGATTCATCAGGGAAAATATGTCTTGAAAGCTACACAAAACAAGTCTGAACCACCGTCAGGCATGATGTCCCTGAGCATACCTCACTGGACCATCAAACATTTTATGTCTTTTTATGGCTTGCTTTGCAACACTTATTCCAAACGAAGTAGCAGCCTCAGTTAGCTGACTCATAATCGAAGCAGTAAGACTCCAGCGTTGCCATACGCAGTGACACTTCCTATCAAATTTAACATAAAGCGTGTTGTGTTTTTACATTTGACAGTGGTTAACTTCTTTTTACACTTGTGTGACACATACAAATGTTTTTAATAAATATGACGTGTGAGGCTCAAGTAACGTCTGTAATTTAGCTGTGAATGTTAGTGCGAATGGTTGTTTATGCGTCAGTCCTGTGATTGACAGGTGATCAGTCAGCTGGTGGAGGCTCCACCCCCTTTGAGACTCCGAAAGCATAAGCACTAAAGAGACTGAGTGGATGTATTACAATGTGACGTGTGATTACTGTGTGAATACATGTACCAAACGTTGTTGCTTCAGTTTGATGATACTCCATGTAAAAAAATGATAAATAAAGTCTTAAAATGTCAGTGTGTTTGTATGTTTAATGTTGTTGTACGTCAAAGCTGACGTTGACATTTTGACTTGCTGTACTTCACATCGGTGAGGTTAAAGAAATGGCAGTCAAAACAGCAGTACCTATCGAGACACGAAAACACACCCTTACTGTAATTACTGTGTGGCGTATTTGCGTTTGTATATTCCCAGCCAGCAGCCACTTTCAGCTTAGTTTTTAACCCAGACTGCCTCTAGCAGGTCTCCCGAGGGTTTTTGTGATTTTTTTTTGTTTGTTTGTTTTTAATCCAAAAAAAACAAAAGTAGTTTGCGCTTTGTGTGTTTCAGATCTGAAGAACTTTCACAAAAATGGAAGTTGTGGTTTTCATTGGACAGTGACGATATTATTTCATTTCTATTAACTATTCAACATTCTTTTATTCAAATGAAATAAAAAAAAAAATTACATATTAACATTAACATTATTGTAAAAATGCGGTATAATTTAATATATGGTGAATCATTTTAACTATCCTTTATTTGCATAGTATAGCATGGTATCAATAAATAATATTTTCAATAAAATAATATTATAGATATCATTAATATTGGTGTATACTAATACTAGGATACAAATAGTATTCTTTTATGAAAATGTGTTAAAAAATAAATTCCTCCCCTCTAATTAACATATTATCCAGATATTTTTGATTTTTATTTTAGTCCTGTAGTTCAAGGATAGACACACACACACACACACACACACACGCACACACACACACAAACGAGAAGCGGCAGTTCCCTCACACAACATTTACTGCTCATTAAAATTTGCTGAGATGGCTCGTTAAGAGATTCTGCAGACTGTTGGCCATTTTGCCAAACCTTTATACAGCAATAGCAATCAGCCTCCGTGTTTTTTTTTTTTTTTTTTTAAGATCATTACTAACCTCATCGTCTCTACTTGTTCCTCTTCCTGCAGGATGTTTCATGGCCATCTTTTTTTTTCGGGTCAGGCGAGCTTCATTCAACAGCGGGATGGAATGTGTCATTAATCTCAAGCTGCATGTCAGCACTTTGGTGTCATTAGCTGCCAGGATGAGATGTATTAGAATTTATCTGCCTCATGAGCAAGCACAGACTATTTTTTAACCATCTTGCATGTGATAGATAGGATACCATGACGGTCAGATTACACAACCCTCAACCCTTCCAGATGAGGGTGTGTGGCCTGCACAAAGCAAACACATAACACCAGACCACACAAACCATTTATATTGTGGCCCAATATTTTTCAAGAGCCCAGTGTCAGTAATGGGGCTCATATGGCACACCCCCATTTTATGGCCGTGGATGCCTTTTTAAATTTATATGTCATTTCAGGACTGGAGGCTGACCGCTCATTCATCTAACTGAAGGGCGACAAGAGGGAAATCAAGCGACGGGGGTGCCTGGCTGGGTGCATCGTTCACACCAATAAATAAACGTCTCTCCTCAAATAGACGCCTCCTTTAAAGAAGTGGTCCTAAATTCCTTGACAAAACAATGGTGCATTTTTACCACCGTACTGTGGCCTCTGTTCTACTAAACGCCACGCCTCGATTATTCACCAGGTGCGCGCCCACCTGAGGAAGTAAAGGCCTCTCCTCAAATAGTTTAATTTTTCTCCTTTAAAGACGTCAACCTTTTCAAGAGCGTGGTCTTACCGCCACTACTCCAATAGAAGCCATGCCTCATGTCCGCTGGAACGACAAAAAAGTATTTTTTTTTTTTTTACCCCTCAAAATGTTTTTAAAAATAAAAGAAGTCACCGCCACCGACACCCCCATTTGCCCCCCCCCCCAGGAGCAGCTGTGGTCACTACATCTGTAGCACCTAATTGACTTAATAAAAGCTATTTTTATACTCTTTCAGCCTGAATTTAGATGCATGTTTTGAAATAATGTGAATAAAAAGAGACAAACAAATTGCTCAAGAAAATATTTGTAGTACAAAACAACAAAAACAACTCTGAGGTCTGGTTTCAAACCCACACCCTGTGCCTTAAAAGGCAGCAGCTGTACCATTAAACCACCAAGGATTGACAGGAGAGCAGGTGAATTCTGCCATTTTATTCTCTTCTTCTGCTGCGTGATGTCGATCATTGTCGCAACGAGCACGGCGTGTCTTGTGGCGCTCTATGCCTCACGGCAGTGATGTACATCCTTAGAGCATTCGCACACAGTTGCACAAAATGGGGCCCCCCATTTGTTGAACCCTACGCACACCGCGTGCTCTGCGTGTAGGTAGGGGCGTCTCTGGCTCGATTAATTGCTAGGTGGTAGGGGCTGGTCGTCCATGTAAACAAATACTGTAAATGCTTGCTCCTTAAAGATGGTCTGGAATTGCTTAAAACAACAACAATTATTTAGCCTGGTGACTCGTCCGCTTAATTGAACAAATAAACACCTGACTTCAAATAGGCACATCGATTTTTCCCTTTAAAAGAAGTTGATGTTATGAGTGTGGTCAGTACTTTTTCTTCAGTTGTGCACTTTTTCTTGCATATTTCCGCAACGAGTGGCCTCCGCTCTAATCAACACCAGAGCTCAATTAGTTGCTTGGTGCGTGGTCTTGAAATGCGTGACATATTCCCACAGGAAAACCATTATTTTCCAGGTAGCTGTAATTGTCTCCATATAAATCAACACCTGACACTCTGAAAAAGCCACCGTGGCATATGGATCTTGGCTAGGGGTGACTGAGAAGTACTACTCCTTTGACAGGAGCCATCAAGCAAGCCGTTGAACTGCCCTAATCGCTCCCCCTAGTGGTGGAAGTCCTCGAATGGTCCGTTCACTGATGTGATGGGTTAATTGCAGAGCCTGCCTTTTGTAAAATAAATGTAAATGTATAGTCAGGATAAAGCAGATGTAAAGTACAGATTTTTCTGGCTTTTTTTCGTCCTGGTTGGATCGGATCAGCTTACCATAGGTTGCCGTGGCGATCAGCATCCCGTCAGAGGCTGGCTCAGCCTGCCTCCCTCCCTGCACTTGCTCTCCTTCCCTCTTGGCATCCACAGACGCGCTTTCACTCCACTTTCTCCCGCTCCTCTGGATCCATCACTCGCCAGGAAGATGAAAACCACTTTTTACCTCCTTTTCGTTTCCACCTGTTCCTTCCTTCTGCTGCATCTGGGGGGTGAGTGTGAGAGTTACCGTTACTTAAGATGACTTAGTTAAGTTAAAGGTTAAAGGCAGGCAGTTTACTCCATTTAAGCAGCATGTTTTAACCGTGCAACATAGCAACATGACTTTGCATTACACAGTCATGGCCAAATACTGGCACGCCAAAGACAAATGTTTTGGCCATGGCTGTATGAAATCCAAACAAAGTCAGCCTTATTTATACAGCCATGAACAAAAACACTGCCATCTTTGGCGTGCCAACATTTTTGGCCATGACTGTAGGTAGATTATATTGGTCACACATATAAGTATTATATATATATATCATATAGTACTATTGAATACAATAATACAAGCTATATAAGTACTGCTTCTTCCTACTCCCTTTTGGACATGTTGAATTGTGTAAATGCAATTGTAAATTGTAAATGCATTGTGTGCATGTTCAAAATAAACAGAAAGCATTACCATATTTTTCCACACAGATAAACCTGCATGAAGTACCCTGACATGACAAAAAAAAGAGCAAGTAATTCCAAAATGCCCTTGCTAAAAAAAAATAAAGGAGCATATTGTTGTTATTCAATGAAATGCATGCATTTCAAAAATGTATATTACTTGTTTTATTCATCCATTTATGTATGTATTTTTTTTTTTTGCGATTTATTTTTGAGCCACCCACAATAAAAACATTAAAAACCCATTTTCACACAATTATTATTATTTTGTAAAAGTCAATTTTATTTTTGACTGGAATTTCTGAACAGATGGATTGCGTTGTATGGCAATACTGTAATATGTTTTATTCATCCTGCTATTGAACACCCCGCATCTATCTAACCATCAATCCATGACCCAAACCTGCATTCTGACTTAGGGGGTACATGTTCGGAAGCCGAGCATAAGCTCTTCTCCGTCATCTTCTCCAACTACAACCAGTACATACGACCTGTGGAGAACGTGTCCGACCCGGTCATCGTCCAGTTCGAGGTGTCCATGTCACAGCTGGTGAAAGTGGTGAGTCAGTTGGCCGGCGTCCCGTGGATCAATGTTTCTGTCTTTAGCTGGGCAATTTATGGTTCCTCTCCTTCACCACATTCCTCCAACATACAGTACATGCATCATTCCGCTAAATGAGCCCGTTTGGTCAACAGCACAAAGAGTCGGTGTGACAAGTTGACAACTTTTGGATTTAAACGGTGGAAGGCAGCAGGTGACAGCCAAACAACAGGTAGTGTTATGATGGCAAAGGTCTTTTTTAGCCTGAAGTCATTAGGTGACAAAGTACCGTAATTTCTGGTGTAGCTGTTACTTTTTTCTTAAACTTTGAACGCTGCGGCTTATACAGCAGTGCGGCTTATTTATCGCTAAATTCTAATCTTGTGACATCTCCTTTACTTCAGAACTACTACTAATCATTTAACTAGTTAGTCCGCGAGGAAACGGTAGCGCTTTCTTTGGCAGGAGCCAATCACGAGCAGTGAGTGAACTCACAACAAGCTTGTCCACTCATTGGAAATCGCAGGAATGTAACAGTCTGACTCACAGTGTCATCTTTCAAAGAGCACTAAAATCATCACACAGCAGCTTAACACTCAAAAGGTAGCTAAGAAATATAAATAAGTACCAATAGGAGTTTAAAATATAAAAAACAAAATATTTTAACAGCTTCCCATTATGCATTTCGTCCAAGCAAAAATTTAATTGGACATGGCTGCCTCTATTCACTAAAGGGCGCCAGAGGAGGGTCTTCTGGCTCCCTCTCCCCCAGCAGCCATGTCCAATGAAATGCTTTGCTGGGACGAAATGCATGATGGGAAGACGGTAAAATGTTTTTTTTTTCCATTTTAAACTCATATTGGAAATGTTATATTCCTTAGCTATCTTTTGAGTGTTAAGTTGCTGTGTGATGATTTTAGCGTTTTGTAAGATGATACCGTGAGTCAGCCTGTTACATTGAGTAATGACATCCTGCGATTTCCAATGGGTTGACAAGCTTGTGAGTTTTTTCATAGCTCATAATTGGCTCCTGACAAAGAAGGAGCTACCTGGTCCTCACAGACTCGTGCATGCCACAATATGCCATTTTATGATGTGGACATATGCGGCTTGTAGTCCGGTGTGGCATATACAAATCTGTTTTTCTTTCTAAATTTAGTGGGTGTGGCTTAAACACAGGTGCATCTTATACACTTGAAATTACGGTGGTTGGTGTCCTGCTTGATCTGTGCTACACCTCTCAAGACAGTCAAGTTGTTATTGAAATGTAGCGCTGCAACTATTAATCGATGGATCAAAGATTTATCGATTATTCAATTAATCGGCTATAACTATTTTGGTGCTCGATTAATTGTTTTATTCTTTAAAAAATTTATATATCCTCTGATTTCAGGCTCTCAAATGTGAATGTTTTTTAATTTCCCGAGTCATCCATGAAAGCAGACCCTTTTATCTTTGTGTTTTAGGCAAAACAAGATATTCACACACATCAGATTTGAGTATGGAAAAGAGTGATGGACATTTTTGCCTCTTTTCTGATAAGTTGCGGACCAACCACAAACGGTTTGCGCTTGGTTCATTGATTTGGGCCGTCTAGGGCCTAAGCGATTACTCGACTAATCACAAAACAACGAGCTTCAGTTCAACTAAGAAAAAAATCATTAGTGGCAGCCCTATTGAACAGAAATACTGGAAATGACGTGTTTACAGAGTTTACAAACCCCCTAAAATGCCACTCTCAACCGTAGTGCTGTGGACACACTTGATTCAGCCAGATTGCATACAGATACAAAAGGGAATATTGGAATAAAAGTTCCATTTGCAGAGATAATGACTTTTGCAACATTACCATCTGTTTACATTATGCTACATGGGAGATTTGCGCTTGACAAGAGCAAGCCGTCTCGCTGTCCGTGCTGATGAATGACTTTTATTCCATTCCTGCACCTGCTGCCCCTCACATCCTAATGCAATTGGCGTGGGTGAGCCTTCACCAGCTTCTACAGCAGAGCTCCTTGTGAGTGTCAACAGCTCATCGTACCGGCATGGAACATTCCGGTCAGGCGTCTTTATGACGAACAGTCACGTCTTTATGGGAATGGACTTAATCGCAGTGGTATTGAGTTGTTGTTGGAGAACATTCATAACTTAAAGCTGCTGCCAACAGCCAATTAAATTGGCTTGTTGTGAATCACATCGTTTTTTGATTCATTATAAAACAAAACAGTTTAATTATAATTTTAGCTATCTCTCACCGTAGTTACAGCAACATAGAGCAATGGAATACATTGCAAGAAACAGTCAAATGGTCACATCATGCATTTGCATGGCCTGTTGCTAGGCAGAATTCATCGGACACATTAATTTGTGCCCCATAGGCATAGAATGGGAACGAAAAAATACCAGTCATGCCTGATTGACAGAACCCGAGACAGTAACAGGAAAATCAGAAACAGGAAGGTAGACAGGATTAATATACACATTCATTCTGCGTTTGAATCTCTGCTATGTATTGAGTAAAATAAGTAAATGAAAAAAATACGGTGCCGTCTGCTGGTTTAGGTGGGGCACTACTCACTCTGCCCCGCGGGTTAACATAAGTCGATAAACATTAGAGTCCTAACAGAAGAGCCAGCATTTATCTGCCTGGGCCTTTTTATACAGATTCCAGCAAAATGGGATATTGCTGCAGCTGTGTATGCATTCACACAGCAACAGCAGGATCCTGCAATCGGATAACGACATGCATGTCAATGTCAGTGCTAGCGTCTGGTGAGGTGTATAAAATACTTGTTGGACAGCAGCAACTGCTCCCTAACGCATCAGGGTGGGAGACGAGAGGGTTGGATGTTAAGCGTAACTGTGAAATAACCTTATAGGCAGTGTGAAAGGGGCGATAGTTCAACTGTAGTTGTGGGTGTATGTAATTGTACATGCTCTGGTTTCACCACTGCCAATCCTCCATAGGCCCCTCCTCCACCTGTGTTCACCAGCCTGTGTGGCGGCACTGGGAGCTTTCATTTCCAAGTGAATTCAATGCTTCATGCAAAGAAAGCACTGGATCATGAGATTGATTCCTTCACGGTCTAAGTCACAAACCTCACCCTACACGCCTCCCCCCCTAAAGTTATTTGTCGGAACAGAAGTTAAGGCTGCTGCCAGGCTGCAGGTGTGGAGGACTCAGCTGGAGGACTGATGCAGAGGAACACGCAAGCGGCCAGTCAGATTATGTGATGATGCTAAAATATTCAAAGTTTGTCCTGTCCTAAAATACACTGTGCTCTGTTTTCAGGATGAAGTCAATCAGATCATGGAGACCAATCTGTGGCTGAGACATGTAAGTTCACCACATAAATGGACCTTAAGACAACGGTGTCATGTACTGTATGGATCTGACTCTAGACTGGCAGGGTGAATTATTAATGGAAAAGGAAGAAGGGGGGCTTTTAAGCACATTGATCCTTTTAGAGCAGTTTCTTAAACCACGATACGCGTCACAACAACTCCAGTCCAGGCCCTAATCATGTAAGAATTAAGGTACAAACTGTAAGTAAGACACATTAATGTAGATGGTAGTGGACGAATTTTAAATGAAAAAACAGTGACAGAAGTCTTTCAAATGTACCATCAATGTCTAATCTTGGACCTTTACAGAGGGAGGGATCAATGAATCAGCGACAACGGAACCTCTAAAGTCGCAAAATTCGCAATTCGACCAAAGATTTTGGCAAAGTTGAAACTTCTTTCTCAACCTCAGTTCAGTAAACAACAGGATCAATGCTGTGCGCGTGTTTTGATTTTTCCTTTGGGTTTTTGCAAATTCAAAGGCGACTTTAAAATATTCAGTGCTTGGACATAGTAGCAAAGTCGTAACACGGGCGAGACGCAGGTGTGTTACTACCAATTCCGCACACACATTGATGCTCCAGCGTCATTCATTAAGGTCCCATATGGTTCCTCAGTTGCCATCATGCAGTGAGCCAGTTTTGCAACCAATGAGGCGTCTGGTTTATACGTCACATATTTCACTCTGCATAGTTTCAAAATGGGGGGAGCTGACCGACGGCTCACATCCTACTTCTACTTGACATTTACTGTTTTTTAATTAAGCGAAAGCTTTACAGGACCCACATGCTGCCCCACTATTGTCTCTGTAAGGCTCTTGCGAGGATTGCCAGCTGCAGCGAAGAAAAAACACTAGCAAAAAGGCCCATTAAACACATCGTGGTGCATTTTATTTCCTTCTGCACGAACCGAATTAAGTTGTCTGCTTTTTTCATCTCTATAGGAGGGAAGAGTTGGCGAACACTTTTGAAGCAGAATGAGCTGAAAAGTGTGTGTGAACTATATGTTGTGTTTCATTTTGCATTCCGTTTATGGCCTTTTTTTGTATAAAATTTTATCTCATCCCAGGCACTAAACTTTTTATGTTTTTATCGACCATTGGGCCATCAAATTGGCTCGTCACCCGCTCTGGATGTAAGTTTAAATTAAATGAGCGAGCGGTTTCAAGGCCAGTATGCATAAATAGGGAATCCACACATTGTGTTTTTCTTGTCTGAAAATACTGCACAACTGAATCATATCCAATTCCAGACTTGATCAAAATGTCCGTCTTCAAAAAGACGGATAATTATATCTTACTTTTTTATTTGCTAATGTTGCTATTTTCAATATAATCTTTGTTATGTTTTTTTGTGTGTTAGATCTGGAATGACTACAAACTCAAATGGAATCCAAAAGATTTTGGAGGTGTTGAGTTTATACGCGTGCCCTCCAGCAGGATATGGAAGCCCGACATTGTGCTTTATAACAAGTGAGTGTATTTGTTTTTATGGAAATGCAATGAAAATATTTGTATATATGATTTTGTAAACATTTTACAATCTAATTCGGTGATAGTCGAACTTCCAAGTATGTCAATGTGCTTGTGTTCAATAAAACTTTTCAGGTGAACGAAAATGTGAACAATCAGAAAGGGGTCGAGGTCTACCTTAGGTCTGACGAGGCCTTAGTTCGTACAATTCCAGTCCAAGGCATGGCAAGATGATTTTAGTTCAATGTGGCTCACAGGGATCTGTCAGTTCTGAGCGTTTACACATGCAGAAAACATATGGACTAATTGCTCTGAGTTTGCTTTGAAGGCTGAAAGAGACCAAGTATAATCCGCAATGTAAACACAAAAATACGTGAGAACCAGTGTATGATCAGGCAGTATCAGGTCTCCGTACCGTGGGGTGATCATGCACTAGGTCGAGCAAATCAGTGCTAGGACTGACTACAGTTAATAAAAAAAAAGTCAAATGATGAAACATCTTTGCGAGACTTAGGTGGTTCAACCATCCTGGCGTCTTTCCTCTCCACAGTGCAGTCGGAGACTTCCAGGTTGACGACAAGACGAAGGCCCTGCTCCGATACAACGGCGAAGTCACTTGGATCCCTCCCGCCATATTCAAGAGCTCCTGCAAGATCGATGTCACCTACTTCCCCTTCGACTACCAGAACTGCACCATGAAGTTCGGCTCGTGGACCTACGACAAGGCCAAGATTGACTTGGTGCTGATAGGCTCCACCATCAACCTCAAGGACTTCTGGGAAAGCGGCGAGTGGATGATCATCGACGCCCCAGGCTACAAGCACGACATCAAGTACAACTGCTGCGAGGAGATCTATACGGACATCACATACTCGCTGTACATCCGCCGCCTTCCGCTGTTCTACACCATCAACATGATCATCCCCTGCCTCCTCATCTCCTTCCTGACTGTGCTAGTCTTCTACTTGCCTTCGGACTGTGGCGAAAAGGTCACGCTGTGCATTTCTGTGCTGCTCTCCTTGACCGTATTCCTCCTCGTCATTACTGAGACTATTCCCTCCACATCGCTGGTCATCCCCCTCATTGGCGAGTACCTCCTTTTCACCATGATCTTTGTCACCCTCTCCATAGTGATCACCGTGTTTGTGTTGAACGTCCACTATCGCACCCCAAAGACCCACACAATGCCCCATTGGGTGCGTAGCATCTTCCTGGGGCTGCTGCCCAAAGTCATGTTCATGACCCGACCTGAGAGGGATCCAGAGAAGATCAACAATGCCGTTCAGATGATCCAGTCGAGGCAGTGCGGCGTTCACTCGTCCCTGCAGAAGCAGCATAAGGCTGAGGCTCTGGCATCCAGCGTGGTGTCAAGCCTGACAAACCGCCAGAGGCTTCTCAACAACACAGAGCTCTCTAATCTCAACAACTTGAGTGGAAGCGAGCTGGCCAAGCGCACCGGATCAGGCTCGCTGTGCTGCGAGGGCCGCTGCAACAGCTGCTGGCACCAGAGGTCCGGAAAACTGCCCGCGGATTCCGGGGGTGGAGGCGGCGGAGGCCTCGGCAGCCTTGGAGCCTTGACTGGAGGCGCTGCGCCTGGCGGAGGGAGTCAGTGCTCCAGCTCGGAGTCCCTGGATGTTGGAGCCATGTCTCTGCTGCCGATCTCCGCAGAGGTGAGGGAGGCTATCGAGAGCGTCAAATACATCGCAGAGAATATGAGACTACAGAATGAGGCAAAAGAGGTGAGAGCTCACTAAAGCACTCCAAGGATCTACACACTTCATGATGTACATTTGCACAAGCCAAGGAACCATATTTGGTCATTTGGGTGTGCGCTCAACATGTCCCACTAGGAGGCAGCAGAACCACATGAATGAACCAATCAATAAAGGCACACTAGAATTCAAATATAATTATACAGCTCTTCTATTGGATCACATCAGAACGCGTTAATGTGTCTTACTTACAGTTTGTATCTTTCATTGTTTTGTCATCCTCTCCCAGGTTCAGGATGATTGGAAATACGTTGCTATGGTAATCGACCGCATCTTCCTGTGGGTTTTTGTCCTAGTGTGTATCCTTGGAACCGCTGGGCTTTTCCTCCAACCGCTTCTACTTGGGGAAGACATATAAATATACATACCTGTATATTTTTGTACTTTTACCAAACTACTTCAGACTTTCAAAATGCAGATTTTTCGAGGACCCCTTAAAGGAGAGGACAGGAACACAACATGTGTCAAGTCATAGTCACCAAATGACAGTATAAATGACGATAAAACTGTACATAAAAAATGCACACACGCCTGTAGACTGTTTAACCAATGTTTCCTGAGCATGAAACATTTGACTAACAAGTTAGCTTCAACATGGAAAAAAAACATGATCAAGGAGCGGCACCCTGTGGTGATACAGTGCTACAACAACTGCCGGTAGAAACCATTTTTTAATTGTCCCGAAAAACGATTTGGGAGGTTCTCCAATGATGCCCCAAAAATGACACGATAAATAAAGACTGCACAGACTATTTCCAGACCAGTTCGACTTCCTTGGTGTATTTGTAAATAAATCAGATGTCTACTCGCGCCTCTGGGCTGCAGATCTAATCTATCAGAAGAGGCCTCCGAGGCTCAATTTATCACTCTGTTCCACGTCTCGTGAGCTCCCTCAGAGCAATGTCAGCTGATAGGACAATCAATATCATGAGCAAGTGATAAAGGAGCTCTTTGGACCCCTTGCTTCTCTCTTCTCTTCTCTCCTCTCTGAAACTCATTTCCTTGCCAAAAAGGCGCATTTGCTGCAAGCAGGTGGTGAAAATCTGTCAAACGTAAATGCCAAAATGTCACAGATGAATAATTTATGTCTCGATCATGACAGACTGGATCCAAATTCTGTCTTTACAAGAATGAATGGTATCGGGGACTGCATTTGATGTACATCTGAAATGTAAATGAGTCTCTAAAAATGAACAATTCCCCATTTGCCCTTTTTTTTTAAAGGTTATTCAAAATGAATATATGAATAGCACAGTCCCTTTCTTAGCAAGACTCAACAGCTTTTTTCATCATTTTATTTTGGGAACAGAATGAAATCTGAAAAGCCAAAAGCCCACTTGGGCACATTGTGTTGAGACATACTACAAATGGATTGAAAAACACTGTTGCTCTTTCTTCTGAAATGGTTGACAGATGATTGAAAACTGAAAATGTGTTTTTGTTCAAACACTAAATTCCCAGCCAATTGGATTAAAATGTGTAAAACCTTCCTTATGTTGCTAGCTAGTTCCGAATCTAGATGTCTTCTTTGTGAGTGGGTTGTTCCCAATGGCATAACGCAGAGAGGTAAAGAAAATGTAATAGTAGTAATTATAGAAAAATATAACATCTCGCTTGGTTTTCTCGCTGCCCCATAAGACTCCCTGTTTGTCATAGTCTGCTGTGAGGTCTCCCAAGTCCAGACAAAACTTGTTTTGGCTCAGTTTTCGGTTAGTTCAACATGAACAAGATCTATTCTAGTCTATAAGACCCTAATGTGCCAAAACGCACAATACTGGATTAGTAGGGGAGACTCTGGGAGCAATAAATGAAAGGGTTAGGGGTACAAACATACTTATCCGTTTACAAGGCAGATTCATGTGTCACCAACAATTAGCAAAGAGAATACAAGGTGCTTGGTTGTAATTGCCAAATGAGTTCATTTTCTGTGGGTTTTCAAGACATGTGTCCTGAAAACCACAAGCGGGAGAAGAATCATCACTGCTACAGTTGAAAAGAAAGTAAAGACGATGTCCACAGAATAGTAAGCGTACCAGGGCAGCTTGTAGGACTCCGTCCTCAGGTGAGCTGCACCTTTGTGTCTCATGACAAACTCGATCCAGAAGAGGGCGTTGTCGATTGGTGTGATGGGCTGATCTCTGTGCAGCCGGGAGAGTCTCTGCATGTTTATCCTGTAGGATGGATTTGCAAGAGCTTCCTGTATGGCCTTCAGGAAGTTGTTGTCTTTGTCCAGTGAGGCTAATGTGACCATCACCGCTGCCCCTCTTTCTGTGAGACGCCTCAAGTTATCATACTGGTCGAAAAATATGGGTATTCCCACAATGGGCACTCCGTGATAAATAGCTTCCTGGATGCCGTTTGTCCCGCAATGAGCCACAAAGAGTTTTATCTTGGGATGTCCAAGGAGGTCCTTCTGTGGCATCCAATCCACCAGGAGAGTGTTGTTGCCCAGGGTGGAAGGTTTAGTACCTTGAAACTTCCAGATAACCTTCTGGGGTAGCTTGGCAAAAGCTGCCGCTATGGTATCAGCTAAGTCAGAAGGTAGTTCGTTCACAAAAGTCCCAAGAGACATGACAATGACTCCATATTCTCCAGAACTTTGCACAAACTCCTCCAGGTGGTCGGGTAGAGGTTGTGCAGGTTGACATTGGAATCCTCCTATGTGGATGATGTTGGGCATGATGGGGCGAGGAAACTCAAACACAAAGTCCGCTCTCATGAGCCACAGGTCCGCTGCTTGTACCAGGTCATCGTATTTAATCTTTGGGCCAAAAAATTCTGTGCAAACAGCTTGATATTGGGGTTCGATTATTAATGCATACTCAACTTTCCAAAGGCTGAAGTAGAGAAGATTCTTAACCCTCTCAAAGAAAGTCATTTTATCAGACAGTCCGGAGCCAGTCATGGGAATGTAAGATAATGGAGATGGTGCTACGTACTGATGCCCCTCCCCACTCGTCACCCAGCGTACATTGTAGACTAACGGTAGCTTTAGCGCATGAGCCAAGATGATGCCTGTGCCCCCCGCTGGGTCAGTAAGGAGCAGGTCATACTGATGCTCCTTCAGACGAGCCATTAAATCCCCATCTTTTAGTAACCTACTCGCCATTTTGCTCATGATGGCATGCAAACTAAATGTTGCTCTGAACATTTCGACCTGCAGACTCGCAAACGTCAGAACAGGGTTTTGTCCCCTTTCTATAGCTAAAACATTCACCACGACTGAGTTGACAAAGTCATAGTCAACCCCTTTGATGACCGATACAGTGATGGAGTTGTAGTGCGGCATGTTGTCCTTTATGTACCAGCTAGTGTTGGCACGAATCACGTCAACAGAGTGTCCTTGAGCATGGAGAGCTCGGATCATCACGTCCATATTGATCCAGTGGCTGCCCTCGAAAGGTACTACTAAAATCTTGCCACCACAGCAAGCTCTCCAAGATGACAACAATGCAATGCATGACAGGAAAACTGAACTTCCGTGCATGGGCATTTTTCACCTAGACACAAGTAAAGAAAATTCAACTAGCTCAGTCAAATGCTTGACATGTTCTGTCAGTTTTATTTCCAAAAAACAGATTCATGACATACCTTAATATGGTAAGGCAGCTGCGATCAGACATACAGTATCCTATTCCTTAGGTGAGGTGGGCTGAAATACCGAGCGAACGACACACAACTGCACTTCCCAGGAAAGCTTACATAACTGTGTGTCAACCACGTCGATAAGCTCTTGTTTTTCCTTCTCAGGAACGCAGAACAGCGTGGACTCTTAAACCTTTTTTTCTTCCACTGTGGCTGTTTCAGAGCTGGTTCAAAATTGGCTTTCAAAGCTTTTCTTCAGTTGGTGTGTTTCATGATTCCCTTCTGTTTTCAATTAGGTTTTCATAATGTGTGAATCACTGGCTTCTTGTTTTACTTTGAAGTAATTTCACTGCAGAGCCTCTTTCTCTTTACTTCCTGTTGCATTGATGTTTACTGTCCACCCTGCGAGGTTCCAATAGGTCCCCAAGCCAATCATCTCCCTGCCTTCTCTTGTGTCCGGCCTATCATCTCTCTAGTGTTACTTTTTTTTTTTAGTGCGGTTATACTAGGGACTTGGTTGTTCTTTTGGGGGGTCAGATCTGTTTTTCATTCCACTTCAATTTTTCATCTTCATTAACATTCGTTTCTGTAGTCTTGTTTTTATAACTTATCGCCATCCAACAGTTCCTTCTTTATGAATTTTACATATTCGAGCATGCAGCACTGCGTGACTTATAGCTGTAAGAAAGGTGCATTCCGTCAACAATAAAATGATCAGTTAAACCTGACTGATTAAAGGTCGGGGTTGTTTCAGTGTTATATACCTTGTTTGGATTACAGCGATTTACAGTACAAAGTCCCTTAGTGTGGCTGCTTCATAATTCAGTGTTCCAGTTTCTTCGAAGAACATTGTTCATACTTGTTGCACAATGCACATTTGTGGAGTTTGTGGTCTTCCCGGTAAGCAGATAATCTTAGTGATGAATGGAAATGTGAAACCTCAGGCCTTTTCTTTGAAGACCTCTGGGCTGCATGCATCAAAACATGCTTGTATTATGATTTACCTCTTATCTTAATTATGGGGATAGTCGGGCTTTTGTACTGGCCTGTAATGACCTTTGTTACATTTTGTACTTCTGTTTCTACAGCAATTGTTTGGTTTATGGTGTTCATTGTATCACATTTTATAATATGATCCATTGATATATGTAATGCAGACAACAAATTGTCTATGGGAGTTTGTCTTCAAGAACAACTCATAAAAATGTGGACCTAAACTGCTGATACACCTCACCTCCATATCAGGTAACCTTAGAGGGCACCTTCGACATGCTTAGGGACGATGATGCTAGCCCATTTGTAGATAACCGGGATGAATAGAAGAGCTGAACCCAAGACGGACACCAGCAAGAACGCCCAAAGAAACATTCGATCCAGAACCTGGGCAACAAACTTCCAGTCCTGTACCACCTGTGCAAAAAAAACAAACAAACAAGTAAATCATCATTAATAGTTTGTCAGAGATGTAACGCTAGAGCCGTTTACTCATGTGATTCTGCAACTGTGAGCGTTCACACAACAGCACAACATCCCACACTGGGATAATAAGATGCATGATGACATCAGCGGCAGTGCCTGGGACCGCAACATTGTTTTCAACACAACAGGGTGGGAGAAGTGTGTGATGAGTGTGAGCCTTCACATCCTGCCCCTGGTGTTTTCTTTTCACACGTGCATTTTCCCAGCCCTCATCTGGCTCTTATTCTACCTCTGAAACTAAGCCAGAATGGTTTGTTTAAAACCCGCACATGATGTACGGTATGCAATAAGGATGAAAGGATGTATAATAGGTAACAGACTCACCTCCCTGACCTCATTTTCTTTCACCACATGCATTGTTATATAGCGAATAGACTCCAGCGCAGCTTGGATGTTATGCCTGGTGTGGGAGAGAGAGCTGATCTCAGCTGCAGAGTCTTTCATCATTCCCATTCCCAGTGCTCTTCCCGTCCGGGTTCCTCCCGCCGTGCCGTAGCGGTCCACGTGGCTGCGCATGCACAGCAGCTTGGGCAGCCTATGCAGGAAAATCCTCCTGACCCAGGGTGCCATGTCGTGATGCGTGGACGACGAGCGATGGTGGACGTTTATGGCAAATACGGTGATGACAATGGAGAGCGTGACGAAGATCATGGTGAAGACCAGGTACTCGCCGATGAGCGGAATGGCCTTGGAGGAGGAGGGGATGATTTCCTCGATGACCAGCAGAAAGACGGTAAGCGACACCAGCACAGAGGTGCAGAGAGAGATCTTCTCGCCGCCGTTGGAGGGCAGATAGAAGACGAGGATTGTGAGGAACGACAGGCCAATGCAGGGAATGATGAGGAAGAGGGTGTAGAAAAGAGGCAGCCTGCGGATGATGAAGAAGTAGGTAATGGTGGGATATGAAGCGCTGCCATCCATCCTTACACCACGGCTGCCCGTAGCCTTCACAATCTCCCACTCGCCGTTATCAAAATAGTCCTGCCGATCCACATGGAAGTCCTCCAGAATGATGTCAACCTGCCAAATAAAGAGTGAAGACCATGCTGATGATGTCATGCTGTGCTCATGTATGGTGGACACTGGTGCAATTCCAACAACCTGGGAGCCATCGTAGGTCCACGAGCCGAATTTCATGGAACAGTTCTGGAGGTCAAACGGGAAGAACGTGACGTCAATGGTGCACGCGGATTTGTAATTAGCGGGGGGCGTCCACGTTATGGTTCCGTTGTATTTGACCACTGCTTTGGTGATGGTTCCCTCAAAACGACCATCTGAACTGCACGGAGAAAACCATCAACTGATTACTTTCAAAATAAAAGCTACAAAGATATAGGTCATTGTTGTTTCCTGATGCACACATTTACACAATAAAGAGGTGCACTGTATGTGTTTACACGTACATTAATCAATCAAGTGTAGGGTTGATTCACCACTTACTTATCATACAGCACAACGTCTGGGAGCCAGATCCTGTCAGAGGGTACTCGTATAGCTGTGATGCCCAGATAGTCATCAGGGTCCCATCTTAGCTTCATGTCAATCCACTCCTGCATGACAAAATCACAACATATTCTCGGTCTAATTTTGTGGGTAAAAAAACAAACAGGGATGCTGTGCCAGTTGGAATCTTCTCAAAATCATATCAAACATAAATATCAGTAACTGAGGCTCATCTACCAGAGGCAGTCAACTGATGTTAGGCCGACAACCTGGCACATCTTGAGTAAATATGTGTTATACTGGATTAAAATGACGGCTTATAGATAGTCATACAGTAATATAAGATTATCCATCTCATTGTAGTGGAGGGGGTGACTGTTCGTGTCTTTGTTGCTATGATGCGTGACAACACAGGAGCATGAATGAGGCCGACAGGAGCGAGGAGGAAGGTGGTGTGAGCTGAAGCAGGAATTGTGCCAAGGGGACTCATGTTGATGAGAAGTGTCAGGTAAATGCCACCAGATAATATATAGGGATGCATGGTAGACCACCTATGGCACGCACTTGACAGGAGGTTTCCATGGAGCCTTCCAGAAGATTCCTTTTGAATCAATTATTCAAATTCTTATTCTCAAAATTTGGTCCTATGAAAATGAACACAAAATGATTGAACTTTTAAACACCTTATGCCTTTCATACAATAAAGAAGTGAGGCTAGTAATGACATGTACTGCAGACTAGAAAGTATCTGTATGAAATCACGAGTGCTGTGGGTAATGATTGACATGTATACTGGCCAATGTGTGCTTGAAGGGGGAGTGACACACTGACTAATCACTTGTACAATGTATAATGATTGACATGTAGACTAGCCAAAGTCTACACAGAGTGGGAGTGTCACACTGACCAATCACTGGTAGTATGTATAATGCTATAAGTTACTCATTACCTTTCCCAAAATGGGTTATGCATACCCCCAGGGCACATGTGTCAATGGAGGGCTAAGACACTGCAGGTTTTGTCTCCAACCATTTTCCCCAGCAGGTGATTTAATTGATGAGCTCCTTCCCTCAAATTGAAGGTGTTAAAATCACCTGCTTTAGTGACGGCTGGAAAGAAAACCTGCAGTGTCTCGGCCCTCCACGGCACGAGTAGGACACCCCTGCCCTAGGGGTACGCAGATTGCCGTCGGGGGTACATGAATAAAAATTAAAAACAGCTTGACTACATTAGCGCCGAACACTGAGATTTGCGTAATGCGTTCCAACGCCTCATGTCAACAGCCACAGCAGGTAGCACAGTAGTAAAGAAAAGTGACAAGCATGAAGTTGTTCCCGTGTGCGTTAGATGAACAAGTAAGTGTGTGTGATGATGACGTTGTGCTTTAAAAGTGTTTAATTTTGAAGCTTTTCCAAGATTATTTATATTTTTTGCTAAATGAGAGCTGGTCTTCTTACAGTACATGGTGATGTCATTTCTTTGTTGACTGGATGCACTGAGTATGTTAGGAAGCTCCTAATTTTTCACGTGTAAGTAAATCTATTCTTTCATGAATAACTTTTTCTTCTTCGGGGTTTCGGCGGTCCTTGAACACACCATCGTGACGCCGATTGAGATTTATGTGTATGACTTTCTCCCACGCTGCACAGACAGACGTGTATTTTCTGTGCTTCCTTTCACCTTGTCCTTCTTCACAAATGTTAATGCTGTGCGTAAATGCACAGAGGTGAGATTTAATGATGTTAGCTATGAGCTGCTGTGCATTTTTTCTTGGTGCATAATCTCATGCTAGTACTGCTCGTGTGCCCATTTGGCTCAGTAATAAGTAGGGACGTCCCGATCCACATTTTTTGGCTTCCGATCCGATCTTTTTTTTTTTTAATCATAACCTTTTGTTACAAACATGAATTTGTGGAATTCAGTATGGTTATGAAAATAGCTCTTCTAAGTATTAAAAATAATGCAACCAAAATATTGCTGAATTTACTTTTTTATTACACAGCATGACCAACAATATTGTTTGGCTTTTGTAGCAAACCTCTGTGAGTCAGGTACCTAATCCAGTAAAAAGAACCAATAAAGGTCCATCCAATATTAGACAAAATTGGAAAAAAATGGGCGTGCAAAATACTTTTAGGGTGGTACTCATCATTTCACATGGTTATACATCAATTTGTGGTGTGATTTAATATATGACATTTTTTTTAACAAACTCTCTTTAACGTGATAGTAATTTATTGACGGTCCCGAGTGTATACAACCAGCGGTTAGAGCAGCACTTCCTGTGCAAGCTCCCCACACAATGACACAGCAGTCCGGGCACAGTGAGGGGGAACTCCCGCCGTAGCTACGAAGCCGGATATCCAACGTGAAACTAACTTCACCACGATACACCGCGAACATGTCTGCATGGTGGTGTTGCGTTTTCTTCTTCCGGGTGGCGGAAGTCGAGTGGCAACCAGCTTTGAGGTGCATTACCGCGTCTAACATGTTGGAGTGTGGCCCAGAGTTACGAACGCTACACGGCAGCCGGATTGGCCCGATCTCGTGACGCAAGCCAATATTATCCGATCTTCATAATACAGCCGAGACAGCCGAGACATCTCTAGTAATACATCTCATATTGAATTTTTTTCTTATTGATTTCTGTACATTATGTGCCTTTGTTTTCATCATTATTTATAATTATTATATTTACATGGAACATTAGTTGCATTGGAGGATAGGCGGCATAGAAAATGGATGGATGGATGAGTTGCATTGTACTGATTTTTTCCATGTTGTTGCCGATCAAAGCACAGCAAAATAGCATAAAGATCACAGTTCACCACATCTTACCACGGCTTGTCACCACTTGTTATAAATAAATCCACCCAACAGAAGACAAACCTGCCAGGACATATCTCACCCCTCTAAAACACTCTCCGTTTTAAAGTAGTAGACTATTTGTGCAGTTGAAAAATAAGACACGTGATTTTTTTAATATAATTCGTAATATATAATGTATCAAAGATGTTTCGTTGTGTAGTTTTTGTTTTTTACGTGTGCAGGAGTAGGGGGCACATGACTTCTGAAGGGGGCTGTGACTGAAAAGTTTGGGAACCACTGATCTACATGAATTGCGAGTGACATGCCGACCAATCATGGAGCGATGTGTAAAACCCGGCATGTCGACTGGCCAGTGACAGTATTGAGTCAGCCAAAGGATATAGCCACAAAATAACACACTTCTTCGCCACTTGCCTGTTTCATCCACACATTAGTAGTCATCAGCTGGTTCTTTTCATCCTGAATGGTAGAAGCACAGCACGAGCTACATTTTGAAGAATGCCATTGATGCTATTCAGATGAACACCATTAGAAATCAGTGCATGTTGAGCCTCACCACATCAACTAGCTGGGAGATAGCCAGTCCAAACTTCACGCATATCGTCTGATTCAGAGATTCCACTGGGCGAACCCATTTCTGGTAGTTCCCAAAGAGGTATTTGAACAGCTTGTCTTCGGCTTTTGCATAGGAGGAAAGTTTGGGAACATCTGAAAAAGACAAGAGAGCATGAAATAATGTTCTACTGAAGCTGACCCAGTTCTGCTATCGGCATGGAAACCTGAAAATTTGTCACCATGATAAGAGAAACTGTCACCATGACGACATCCAATACATCTTTGTGCAACATGGCTATATGGTGTCACAGGTTTGGAGGGACCAGCCGTTCCCTGAGGGGAGGCCCACTGTCCCACGACTGTATGTCCCAAAATATAAACTCTTGTTGGCGTAGGAGATTAACCGCATTTTGTATGATGCACATTGTCTTTCAAGCTCGATTTATGGACAGCAACCATGGTTGCGGATACCGACAGGAACGCATTTGCGTTGTCTGGTGTCGATAGATGCGGACAAAACTGCCAAGGGCCCCTCTTCCAATTAATGACTGTGTTATCCAGCTATTCATCATCTTTTCAAGCTCCCCTCCTTATTAGTGCCATTCTGCCTGGCTGAGACTCTGAGAAATCGATGCTGGCGCACAGGCAGCGAGACGGTGATCTCACTGCAGTCCAGCTTAATGGTGACATATTGCTACTGGCAGCCAAAAATACAAAACAGTCTCATTTATGAAGTCTACAAAGCAAAGAACCATAGATGGCCCAAGCGCAAGTAAAAAAATCTAGTGTTGGAAGGTGATCAGGTCTTACAAAACGTTAAGGCCACATTTACAGAAGGTAACAACAAAAAGTGACTGATGACACCGTGAGTTGGTGTTTACCACAAGCAAACGTGGCATTTGTGAAGCTGAACTTTACAGTGGCGTTTCAAGAGAAAATGGAGGTTCTTTATTACGGGAATCTTTAATACTGCAATATTCCCAGTCCCCTTGTAAAAAGTTTGAAAAATATGGCTCGTCTTATACTGTATTTGGGTTCTCCAGATTTACACATGCAAACCAGATGATGCTAATTTTAAGATATTTTGTATTTAAAAATGCTTTTATTATATACCAGGGCAATATGCCTGTACTCTCTGCAGTTGAGTAAATAAACACAGCTTACTTTATGAGGAAATACTATACCATTATTATTGGTCCCCACACCTGTGCTAGATGCTCTGATATCATGTGACTTGAATCAAACCACTGGTGATATCAGTAATGTCTTCACAATGTGGCTGCTTTCTGTATCCGCAAAAAGCCCAGCCGCTATTGGACCATGTCACGTCTGAGCCCCCCGAGGCTGGGCAACTTACGCAGTGAGTGGCACAGGTGGCAGCTGTGCAGCAGCGGCAACAGCAGCAGCAGCGCAAGGGAAGCGGCTGCACGCCCTGCTCTCGGCATCGTATCAGAGGCGGCGCCGCATCAGCGCAGAAGAGGGTCCCTCGGGCATCACCAAGCTGGAAGACAAGTCGTGTTGATGCTGCTTTAGGCTTCATTGAGCTAAATCACCATGTTGAGTCATTAGAGGCTGCCCAGGCAACATAACATGATAACAAACTATTTGAATCCACAACAAAACCTGCGTGCACACGTACCTGCTCGGAGTGTCGTCCATGCAGAGAAGTGATGCTTGCACATATGCTGGCTGGCGTCGCGCTCCCCTCCTGCCTTCGACAAATACCCTCCTCCTCCTCGCCTCTGGAAAGCACTGCCCCGTTTTCCCCACCCCCGCCAAAGCCCCCCATCTCGCGCTCCTCGCTGTTCTTGAGGTCACTGATCACAAGATAGGATCAGCCTCCTCCTCCTTGCACCCAATCAGCCTCCTCCGCTGCAGCATCACAAAAGAAAAAGAGTATCTGTACCAATAATAGTCTCCTCTTCCTCACTAGTTTTACAACAGTATCATGGATGCAGACAGTCTCCTCTTCCTCACTAGTTTTACAACAGTATAATGGATGCAGACATAAATAATATTGAAAAATAGTACTCAAGTGAATGGCATTCTACTTATAGATGGTCTTTACTGCGTTGCTAGAACAACAAATACAATAAATATAATCTGAACAAAGTCTGACGGTGGTCATGTTTTCTGTCATTTGAAAACACCACAATGATAATATTGATTTAATTATGTATAAATATGCTTATTAACTTGAGTAATTCATTCATAACTTGCACTATGATATTACCACCTGACTTTTTTGTTTTTAAATTTTTCAACAGTTTACAGTACAGTACATGGACAAATTACCTTCAAATGGAGCTGAATTTACTAAAAATTAGACAGTCTTTTCCAGTCATATTTCCCAAAACAGACAGGGGTTTGTCTACTAGCTGAAAAACAAAGTTGAAACCCAGGTGCCGCTATACGCAGTGAATGACAACGTACACTCCAGGAAGTAGCCGCATCCCGGTATGCAAAGGAGCGACACCAGGATAGAACTTCTACTACAGTCAGCTAGCTAATGTATCATTTTGAGAAACTGAAACACAAAACTACAACGTGAACCCTAGATCGTAAAACAAAATTAACATTTTTGAAGGCCTAGTCAGCCACCTCGCTATATTTGTGTTGTGTCTTTTCTTTAAACTTCGAGCAATAGTTGCATGTAGCTGTACTGTTTACTGTAACGTAAGTGCACTTTAAAGACTGTCGGACAGGCGAGTAGACGAGTTTACAATAAAACTGCTAAACTTCCATCGAGTGGTAAACAAATGGAGCCAAGATAACAGTAACATGAGCAATCCATTTGTGGGGTTGTAATGATTAACGTACGTGTAAACACACATTCAATTGACCTCTCATACGAATATTAGCTTTAGTATAGCTTCTCCCACACTGCTGCACCGCCCCTGAACGCCACACTCCAGAGGAACTGAGGGGATCCAAAACAAGTCGGCGAGTCGTTTCCAGCAGTCTACGTGAAAAACACCCCAACTCAATCGCACCGTGAGTATGGCACATCGGAGTATCGGAGAAATAGAATTGTTTTTATACCATTAAAAAATACTGGAAACGTGTACTGGTGAATATTGCAAGGTGAAAGAATGTCACCTTTATCTGATCTGTGTAGATTATGCTATTCGAAATAACCTCGAACGGCAAAACATCACAGTTGTTTGTTGTGTAAATGCGGGGAACAGCCGACAGGTTCAAAATGTGTGCATGTCATTTATGATTGTACTTTCGATCTCTATTTGTCTGATAGGGGATTAATCATGGTGTTGGGGATTAATCATGGTGTAGATTTGCTCGAAGTGGCTGCTCTGGAACCATGGCAACATGTGATCCAATCTAGGACTACTAAACATATTGGTTGAAGTATTTCAACATTTTTTCACCGACAGGTATGTGCATTATATTATGCGAGACTAACGAAAAGGCGCCTATCACACTTTGCTGTAAATGCTGTCATTTTTTTCTGCCTTTTCTTCCTCTAGTAGTTGTTCTGTGTAAATAGTCCCAAGGTATATTAGGTAGTATTCGAGCAGTAACAGCGTCAACGTACAGGCATGTGGAATATGTTGTTGCATGATCAGATAATATTAAAAGTTTAGAAGAACTGCATGCAGTACAATTTTCTGTCAAAATGAAATAACCAATTCACTATTGACACAACGTATTCCCAGGTTTTTGCGGGCCACATAAAATGATGTGGCGGGCCTTGAGTTTGACACAAGTGCCCTTTGGGTTGTGCTCACAGTGCTTTGGAACATGCCTTGGTTTCTACTTGGTGGAAATTCACTTATCAGTCAAGTCTGGAACCAGTTAACTGCGATAAATAAGAGATTACTGTATAATAAATTGAAAAATGATGAATTAATTAAGTAAATTAGTCGCTAAGTCCCGACAGGCCCCCAGAAAAGACATTTTGCTGGATGGTGGCCATGTTTTTCAACCAATCTTGCTCCAATTTTACAGACATGTGCGTGTCAGTCCCCTAAAGACGAATGCCAAATTTGGTGTTGATTTGGCTAAACACTTGGAAATTACGATGGGTGTCTTTCATAGTGTGCAATGATCTGTGTGCTTTGGGGTTTAATAACAGTGCCCCCATGAGGCGTATTTGTCACAAAAATAATAGCACAGGCAACACAGTAGGGGTGCATCGTTTGACAAATCTCTGCTCTTTTGTATACGGCGGTTCAGAAATAGAAACTTGAATTTCCTTTTCATATGGGCACCGTTGCACTTGTGTTGCGACTCTGAAGTCAAGATTCGATGGCAGAATATGGGCAGGGTGACTTCACCCTCTCAAAAAACGCTGACCAGTGTGAAAAGAATATGGCCGAATCCCAATTGTACCCCTTACCGCATATCTTAGCTCTTACCCCTAGGTTTTGCGCGGTCACGAGAATCAAGTGGTGTCTCAATTCTCCTTAAATCGAGGGGTAAGTGCGAAGGGGTGCCCAGCCCTAGAAACCAAGTGTGGTCAAAATGAAGGAGTAGGTAGAGTTTATGCGGATACAACACTTCAGCGGCAGAGCAGAGACCAAAAGAAGCATATACTGTAAATGTAAGTAATCATATTGATTTTCACAGTAACGTCACTGGTGTTTTATTAGATACAATTCTCATGGTGAGAACTCTGTAGCTCCTTTCACACTGCCCGTTGCACCTTTTTTTCCGGATCAATCAGTGTGAAAAGCACCGACAAGCAATGGTGCATCAAAGTCCTGGTTTAGGTGGTACGTAGTATCATAGTCATAATAAAGGGGGGGCAGCTTCTCTGTGAAAGGGGATGCAGAGACCAGGGTGTTCAGCATTGAAGCAGTTGTGACTGTCTGACCTATTTTATACATAGCCAGGCTTCTGATTATGTTTGCTGGGTTCTGTATAAAAATAACAGGAGAATACATCCCAGGTCTACTGTTACAATTACGATTTTGTTACAATTTTACGGCATCTCTGTGTGAAAGAGGCTTATCAGAAAACAAAACAAGCTGAGTCTTATGCTGTGTCATTTCAGATGAGGGTGATGAGTCTCTGCAGCGCCTTGCTGCTCATTGTCGTGCTTCCCAGAGGCTGCCAGGGAGGCAATATCCTGGTCTTTCCCATCGAGGGCAGCCATTGGGTGAACATGGACATTTTCATCCAAGAGCTGCACTCACGAGGGCACAATGTGACTATTGTGCATCCCAGAAAGACGTGGTACATCAAGGACAACGCCTCCTATTACCACACCGTCGCCGTTCCAGTGGAAAAAAGCTTGGACAAAGGGTTCATCACCAGCTTGGTTTTTGAGATTATCAAGTTTGAGAGGGGGTCTCTGCCCTTGGTGACTTTTCTCCACCTGAGCGTTGGCATGTTCGGAATGTTCCTGGAAGCTCACAATATGGTGGGTGAATTTACGACGGCGATGCTTGACGACAACAACCTGATGAAGAAATTGAACGACAGTAAGTTTGACCTACTTCTCACTGACCCCTGCTGGGGGGGAGGTGTCATCATAGCCAAATATTTGAACCTTCCCCTGGTGTACAATGTTCGCTGGATAATTGCTACCGAAGGCCATCTCACCATAGCCCCTTCGCCTCTGTCTTACATTCCTATTACGGGAACAGGCAACACCAACAAGATGACCTTTTTTCAAAGAGTCAAAAATGTTATTGTGTTTTTCGTAGGCTACACGCAGCATAACTTGTTGATGAAATACATATACCAGAAAATATGTGACAAATATCTGGGGCCTGATAACGACATGCATCATTTACTCACGTCTGCTCACCTGTGGCTTATGAGAGCGGACTTTGTCTTTGAGTTTCCTCGCCCAACCATGCCCAACGTCATCTACATGGGAGGCTTCCAGTGTAAACCTGCCAAGCCTCTACCCGATCACCTGGAGGAGTTCATGCAAAGTTCTGGAGAGCATGGAGTCATCATCATGTCTCTGGGGACATTTGTGGATGAACTACCTGCCGACTTAGCCGATGAAATAGCGGCAGCTTTTGCCGAGCTACCTCAGAAGGTCATCTGGAGGTATAAAGGTGCTAAGCCTTCCACTCTGGGGAACAACACTCTTCTGGTGGACTGGATGCCACAGAACGACCTCCTTGGACATCCCAAGATCAAACTCTTTGTGGCTCACGGTGGGACAAATGGCGTCCAGGAAGCTATTTATCATGGAGTGCCGGTTGTGGGAATCCCTTTGTTTTTCGACCAGTATGACAACTTGCTCCGTCTCTCAGACAGAGGGGCGGCCATCATCGTCCAGTTAGCATCACTGGATAAAGATAACCTCCTGAAGGCCATGCAGGAAGTTCTGTTGAATCCATCCTACAGGACAAACATAAAGAGAATCTCTCGCCTGCACAGAGATCAGCCCATCGCGCCAATCGACAACGCCCTCTTCTGGATCGAGTTTGTCATGAGACACAAAGGTGCAGCTCACCTGAGGAGCGAGTCCTACAAGCTGCCCTGGTACGCTTACTACTCTGTGGATGTGTATTTGTTCCTAGCTGGTGTTGTCCTAGCGGGATCCATGATGTTTTTCATCACAATCAAGTGTTTGTACTCTGCGTTGTGTCGGAAGAAAGTCAAACGCGAGTAGTCAGTCTGGACGTACGCGTTTTTAAAAGTTTGCATGCACTTGAAAATCACAGTGGTGCTGCATCATCATTGTCCAACAGGGGTCGTCTGAGGGCCATGCTCACCACACAGTATGTGTATGGTATGTTGACCCAAATATAAGACACCTTTTTTGAAAATTATTAAAAGACAAAATATTTTTTTTTGGTGTGTTTTCAAGATAAGTAAAATAACCACTAGCAGATTGCAATAAAAATGACACCGTAAATTCCGGTGTATAAGCCGCACACACTAAATTTAGAGGAAATGCAGATTTGTACATATATAAGCCGTACGTGTCCACTTTATAAAATGGCATATTGTGGTGCGCACGAGTCCATGAGGACCAGGCAGCTGTTTATTTGACAGGAGCCAATTATAAGCTATGAAAAAATTCACAACAAACTTGTCAACCCATTGGATATTGCAGGAGGTCATTTACTCAATATAACAGTCCGACTCACTGTGTCATTTTACAAACAACATTAAGCTCATCACACAGCAACTTAACACTCAAAAAGATACCTAGAAAAT
The DNA here is from genome assembly GCF_027744805.1 of Dunckerocampus dactyliophorus. Classification (NCBI taxonomy): domain Eukaryota; kingdom Metazoa; phylum Chordata; class Actinopteri; order Syngnathiformes; family Syngnathidae; genus Dunckerocampus; species Dunckerocampus dactyliophorus. The sequence goes on along the minus strand of NC_072821.1, from coordinate 5,289,908 downwards.
ATACATTACAAGAACCACTAGATGTTTAAAATAACAAACAGCAGCTATTTTAACATCGACTCATAACGCATTACTGCCAGAAGAGCAGTTCAATGGAAGACAAGCAGCATACAAAATAGTGGATGGTGCTGCAATGCTGCCTCTCTCCACCAGAGGAGGCCAGAGGACCCAGAGTCCAGAAGGAGGCTGACGTCATTGCAGCGTCCAAATGATTGTGTTGCTCAGACGCAATGGATTATGGGAAAACTTTAAAAGTCTCTTTTTTTCATTTTAAACTCTTATCGGTACATGTTTCTATTTGTCAGGTACGCCTTTTGAGTGTTAAGTTGCTGTGTGATGAACTTAGTGTTAGTACAGTACATTTACAATATGCCTTTATCCCTAACCATTTTCAAGCTACAACCATTTGAAATAGTAAAACACAAACACACTCTGGCGCCTAAAGGGTTCATTCAATTGTACAAATTGTTACATTGAAGTATGCTGGAAATTACACTGAAATTACATGTCTTTGAACACAACCCCTCATTCCTCATGAGTTTGAAGTGCGATTCAAATGTTCTATTTGAGACTAGTGTCAGACTAGATTTTTAGACTTGTGTGGTATCTTTTAGCCTGTCCTGTCATTGATCTTTCTCATTAAATACCGTAAAAATGGGTATATTTCACATATTTGTGCTAATGGTGATTAATCTTAATTTAAAAACTGATTAATCTGATTAAAATTTGTAATCATTTGACAGTCCTAATACCAACTGATAAGATGATGCCTATTAATGTGCCTGCAGACTGTAAATGATTGTAAGATGGCTTATAAGTCATTACGCATTGTTAAAGATAAAATGTACACTAGAAAGCAGCTAGTTTTCATATGTCATAGTAACAGCCACTTACTGTTGTATGCGTAGATTCAGTATCACTTTTATTAACTCTAATAAACATGTCTCAATCACTGTGTGCGCCTTACCTCAAATAGACACCTCCCTTTTCCCTCACAGGTGGTGGAACACAATCCATCCTGAGATTCCGTTTGACCTCCACAATGTAGAATCCATTTTTTCCTACAGGAAATTAAGGAAATTGAATTCATCCATGTCGTTGCAGTATTTTCTTTGTCCGCTTAAGCTACATTCAACCCCCCCCCCAAAAAGCCAAAGAAAAATCAAACACACTTGAGTTCATCCTTCAGGGGCTCACTGATCTGAAGTCTTGAGATTTGCTGTATTTTGCGTGACATCGTGCACTATGGTTTGAGCTTCTTTTGTGCAACTTTGGAGTGCATTTTTCTCCCACAAAGTGTGTTGCACAACTAACAGTAAGACTGTGGGCGTGTTCGACTCATGGTCGCCACGCTAACTTCTAACTCTGGAATGTACATCTGCAGGAAGTAAACAATTATGAGGGAATCCTTCAAAAAGGCCAAGATACAGAAATACAAGCGTAAAAGCTGGAGAATAAAAACAAGCACTGACTACCACGAGGCAGAGCAGTCCCTGCAATAAACAGCATTGTTCTTCTTGGAGGGAGTCCAAGGTGGGGCAAGCAAAGCCAGGAAATGTCTCAAGTCCCACTGGAGAGACGTTTTTTGCTCCTCTCTCACACAGACACACACAAGCTTTGCTTTGAATCTCATTCATCTAACAGGAAGCTTTATTGACTGCAGAGGGCGAAAAGTAGAATTGTGCATTCGTAGCATTGAATTAGGGGCACTGATGACAGACGGGGCAGCCATACACTGGGTCTAGGGGGTGCAACACCCCCCCCGATAAAGGGCTTGTCCCCCCCTCCCAAAAATAAAAATTTTAGAGGCGAAAACTCCACCAGAAAAAAAGCACAAGACAGCTTCTCTCAGAGCCCCCATACCCTCATTAAACATCCAATCACTGTTAGCATGCAAATGAGCCAAGAAGCTACTGTGGTGTCAGGTTTCAAGACAGAGCAGACTTTGAGAAACAGAAAGCGACCAGTTAGACAATAATTATCAACTAAAAACAGAGGTTAATATAACGTTTATGTAATATATTTGTTCAATAAACTAGGGGAATAGTTAATAGCTCTTTTCCGCCAGTGGGAGTTTCTCAGCCACACGAGCACAGAGGGTAGACTGCATGTAACTGCATGTAACAAATGAGCTGTGTCCTCAGAGCCTTGTTAGTCTCTTCTTGTAGTCTTAAAATCTGGATGTAGGCTATTTTATTTTACTTTCATTTTTATTTTTCAGTTTCCCCACTGAACAAATGCCACCCTATTGTGGTCAGGGGGGTTGCATGCCTCAGTGACCTTCAGAGCTATAGCAGCAGGAGGTGAGTCTTCAGGTGGGACACCCAAGTTGGACAGGTCTCCCCTGATGAGATAAGAGTGAAGTCAGGCTTGGATTGTGTATTTAAGCTCTTGAATTGTTCTAAGACAGGTTTTGATGCTATAGAACAACCACTGCAAAATGGGCCCGAAAGACAATCTGGAGGTATAAAGGTGGTAAACCGGAGGACAGGATGTCACATAGTGATTTTTTTCTGCAATTGTCGGCATTCGATTTCGCTGACGCAAGATGGAAAGCAAATGCTGTCGCTGAACTATAGCAGGGAAATGCATTAAAATAGCACAGAAGGAAGGCTGACTGATCCCTCCCACAGGACCATCATCAAAAGACTCTCCAGGATGCAGAGATCAGCTGATCAAACAGCTGAAAAACGTCCTCTTCTGGATCAGCATGGTACTCCCAACTAATCTGTGGTCGTCAGTTTCACCTGTTAGATGGGCTCACCTGATAGGCCTCTCGCGACCAGAGCAGACTAATTGCGATAACTATCACCTCGCTCGCGGCTTTGCATTCTTCTATCACAACACTTGGCACATTTAGGACTGACTGGCACCAACCAGCTAAGACCTCTGTGTGATACACATATTGACATAAAGTAGTTTGAAAAAGTGTTTGCCCCCTTCCCGATTTCTTTTTTTTGCATGTGATTGCACCCGTTAAAATATAACTGAAATTGAGATCTATCAGTCTGGAAAAGGTTATAAAGTAATTTCTAAAGCTTTGAGACTGCAGTGAAGCAGTCAGAGCCGTTATCCACAAATGACGAAAACATGGAACAGTGGTGAACCTTCCCAGGAGTGGCCAGCCAACCAAAATGACCCCGAGAGCACAGCGACGACTCATCCAAGAGGTCACAAAAGACTCCACAACATCATCTACAGAACCGCAAGCCTCACTTGCCTCAGTTAAGGTCAGTGTTCATGACACCACCATCAGAAAGAAAAACAGCCTGCATAGTAGAGTTCCAAGACGAAAACCATTGCTGAACAAGAACATTAAGGCTCCTTTTAATTTTGCCAGAAAACATCTTGATGATCCCTAAGACCTATGGGACGCAATGCAACTGAAGTTTTTGGAAGGTGTGTGTCCCATTACAATTAACGCCGCATTTCAGAAAAACAACCTAACAGTAAAATACGGTGGTGGTAGTGTGATGGTCTGGGGCTGTTTTTCTGCTTCAGGACCTGGAACCTGGATCTCTGATAAATAGAACCATTCATTCTGCTGTCTACCAAAAATCCCGAAGGAGAATGTCTGGCCATCTGTCTGTGACCTCAAGCTGAAACCAACGTGGCAGCAGGACAATGATCCAAAACACACCAGTAAGTCCACCTCTGAACGGCTGAAGAAAAACAAAATGAAGCCTTTGGAGTGGCCTCGTCAAAGTCCTGACCTGAATCCTATTGAGATGCTGTGGCATGACGTTTAAAAGGTGCTTCATGCTGGAAAACCTTCCAATGTGGCTGAATTACAACAATTCTGCAAAGATGAGTGGGCCAAAATTCCTCCACAGCACTGTAAGAGACTCATTGCAAGTTATCAGAAACACTTGATTGCAGTTGTTGCTGCTAAGGGTGGCCTGACCTGAAGTGACTCGGACTTGCTCTTGCACCTGAGTAGAAGACGAGTTACATGAGGTTGTATGACATCCCCATCAGCGGTGTAGTCCATCAACAGTGACATACCCCCCAGTTCTGTGAGCCGTGAGTCCAGTTCTGGTCAGAAACCTAGTTTGTTAGTTATTGGGGTTACTTAAGAGTTTGGTTTCTCAAACCAATATGCCTTCGAAAGAGTAAGACATTTGCATGACAAAAATGCCTCCTCAAAAAAAATCAGACCTCACAATGGCTCAGCTCGACTTTCTCTGATGTCGTATTAATGGGCGCTATCGGCTGCCCATTGTTGTGTATGTCATGAAGATGACTGCGACGCTCGCATCTCCATCCACTGTGGAACACGTAAACGCTCGCGGCGGGTGCATAACGGCAATAACTAACCGGAAATATGTTTCTCATCACCGGGTTAGTCACTGTTGATGCACTACAATGCTGACGGGGATATCATACTTCATGTAAAAAAAATCTGATATATTCAGGATGTCTAGCCTTTCAGTCAAAGGAGTTGCTCATTGCACATTCACATAACCCCAGCAGCCTTTTCCACCGTGCTTATAGGTGTGCATATAACAGTTTAACCTAAAGTGAAACTTTGAACTTCCTTATCAGCAGCCGAGCAATTCAGAGCGTGAAACAACAATGCTGAAAGTTAAAGTCCTGCTCCAGTTACAACGGTGAGGACTAAAACGTGTTCTTTAGTAGAAGGTAAATTCTGCCCTGGATGTCAAATGAGGTAATACTGACTTTTTTTTAATCTTGTGTCTCCTGAATTGATAGTTACCGGTACTTGCTTGTGTGTATTACTTGATGTTAACAGTCATACAGTCTGTGGTAGTCTAGTGGAAACGGTGCATTCAGGTGTAAAACGTGTGTTTAACATTCTACAGATTTTGCAGAACCTTTTGAGGTCAAGCAAAATTTATATGGTCGAAATCTGACTTGTTCAAAGCATTTTCCCCAATGGAAATGTAATTAATCTGTTCGAGGGTCTAACTGTCACCACCATAAAACCTTTATTCACTATACATGTATTTTTTCAAGCTTAAGCAAGCTACAAATAAAACCATCCTGCCTGATTTAGACATTGATTTTTTTTTAGTTTCATGTTAGTTCTATGCAAGACAAGCTGCCAGCCACACATTGACCCCAAGGCCACACTTTGGACACCCCCGATCTAATGCCACAAAATATGTGAGGGTGTCTCTAATTGAAGCAGGTTAGGTAAAAAGGCTATGAACACTAGTCTTACCTGTCTCTGATGCAAATACAAGGTCACTCAAAGGTGAGACAGGCTCAACGTCCATCCATTCATTTTCTATACCGCTTCTCCTCATTAGGGTCGCGGGGGCATGCTGGAGCCTATCCCAGCTGACTTTGGTACACGTTTTCAAGTTAATTTTATTTTTTGTTTGCATTGGCATGGTCCAGGGGTGTCCGGAGTGGGGCCCTAGGACCATTTCGGACCGCGGCACATTATAAAAATATACTTTAACATGAAAACTCGAAATAAAGCCGCAAAAATGGAAGTAGCAGTAATTGTACAAGAATAAATGAGGGAAAAATAACGCCATTTTAGTAACAAAATGGCATGTTTTAGTAACATAGGATATCATGAGGCTTGTCGCTCTCTTGTTGAAGCATCCTTTGCAGAGAAGCTCGCACCTCCCCCTCACGTTTCCCCAGCAGAAATAGCCGGATGACTCTCACACCTGGCACCACCCTCTCGTTTGCCCAGGTCTGCCTTATTACGGTCCTCACTTCCGCCTGTGGAGGCGCTGTCATGTCATTATCATGAACACCAGAAACGGGGCAGCTTGACGTTTGTCTGCTTCATTGATGATATAAGGGAAAATGGTTGGTAACTGGTTTGGATGAGGCTCGCTCCACCTTACCAGTGCAGTGAGACGTGGATGCCCAAGGAAGTAAACAAGATCAGCACAGCCACCAGACAGGCCATAGGCACGCCTGGGCAGGCTGAAGCCTATCTTCCCTTGCAGGCATCTGGCAGCACGTAAACTGTTTGGTAATGGGATGACCATCTTGTCGTGTCGTCAGGATTGCCATTTGCAAGATGCAAGCAGTGGGCTTGTCTGTTACATGTCGAGTTGCCACCTAGGAAACAGAGAATGAGATCTGTTGGAGCCTTTTGCTTACACAGCACATCAAATTCAACTTTTGAACCCCAGAAAAAGATTCTCGTACATTACCGGGCTTTATTGACTAGTAAAATTGCACATTACACTTACTACATCTGATAACAAGTAGGCATGATCAACATTGGCTTTTTACCAATACCCCATGTACACTGGAACCTCGGTTAGCGTGCAATTTGGTTTACGTCAAAAATGTACAGTTTGCATACCTTTTCCGGTGAGCACACAATGTGGTGCGCGTCATGTGAGGGTATTACTATCACACAACATCCTTGTTCACAGCGTGTGCACTTGCTAACAAAATGGAAACAGACACCGTAAATCAGCTCAGTCGCCCGTCTGCGATGCCATCATCGCTGGTTGCGTCGTTCTTTGTGTGTAGTTCTTTGCTTACACCCAACAAAGTCTCACAAGTGTTGTCCATGCATAAAACAATTATGTTTTGCTGTGAGTTATTTCTTCAATTCAAGTGTTTCTCACCTCAGTTCTCTGCTTTTCTTTTGATAATGGCTGCAAAATAACCTAAAATGGAGCCAAAGAAAGTGGCAAGCAGGTGGCAGCATTTTGATAAAGGTGAGAAACACTACTGAATTCAAGAAATAACTCATAGCAAAACACGTTGATGTCCTCCCTGATATCAGACATTATAAAGACAAAATAAATAGCTTTACCTCCCGGATTGAGCCCGCAATTCACTCTTCACCGCACGTGGCCTGTAATTATTACACCAGAAGTGAACAAACAAGGGTCTCCACATGCCTGTGTGATACAAACCTGGAATGTGTGTTGTGCAGTGAGAAAAGACTTTGTGATGTAGCATCCCCTTGGCAAAGACAAGGAAGTGGACATTGGAAGATGACATCACGACTACAAGGCAATAAAAGACAATAAAGGACATACAATACACAAAGACTTGACGCAGCAAGTCAACAATTGTCTATACCACTATAGTGATAACACACGATGCCAAATTCAACAACACATTTCATTCATCCATACAAGTTATTCATTTAGATACAGAAATCATTTACAAATCATGTGATTCTGTTTAAAATTTATATATTTATACTCACTTATTATTCTAAATTATTTTCTATTTATTATGAATCATTTATTTCTATTGCAAAGCACAACCAAATGCAGTGGTGCCTCAGTTAACGTCCTTATCCAGTTCTGGGTCACACGTGTGCTGAAGCCTATCCCAGCTGACACCCTGGACTTTGAATGGCGGTCTATATGTGCTGTGTGATTGACTGACGACCAGCCCAGGGTGCTCACAGCCAGCTGGGATAGTCCAGCTCACCTATGACCGTGAGCAAAATCTGGTAAAAATAGATGGATAAGTAAACATTTGCTCTCTTCCGCATTATAGGTTTAAGATGTATTGGGCCTGGATCTGTCTCACTGCCTCCTCTCTATATGTGACTGCTGTCTCTGGTGGCAAGGTGCTTGTTTACCCGATAGATGGGAGCCACTGGGTGAACATGAAAGTCATCATTGAGGAACTACACTCCAGAGGCCACCAGGTCGCCGTCGTGCAAACAAACGACAGCTGGTACATCAAGGAAAAGTCGCTGCTCTACACCTCCATTATACTAGATGTGGAGTCGGGTTTCGGCAAAGATTTTATCACGTCGTTTGTGGAGCAGTTGCTTAAGCTCCAGCGGGAGGGGAACCCTGCCTGGACTCGTTTCAAACTGGAAATGGAGCAAGCGGAAAAAGCCTCGCTGCTGCATGAGAAAACGGGGAAATTGCTGCAGTGGCTGTTTAAAAAGAAAGACTTGGTAGAGTCTCTGATAAGTGCAAAGTATGACCTTGTCCTGACAGATCCTGGTCTACCAGGCGGTGTCATCCTGGCCCATTACCTCAAACTACCTCTGGTCTTCAACGTGAGGTGGACCAGTCACGGCGAGGGCCACTTTGCAATGGCACCGTCCCCTCTGTCCTACGTGCCCATGACAGGAACAGGACTTTCCGATAAAATGAACTTTTTTGAAAGAGTTCTTAACGTTCTGGTTTTTGTCTTTGGAGAATATCAAATGGCCAAGTACATCAAACCACATTACGAAGGCTTGATTCAAAAGTATTTAGGTCCAGACATGAAGTACGACTCATTGTTCCAAGCAGCCGACCTGTGGCTCATGAGAGTGGACTTTGTCTTTGAGTTCCCTCGCCCCACCATGCCCAACGTCATCTACATGGGAGGGTTTCAATGCAAACCTGCCAAGCATCTACCCGACCACCTGGAGGAGTTTGTGCAAAGTTCTGGAGAACATGGAGTCATCATCATGTCTCTGGGGACTTTTGTGGATGAACTACCTACCGACTTAGCCGATATGATAGCGGCAGCATTTGCCAAGATACCTCAGAAGGTCATCTGGAGGTATAAAGGTGCTAAACCGTCCACTCTGGGCAACAACACTCTCCTGGTGGATTGGATGCCACAGAACGACCTCCTTGGACATCCCAAGATAAAACTCTTTGTGGCTCACGGGGGAACAAATGGCGTCCAGGAAGCTATTTATCACGGTGTTCCGATCCTTGGGCTTCCACTCATTTTTGATCAACGAGACAATCTTTTCAGGATTAGTGCGAAAGGAGCAGGGAAGGTCGTTGATATCTTCACAATGGATCAAGATATATTTTCCCAGGGTGTACAGGAGTTGCTGACTGATCCTTCCTACAGGATGAACATGCAGAGACTCTCCAGGTTGCACAGAGATCAGCCCATCGCGCCAATCGACAACGCCCTCTTCTGGATCGAGTTTGTCATGAGACACAAAGGTGCAGCTCACCTGAGGACCGAGTCCTACAAGCTGCCCTGGTACGCTTACTACTCTGTGGATGTGGTTCTCTGCTTAGCTGCTGTGGTACTCATTAGTCTCGTTTGTCTGAGTGCCTTGATTTACTGTCTTTGCTCCAAAGTGTGTCTGAAAAGAAAATGTAAACGTGATTAAAAAGTCGTTTAAACACTGGAAACGTGAATCGACCAATGCATTGCGCAAATTTGATCTGATCAAGACACAAAAATAGACCACTAATTGTAATGTATAATGACCAAGGAAAAGCATTTATCTCTACATTTTGGTCGTTTGCTGATATTATCCCTAACCAAAAGGAGTAGTCATTTTGTTTTTTCAGATATAAATTCATAAGATTTGGAGATACATGCTTCTCATTGGACAGCAACTAAAACATCACCTTGAGTACAACCATCAGAGAAGTGCAAACAAAAGTGAAATAACATTTGCGGTAATTTGTCAAATTTTACTTGATTGTGAATGAGCAAAATACAAAAATAGAATGTCACCCTGCGTGTAGACCTCCACCAAGGCAGAACTGTTAACCAAAGCAAAGGTAAATAATGTTGGCGCCCCCCCAACAACCCATCCTCCCAAGACAAAGTTTTTCTTTACAAAGACTATTTCTTTTAACCACTATATTAAATTACACATTATCCCCAAAAGAATGACATTATATTTGACCAATTACTGCTGTCATTTACTTTAAAAAAACAAAAACAAAAACTTTGCAATTAGCCTGGTGGGTGTTGATCACGTCTGAGCAGCATGAGGGCGCGAGTATCCCTCCTGCAGAGGGCGCCAACCTGCCACGCTGACCGCTACATGGGATTTTTTTTTCTTAGCCCTCAAAGCGCCCCAAAGAGAATGCCACCCAGGGCAACTGCCCATGTGGCCCATAGCTTCAACCGCCACTGAAGACTGATGATATCGTCACTGTCCAACAGAAAGTATGTGTCTCCAAATGATTAATTTTTAAATCACAAACCAATCATTTCTTAGTTATTTTCACTTTTAGAGTTGCATGCGTTTAATTTTTCAGTGACAATATGCAGGTAGAATGTCCTCCACCAAAAAGAAAAATAATATTCATAGTCATAGTTCTCAAATTCACCCAGATTAGAAATGAACAAAAGACTAGAACGGTTACATGTAATACAGTACTGTGCAAAAGTCAGAGGCCACCATTGGACTTGTGGTTTTACCGATGCTACCGTGAGCACATCGTCGCTCTCCAATGCAAAGCACGTACAATATAGTATCTCTAAATTTGGATGGTTTGTCGTTTTTATCTGAAAACAAAACCAAACATGATTTGCTTCGCGTGTGGGTTGAAAGGGGAAAACAGTGGCGATACATGCTTTCCATTTGCCACATGTAACTAGAAGTTCACTCGGACTGCAGACCTTCACCAAGGCAGAACATATGTAGTATATTTGTCAGATTGTACCCGATTGTAAATGAACAAAAGACAACAGTAGCTCAATGGCATGAAAATACATCTGCCATTTCTCCAGATCTTCACCAAAATGTGACAGGTTGCAACACACCTCTGCAATGTTGCGCAAACATTTTTCTTTGTGTATAGTCCTGCAAACTGTATGTGTACGATTATTTACTGTTTTATTGTGTTGAAAAGTGGTGGCCTCAGACTGTTACACGGCTTTGCATTTTAACCCCGTCCGACCTGAGTCGCATGGATGTATTTTTCTACTGTTGTTAGGCACATGCAATATAATAGACAATTGATAGGTTAAGATTTGCACACATAAAATGCAGAGTGAGAGTTAAAAAAGGCATTCTAGTATTGCTCCTCCGTGAAGAGAATAAAAATGACTTCAAATCATATGTAGTGTCTTCCTTTCATTCTTTGAGGCAGTGTTTTTTTTTTCCCATACTCTATAGTAATATACTTTTTGTATGTCAATGTTCTCAGTAATGAGGATGTGTCTCAAAGGGGGATGCTTGGAACCCAATTTGATACAGAGATTGGATCAAAAATGAGCTTCCTCCACATTTTCTCTATGAATCATTTGCTTTCCATATATTTAAATGAAATTCACTGCATGGCAATGTGGATATTTCAATTCTATAACACAGCAAGGGACTTCTTTGGTCAAAATTCAAGGAATATTGCTGCCTAAGGCATTTTTACCACAATTTGTAGTTCCTATGTGGAAAGGTCCTTTGAAAACAGCCTCTAAGTGAGAAAACATGATTTTTTTTTTTTACCACTATAAAGTAGCGGAGTGCAAAATAAATCACATTTTCCTTTGTGTAAAAGAAAATTTCAACAACAGCGGGAGTCCCGGAGCGCAGACAATAAAAATACAAATAAAAATATACACTTTTGTGGTGTAAATGTCTACTTAATACAGAGGACGTAGGAACACCAACTAAATAAATAATATTTCCCTGATTTAAGTCTCGATTTTAAACAGTAGAGGGAGTACTGGGGCACAAAGATAAAAATGCCAATATTAACTTACACTTTCCTGGTGTAAAATGCTGGAGCGCAAAAAAAAAACAACTCCCACTCAGCAACAATAACTAACAACAAATACATCGGAACACGTGCAACACTGAATAGTGACTGCTATCAGGTCTACTGTTTCTGTATACGCGAGTCCTGTTTTGGAAAGCAAAATATGCACAAAATAGTTCAGGGCTGAAAAAAACACATTTAAAAATGCAATTATATCATTAGCTACTGCATGTTTTGGAAGGCAGAATTGTCTTATGTGCTACAGCTCCTGTATTGGATCTTATCAAATGCAGTGCAGGTGTTCTGATTGAAGTGTCCAGTGAGGGGATATTCCCATGAAGGATATGCATTTAACTACATTCCTTGATCGACTACGGAAACAATCATTTTTTTTTTAATTTTAGTTGTTGTAAAGGGATACGAGCATGTCAACACAAACGCAGTCTCGTCAACAGTCATTCCAATTCCACACAATTGACAACAAGTCAGCATTTTTACAATATTTAAAATATATAAAAATATTTATAACCGCATCATACAATTTTTTTAGTATCTGGCCCTTGATGGAAAAAGTTTGGACAACCTTGGTATTGGTTGACTGCTTGGGAGATCCAGGCTTAAGTAAACTGTATGTTAACAACCAGGCAGGCCTCTTTTACACGCAGAGCCATCAAAATATCTGCATTGGAGTCCTGACAACATTTACCTTCCTGTGCTTTCTACACAGAACTCGACAACATGCTTTCACACGCCACAGCATCCAACAAACACCGTCATTACCACTGTCTGGTGTGATGACGAAAATACGTCAGCCACAATTGCGTTCAACAAAACAGGATATGGGAGATGCGTGTTAAACACCCTGATCCAGATATTTGCAGAACATCCTTGCACACAGGTGTCCTCTCGACTCTGTTAAGGCTCTGATGCTGACTTCTAAGGTACAGAATTGCCAGGCTGACTTTGACGTTTCCGTATTCGACATTGGTGCTGTTCATACAGAACTGAGACAGACAAAAAAAAAGCAGGAAAAATGCCAGCTTATACTGGAAAATTTGGTACTGCTTTCAGTTTGTTTCCACATCTTGACAAACTACTGAAAATGCAAGGGTCATTAAGAGTCATTAAGTGAGTTTGTGGGTAGTTACAAAGCGTCCAGGTGTGGTATAGATCATCTCAAGAAGTCCTGGTGCGTACCGAGCTCATCCTGACAACGGTGAGCTCAGCAACGTCGGCGTCCTGCAGCTCCTCCACCTCCTGCTGACAACTTTCTCTGATCACATACACTACGAGACCCACACAGATGACAATGAGCAGCACAATGCCTAGAACCTGCAACACAAGAGGCAGTAGAACAGCTTACTGTCATAGGAAAAGGTTTTGCATGTCCACTCTAAAGACTGCACTCACCTGAGAGAAAACAAAGAGCTGCTGAGAACGCAACATGAGTTCTTGCTGGGGGACACCTCTGTCACTTATTGGTTCGCACCACTTCTGCGGAGCCGCCCTGTCCACCAGCACAAACCTGCCCTCCCAGTCTGTCATCGCGCAGGCAAAGTACTGGCCATCCAGGAAGAGCAAAATGAGCCACACGACGGCCGGCACAAAGCTGGAGAGGGACACGCTTCTCCTGCACCACGTGTCACACCTGCACCCTTGGATGATGAGCATTAAGGTGAAGGCCATGACGGCCGGAATGACAAAGAAGGCGGACGAGAAGACGCCGTTCCACGTTGGGTTGCAAGGACACTCAAACTCAAGCTCCACCAACTTCTCCAGTCCCATGAGGATGAAGCCAAACGCCACGTTGGACACCAGAGGACTGTTGCTAAGTTCATCTTTCAGCCTGGTAAGCCATTGTTGTCGACTTTCCATACTAGATCGGCCCAACAAATGAAGACAGTCGTCGTGAAAAGCCCCAAAGAGGGTCCCGCGTTGTGAACACATTGGCAACGGCTAAGTGATGCGGAATTAACGCAGGCAGTCCTAAGTTCTCCCCTCGGGCAACATGCCACACTTCCACTCTGATTGGTTTTTTGAACAAAGGAGGCTTTGCCGTCCCCGCTGACATCTCAGCGGCTGATTGGTCTGACGGGGCTCTCAGGTGGGGTTACATTTTGAACAAAGTGGAGGGAGGGCTGCAAAGTGGAGGGACGTTTGAGCACAAAGCCAATCGGGGAGCACATGTTGCAAGTCTTGCACAACATACTTTAAAGCAGTAGTAGTAGTAGTGACAAGTTGCTTTTGCTTCATACACTTTATATTCCTACTGTCCGATGAGTAATAGACAAATTCACCGCCAGAAATCTCAGTTTAGATTTTTACAGCATCACTGTTTGTTGCAGTTTAACATTTTGAAATGTTAAAGCAGGATTAGTCCGTATCTGTATACAGTTTACACACATGTTCATCACGGGCATGAATGTTATATTAATTTTGGGCCCTTAGTGATTTATTTGAACCATTCTTTTCTCGACAACAAATATCTGCAGTCAGTTTTAGTAAAAAAAAATAAAAATAAAAATTGGGTGCACAAGTTTGAATTTACTATGGGTTTTCTCTAATTTACACAGTCTCACAATTATCCATACAGGCTGAAATATTTACATACAGTCACCTAAATCATATAAGTTCCAAAATGTCTTCAAACATGACAAGGACAAACCCGAATAACGTAATGATTATGACTACCTTCAGCTGTTAGTTTCTCTTGCTGGATGTAATAATGTCTTCCTATTACGAAACCTTACATAATGTTGTTGTTGTTGTTTTTTTTTTTACATTTAAACGGTTTAGTGACAAATTTAGACACCCAATTTTGTCCTACACGCATCAATCAGACTTGTTTGGGTCATTATCCGAGGATTAAGGTTTTTAGCTCATCTACGTTGAGACAAACAAAGAGAATGGGCGATGAAGTGCGTGTTTCAAAGAACAGTTCCGGTGGTTGCTAAAATCATGGCGTACTAAAACAAGTTTTCATTGGTTCTTTAGCTGCACACTTTTAAATGCAGGAGAATGCAGAAAATTTTGATACGAGGTTTCAATCAGATATCGACCGTGTGATGCAAAAATAGGTGCGTTACCCACGCTTTAGGAAAACTACAGTATTACTGTCACCACCACCACTGACAACAGGTCACTTGTGGCTAGGCAGACTTTACAGGGATCAATCACAACTGCCCCTTAAGCAAATGTAAAAGAAGCTGTTTGCATGGCAAACTATGGGGCACCTTGCCTCAGTTACTGTCTATGTTTTGGGGCTGCAACCCGCTTGTAGCTCAACCTGGTCTACCACCGTCTAGGTTCCTCGTTAAAAGTTTCGCTTCATTTTTCTAAAAGAATCCCTATTTTAGTTTATTCTGAATTGCAGTTCCACTTGACGTTTTGTCACTCTCCAATGAACAGTAAACTGGAAGTCATTGGTTTATTTAGGAATTCAATTTGTTTGTAAACTGAGGACCTTCTGTATATCCAAATGTTGCAGGGTTTTTTGTTGTTGTTTTTATGCAAAAACCAACACATTTGAATTATTTCTTAAAAAGAAATATGCCACACAAATTGGAAATATAGAGTAATAGTCAGATGCCTGTCGTCCAAAGTCAGCTGGGATAGGCTCCAGCATGCCCCCGCGACCCTAATGAGAAGAAGCGCTATAGAAAATGGATGGATGGATGGATGGATAGTCAGATGTTTGGACACACCTTCTCTAACTTGTGAAAGTGTCTCCATTAGTCTATCGATTTATCTGACCGAGTCTAGCCCAAGTGGATGCGTGAATTAAAGGTTTGTGTCAATACTTTTTGTCCATTCACGACTGCTGTGCACAGCTAAAACACAAAGCCACAAAAAGTCACTTCGCAGATCTCACCGCATGAGGGCGCACTCGCAACAGCCCAGATCATAAAACCTGCGAGGTGAGGGGATTAACAAGGCGGCCATGTTGAACTTTCAAGGGGATATGCAACACGCCAGCCCTAGGACACCTTTAGTGATATAACATTTGACACAACCTCAACACAAATATGATCTCTGGAGAAAGAGAGAGCGCGAGCGAGTGAGAGAGAGGCCTGTACAGGCCATCTTGTCGAGTCTTGTGTGCATTAATATTGCAGGAGCTCTTCAAAGAGAGTGGCCATAAGTAGATGAAGTCACGTGGTGCACTTCCTCCAAAATACAACACGGTGATGATGATGATAGACTGCTGGGAGGAGAGGAAGTTGCATGAAATAAGAGCACGGAGTTGTTTGAAAGAATCACATCCCTGCCACACAAACAAAGTGTGACGTGCGCAGCCTGTCATTATCACGTCCTCCTCCTCCTCTGTGCCACTCCGCTATTAAAAATAGATCGCTGCTGATACGAAGTTTTCTGCGCAATTACGCGCGTTAAGTCTGCGTTTTAAAACCCGCCCAACGGCCGTCTCGGGCTCGTCAATGCGCATCGGTGTGCGCATCTTTGAATCTTTCCAACTACGCTGTGGACAATCTCTATGATAACCCCCCTCCCTCCGTCCTCTTCCTCCTGCTAGACCTCTCCTCCTCCGCAATCCGACGAGGCTTCTTCGCCGATGGCCGCACATCATCGGCATCCCTAATAGGGCCGGAGAGAGGGAGAGAGAGAGAGAGAGAGAGAGAGAGAGAGAGCGCAGCCGGCCGCTTCCACCTCCATCGCTCTTTTTTGCACCGAAGAGGCGTTCAGGAACCACCCATTGGCTTTATTTTTTCTTTCTTCTTCTCCACATATCTAGGAATCTGCTGCCATGCTGGGCCCGTCCCTTCATCACTATTATAGTCATTGCTAGAACGACACAAGATCATCTGCCCCCCTCCCCCTCTCATTCGAGCGAGACCGACGGGATGCGTCCTGGTGCAGTGATGCTGGTGGTCCTAGTGGTCCTTCTGGGCAACTTGATGCCGCCCTTCGTCACGGCTCAAAACGGTAAGAAAAAGCCAAGATGTGACCGCGGCGTGACTGCTGCAAACACACACGCACACACACACACACACACACACAAACACATACATTAGAGGAGCAAAGTGACTCGACTTAAAGAGGATTTGGACTCCACTTCTCCAGACCCGTTTAGACACCTAAAATGCAATCAATAGAGGTTAGTATGACTTTAGTGTCTTTCTAGACTGTGCATGCTCTCACAATTAGGTGAATAGGTTGTGGAGGTTTAGCAGGACAGACTTGCTCTAATGACTCGCCCCAGTGTGTTGTTGTACTGTAAATACCCGGCCCTTGTTGCTGCTGGGCCATGCTACCACTAACCCAACTGATTTGCCAGTTCCTTCCTGCCTGACCGGTTTAGCAGGGTGGACTGCAAACTACATTTTTTATTGCTCATTATTAAATATTATAAATCTGACATGACCATATTAACATATTGTTTTGGATCTCGACACAAATGAATAATGGGGAACTACTTTGCTTGGGTTTTGTTTGTTTTTGAAGCATAGTTTATGTGATTCTGATCACATGGACCTGCAAAAATTCTGTAACATCTATGCCAGGTCAGTAGTTGGCGATGGCGCTTCATAAAAGAAACACTACGCACCGCACAAAAGCATATTTTGGTTAATCTTCATCGGAAGCAACGACACTATGCTGGACGCCGTGATGATGTCGTTGAGTAAATGTCTTCGTTGGCCAAACGTTAATATTACATTAAACACAAATGCGACAGCTATCGCTAAATTCCAGCATTATTCATTTGACTGTGACGTAAACAGCATGTCCTTTGTTTTCACTGTTTAGATGAGAACAGTGACACTATTGATTTTGTTTGATTATTGCCAAGGTTGACTTTTTACAGTACAGCAGTACTTTTAGTTTGGAATCATGACAGAAATGATCAACAGGAAGCTACAGTAATTGTACGTCTATAAGACAATAGACTATGATTTTTGTTTGTTTGTTTTAGAAACACAGTTTACGCGGTTCTTTAGAACAAGGACCGGCAAAAATGCTTTAATATGCATGCCAGGCGAGTAGTTTGTCAAGAGACACTATGCCCAGACAAAACCTTCTTTTGGCTATGCTTTGTTGTAAGCAACGCAACTACGCTGGAATAACAGCGGTGTAGTAAATGTGTACTTTGCTGGAGAAGAGTTAATGTAATAAGCATAAATGCTACTACAGTAATCCCTCGTTTATCGCGGTTCATTGGTTCCAGGTTTGACCGCGATAAGTGGGATTCAATATTAATAAATGGAATATTTTCATAGCTTGAGCATTTAAAACCTGTTTATGACTTTCTACAGTAAATACGGATTTTAACATTTTGAGAGCCCTGTAGACAAGAAATAACACCCATATGGACACCTTTACACAACATAGCAGATATAATCAGCCAAAATAAGCCATTTAAGACATAAATAAGACTTATGCTTGTGTGTATCTCCATAAATGTCTTCCAGACGTGGACAGTAAGTGATGTTGGGGATTCAGAGTTCAGTTTTAGGGGTAATAACACCCCTATAGTCACCTTTACACTCATATCACCCAATATAGTAGATATAATTAGAAAAATAAGCCATTTAAGACATAAATAAGACTCATGCTCATGTGTCTTTCAATAAATGTCTTCCGGACGTGTGCACAGGAAGTGACATCGGGGATTCAGAGTTCAGTTTTAGCTGCAGTCGGTGCTATTATGATGATGGTAATGACCATCCATCCATCCATCCATCCATCCATCCATCCATCCATCCATCCATCTTCTATGCCGCTTGTCCTCACTAAGGTAGAGGGGGTATGCTGGAGCCTATCCTCACAGGCTTTGGGCGTGAGGCAGGGTACATCCTGGACTGGTCGGCAGCCAATCACAGGGCACATATAGACAAACAACCATTCACACTCACATTCATACCTATGGGGATGTGGGAGGAAACCGGAGTACCCGGAGAAAACCCACGCATTCACTGGGAGAACATGCAAACTCCACACAGAGATGCCCAAACGGTGATTCGAACCCAGATCTTCCCGATTTTCTGACCGTGTGGCCAGCATATTATGTTATGTTGTGCCTGTTGCAAGATAAATAATTCCAAAATAATAAAAGCCTGTCGTTGGCGATTGTCTGGTGCGTGTTACTAGTGACACTGAGTGACCAGTGTTGACAGCTCATCATTGTATTGTATTGCCTTAAACTGTATTTGTAATTGAGTTCATTTAGAAATTTTTTATGCTTGAAAATGCTTCATTTAGGCCAAGCATTTCTACAGTAATCATTTATTAATCAGTTTTTGAAAAACAGAGTGAGGGAGCGATGTACGAGCTGCGATTGAGCGAGGGACGACTGTACTAGCATAATCTTCCACCGTTGTTGTTTTGACTGTGACGTATACCGCTTGTTATTGCTTTTTTGAAACATAGTTTACGTGATTCTTGATCACACAGACCTGCAAAATTGCTGTACTATGCATGCCAGGCCAGTAGTCGGTCACAGTGGTTTGCACAGAGAAACGACGCACTGGCATATTTCGGTTACACTTCGTCGTAAGCAACAACACTACACCGGACACAGTGATGGTGTCATAAAATACATGTATGTGGTGGACAAGCATTAGTATTATAATAAACACAAATGCGACGACTAGGACTTAATTCAAACCATTGTTCATTTGACTTTGACGTAAAATAGATGTCCTCCATTTTTAGCATTGAAATGTAGAGCAGTATTGGTTTTGTTTTGGTACCGTTAACTTTGACTTTTTAGAATTGACTAGCTTATACAAACAAATCTTGACACAGATGCCTAAATGTAAACTACAGTACAACCTATTAAAAAACAGGAATGCTTTGTTTTATTGTTTTTGAAACATACTGTAGTTGAAAGGCTTGTTGTTCACACAGACCTGCAAAGGTGCTGTAATAAGCATGCCAGGCCAGCAGCTGGTGATGGCGCTTCAAACAACATCTTTAGGCTATGCTTTGTTGTAAGCAACACAATCACATTGGACACAGTAGCGGTGTTGTAAATGCACGCTTTGCTGGAGAAGTGTTAATTTGATAATAACAAGCATGAATGCTACTACTACCGTTGTCGTCCACCATTGTTGTGTAGACTGTGATGTAAAACGCATGTCCACTGTTTTTAGGTTCTAAATGAACACAGTTATGCTATCGTTTTAATTCTATTATTGCTTATGTTGAGTTTTTAGACAAGCTTTTTAAATGTTTGGGTTATTAGACTCCAAAAATGCTGTTGCCACGCTGTACCCAAGACCGCTTTGTCATTTTGGCCATTCATTTATACATCAACGCTTTCCCAGAGGGAGAGGGAGACGCAAACGCAACGTTTTTGACAACGGTGGTGTTACCATTGTAAAGACAAAGACATTCATGTTGTGTCCTGCAAGTGCTTACCCAGGGAAGTGTACATTCACTGTGACTAGCAGACACACTGCTCCCATAACACAAATCCCCTACCCAAAAGTACTGCGTGTACTATGTTTAAATAATACTACTGATAATAAACTGTTACTTTGAGCTGTCACAAAAGCAAATATGTGTGCAAAGTGAAAATTATACTTGAAATGTATCTTTTCACAAAAAGCTGGTTTTCTCCCTTTTCTAGTCGGGAACGGATATTTTCCTGAAACTTACCTATGTTCTACTGCTGATTACTAAAGAATGGAAAAAGGTAGAAACAAACTTTTGTTTTCTGATGAAAGACAGTAGTCTGATCAATTCCATGTTTATATAGTCACAGAACACAATATTCTGTGTGCCTTGAGAGATCAGTCAAAAGCGTCTAAAATGACCGGTACTGAAGGGGTTGTCTTTTGAAAAATGGCTGGGATTGAATGAGTTAAGGACCTTTGTGTCACGTACCTTTTCAAATACGGCAAAAAACACTGTTCTCATGTAAACGGGCTTTGTTTTGTCTCTTGATCGCTTGAAATTTGCTGTTCTCGCCCAACTCCCGAACATTTCTGACCCCAAGATGATATAATATAACTTGCATTTGTTTATTTAAGTCAAGAGTGTTGAGCAAGAACTAATCCTCAAGGAAGAGAAACGCAGGGGAGGGAATTACTCAACATACTTAAATTTAAAGCCTAATACCCCACCCCGTCTTTCCTGCAGGATAATCAAACACCCACCGTGCAATTCTTAATAAATAGTGCATCTATTTTGAAGTGTAGGTTGACTTTCCGTCATTTGGAAGGGGGTGTATTTTGGCCAATTTCAAACACATAGTGTTTGTACAGTCCAAAAAACAGATAGCGTTATGCAAATTGGGGAAAAAACCGAGTTACATAATCAAACTGTTATTGCAGAGATTGCTTTCTTTGGCGTTATTTTCTCTGAGGTGCTTGAAGTGTGACGTGAGGCATTTTTCGATCTTGCTACGTGGAAAATCTCATATCCCATAATCCCCTCTATTGTTGGACATATCTGAAGAAAGGGTTTTTCCGTGGTTGAGTTGGTGCCCACTCGCGGGAAACCAACACAGGGGAGGGGGGATGGAGTGCTGCCATCTTCTTTTATATTTTAGGTAAACCCACGCAATAATACAGTTTAGTTTAGCTTTGATCGTAGTCAATTGGGCCACTGTTATTTTGTATTTGCATCCAAAAAAGCCTTTAAATTCTCCCACACAGTTCAGATTAGGGACACGGTTTCTTATGTAATGCCAGATTTTCCCTGTGATATTACAGCCTTCAGGTAGTGACGCGTGGAGAGTCATAATTGTAAGTGCATGAGATGTAATCATGCTTTTCAAGGAGATTGCGCAGGGGGGAATCCGCGGCTTTTTCCCCTCTTGTCACATTCAGGGAAAAGTGGGTGGCGAGTTGCTGCGACAGATATTGGGTCGAGTGCAAATAGTATGCCCTCCCCACCCACCACCGTCCATTCTGCCTCGTTTCTATTTTTACCGCCACGACGCTGCAATGTGGCTTTAAGGTCCTTTTGTGAAAGTGAATCCATTAACGCTTAATGGATGGCCTCCTTGTGCACAGCTGCAGCGCCTCGCCGAGACCTGCGAGGCGGCCGCGGACGACGCAGTTGTGAGAGACGACAAACAAAAAGCAAAGGCTAGTCGGGATGGCTGTAGGGAGGAGGATGGAGTCACACTGCACTTGCACCATATAGCATACAGCTTGCTGTTACTGTAATAGCATGAATGAGAATGAGTTGATGCTGCTACAGAGCCAAATCCTCCTCTTAAGTTGTACAATTCTGAACTCAGACAAATTTTTTATAGCAAAAATGTAAGAATTTTAAGTCCACGTGTGTTTTACTCTCTCTTTGGCTTTTTTGTGCTAAGGCGCTTGGAAAAATAATTTAAAAAAAGGCTGACGGTAAAGTAGTGACAAAAGTAGTACACGTGATTGGACAATATTAATAACATTTTACGTTAACCACATAAAAATACCGGTAAGTTTAAAGAGGGAAAATGTGACGACAACCATAGAACTGAAAACAGACGTTAGCGGTAGCGTAGTGACAAATGCACTACACATGCCTCTGTCCAGGTCGCCCAGTATGATGAAGATAAATCAACAATATTCATGTCATTTCATTTTTATTTTGATTCTGAATATGAACAAATTAGCAGACTGTTAGCAAACTGTTTTCAGGTTTTAAAAAAACCCAGATTCCTGGCCAGTATTGGCTTCCTGACACTGTCACACAACGACAACTACAGCAAATGTTGATTGGACTATAACATGCAGTATTTTACATTGGAATCATCAAGCAAGGCAAAGGTTGGCCTTTTTCAGACAAGCAAAACTGCATACAAGCTAATCAATAGACACTACAGTATACGATGAAGGAGCAACTAGTCCATTATCATGTTTCTTATCCACGCTCGCGGACAAAAGGTCCATTTGTGAATCTGGAAAAAATGCCGCGGGCTTCCAGCCAGTGCTTCGACAGAGTTGTACTTGTTTGATGTGAAATCTGATACGGACTGCGCTGAATGCAAACACATAACAGCTAGATACTGATACTCAATAGTGGAAGGTGAGCAGACATTTTTGGGGGGATATATACATCCCTTTTTGCATACTCTTTCCTCTTTGTACAAAAAACACCTTTGGAATGATGAAAGGAGGATGGAGGAGGGTGAAGGGACTAAAAATCCCACAAACAGACAAGGTTTTGCAAAAAATTACATTCACAGTCAAATTGAAAAGGATTGTGGTTGTATTGTAAACAGAGGTGTGAAAAAGTCTTCCTTCCTGATTTCTTATTTTTGTTTGTCACACTTAAATGTTTCAGGTCATCAAACAACTTTCAATATTAGTCATTGACAACGCAACTGAACACAAAATTCAGTTTTTAAATTAAACTTTTTATTATTAAGGGAGAAAAAAATCCAAACCTACATTGCCCTGTGTGATTGCTCCCTAAACCTAATAAGTGGTTGGGCCACCCTTAGCAGCAACAACTGCAATCAAGCATTGATATAACTTCTAATGAGTCTCTTACAGCGCTGTGGAGGAATTTTGGCCAACTCATCTTTGCAGAATTGTTGTAATTCAGCCACATTGGAGGGTTTTCCAGCATGAATCACATTTTTAAGGTCATGCCACAGCATCTCAAATAGGATTCAGGTCAGGACTTTGACTAGGCCACTCAGAAGTCTTCATTTTGTTTTTCTTCAGCCATTCAGAGGTGGACTTGCTGGTGTGTTTTGGATCATTGTCCCTCTGCAGAACCCAAATTGGTTTCAGCTTGAGGTCACAAACAGATGGCCAGACATTCTCCTTCAGGATTTTTGGGGAGACAGCTGAATTCATGGTTCCATTTATTACAGCAAGTCTTCCAGGTCCTGAAGCAGCAAAACAGCCCCAGACCATCACACTACCACCACCATATTTTACTATTGGTATGATATTCATTTTCTGAAATGCAGCGTTACTTTTACACCAGATGTAATGGGACACACACCTTCCAAAAAGTTCCACTTTTGTCTTGTCAGACCACAGAGTATTTTCCCAAAGGTCTTGGGGATCATCAAGATGTTTTCATGCAAAATTGGGACGAGCCTTAATGTTCTTTTTGTTCAGCAGTGGTTTTCGCCTTGGAACTCTGCCATGCGGGCAGAGTGTCTTTCTATTGGTGGAGTCATGAACACTGACCTTAAACTGAGGCAAATGAGGCCTGCAGTTCTTTGGATGTTGTTGTAGGGTCTTTTGTGACCTCTCCGATGAGTTGTCGCAGCGCTCTTGGGATAACTTTGGTTGGCCGGCCACTCCTGGGAAGGTTCACCACTGTTCCATGTTTTCGCCATTTGTGGATAATGGCACTCACTGTGGTTTGGGGAGTCCCAGGTCTTTAGAAATGGTTTTATAACCTTTTCCAGACTGATAGATCTCAATTAATTTCAGTTATCTTATGTTTTAACAGGGATGGCAATCACTTTTTCACACAGGACCATGTAGGTTTGGATTTTTTTTCTCCCTTAATAATACAACGTTTCATTTAAAAACTACATTTTGTGTCCAGTTGTGTTGTCACTGACTAATATTTAAATTTGTTCGATGATCTGAAATGTTTAAGTGTGACAAACGTGCAAAGAAATTAGAAATCAGGAAGGGGGCAAACACTTTTTCACAGCACTGTATATACTGTATGTTAGCTGCATATGCATCAATGTTTTTAACATGCTATTAGTGTAATTAGTATCATATGACAGTTCTGTTTTGACCCCTAAAATGAAAACTAGGATATGTTTAATATTAAAACGGCTGGATTACAGCGTTTCCACCCACCAAGGGTTATATAGGATTTAAATCTCATTAATACTGTTGCCATTCTGCTGTGATTTAGATGACAGAATGGAGAAGTATACGGATGGCTGTTAGTCGAATTTGGAAGTAACATCATAACGTTTAAAAACATGCTAAGCCTGGTGCTGCAAAAACGTTAGCTGTGAGCATGCTACAGCTACATGCTAACTGTAGAAACAACTGAGAAAAGGAACGCATAGAATGCATGACAGTTTAATCGTTAGTTGGAGCCCTACTTCCAAACAATCACTCCCATTGGAAATAATTGAAATATAAATAGTTTAATACAGGGTCAAGATCTGTCACCATTATTAAATCCTGCTCTTCTTTCATTCCTAACGTCCATTTATTGTCCCTTCAGCCATGTTGTGCTGAGCAGCCAGGACAGAGATGCACGTTTCACTTCTCGTCTCATCATCACTACGAATGGACATACGATTTTCGAAACAAAACTCCGAAAACAGTCAGCGACACAAATGTCACAGCTCTCGTGTCACACAAATGCCTGGTAGAAGTACACAATCTGTCACAGTGCCATGCAGGTACAGTGCACATGCACCCATTTCCACTCCAACACACACACACCCACCCACACACACACACACACAGCTTTGCATGTGGCCAGTTCAGCGGCCCTTGGGGGGTTTTCCTACTTGCTGCTCTCTCTCTCGCTCTCTCTCTCTGTCTGCCTTGTGGGACCGCAGATGGGGATCCAGGTTGTAGGCAGGCAGCTGACTCACTCTCAGGCTGCATGGCGGTTGTGTGCGGCTTGGTGTCGGCTCTCAGGGGAACTCTCTTTTATACTGACATCAGTGGAGTACCCGCGCTTAAACAACTCTTTTTTTTTCGTGTGGTACTACTGCTGCTTTAACACCCAACAACCAGCCACTCTTGCATAGTGCTCCTTGATCCTTGCTTACATTCCTCACAAGACATAATGGCAACATAACACACTATCTGATCTTAACAAAAAAAAAAAAAATCCTCCGTTACATCATTGAGTAACAGTCGCAGTCCAAGAATTCAATTATAAAAGTCAATTGTGTGCGGAAAATTCTCTGTTTTGGGAATCCGAAACACTGCACTAGAATAACAATACTTTATAAACAAATTTGAAGTTTTTATTTTTTTTATTTAAAGTTTTTAGTTCAATACCGTCCAAGTGAACGTCCCCTTAGGTTACCATAAACTGCCATGTATTTAAGCTTCCATGCCTCCAGGTGATGGGAAATAACTGAAACAAGAGAAGTGCAGAAGTAGAGTCTGCCATTACAGATCAGGATTTTACAAGACCCAAATTACTATTATTATTATCCATAACATACGCGTCTGCCCATACCATAACCCTGCTGACACCATGTGCCCCTCCATCCACAACGCAGGTGCATTTTACTGTAATGGTGGCATTTTGAATGCACAGAGGTACTGTGACGAGAGCCCGAGGCCCATTGTCGTATCATTCATCGACAAGCCTCATCTCATGTTGCAGCATGATAATGCAAGGATCTGTACACAATTCCTGGAAGAAGGAAAACATCCCAGTACTTGCATGGCCAGCACACTCGCCCGTCATGTCACCGTATGCGGTATTGGAGGCAAACGTGGTCACAGCAGATACTGACTGATTTTCGGACCCCTCTGGAGCACCGCAACACGGTTAAACTGCACATTTTGGAGTGGCCTTTTATTGTGGCCACCCTGAGGCACACCTGTGCAATAATCATGCTGTCCCATCAGCATCTTGATATGCCGCACCTGTGAGGTGGATAGTTTATCAGTCATGAATGATGAATGCTCACTAACACAGATTTAGACAGATTTGTGAACAATACTTTAGAATAGGCTTTTTGCGTACATAGAAAATGTTCTCAATCTTTGAATTCAGCTCATGAAAAATGGGAGCAAACAGAAAAGTGTTACATATATTTTTATTGAGTGTAGCTTATATTTAACATATAAATACCACAAAAATTCACGAGTTTGGTTTGTGCAGGTGGCTTGTGGGGGACTTAACTTTTCTGCCAAAATAACCTTTAACATGCACAGTGTTTATTCTTCCACGACTTATTGTCTCGCTTTGAAATGAATGAGCACCAGCTGCTTTGTGCTAAAATCTCCCTGCAAGTGTCAGCACCTTGTTCGAACCGCGCACAAATTGTGCTCGCTTATTTGGTGCGTGTCGTCTGTAGTTTGTTCCATGTGTTTTTCTCTCTCCACAGAGCCTGAATACAAATGATGCCCTGGTTATCTTCTTCCTCACGCTGGTCACCTTGAAACACATTTAATTTAGGCTGTATGCATTAATTTCCTGTTATAATGCTTCCTAATATAACTACTTTTGCCATGAGCTCTAATAAGTCATTTTTGACGCAACTGTACATGCAATGGTAGTAAAGAATGTGTCAAATTACACGTGTAGGCATGTAGACTTGGTTTCACCCTTTGGAAGTACATGGTGAGCTTGATGGAAGCAGATGTTTCCAAAGAAAAGAAACAAATGCTAATTACTCTGCATATCTGGAGGCATCGCGCATAGAAAACTCACATTGTAAGCGCCAAATATCCTCCGACACTTCTCGTAGTGGGATTTTTTTTTTGCGTGCTTTTTTTTCCCCCGCTAAATTTCTGTGTCCCTTTATCCAACTCATTTCCATCTGGCTATGAGTCATGAGCATGCTTTTGGGCAACAGAACCGTTACTATGGTTACCAATTGTAATTTGTGTATTGTTAAGTATGCAAAATATTTTGGCTGGACTTTGACATTCTGTTGCGAGTCAATGAGCCAGATGACAGTGATCACAACTTTGGTCATTCGAATTGACAGCAACCAAATGGCAGTAAAATGGCTACACTGTAGATGAACACACTAGTTCTGTCCTCGGGTTAAGACAGACACATCTAGAGGGGGTTCTATTAGGAAGAAAAGCAGCATCATTGCTCCAATTTCCTCTACCGATTGAGGACAGAGTTAAGTTAAGGTCATTTTCTGTTTTTTACACACCTGACAGGCCTTGGGGGAGGGTTGAGAAGGGTGTCTGTGGTCCAGGTGATTTGTCATTAGATGAGGTTCATTAGTGCTGTCATTGTGTTGTTGGGCTGACTATCGATGTGGAACTACAGCATGAATGAAGCCCAAGCACGCACTTTTACAGATACAGGTCGGGCAATAATTCTATTGGATCACAGTTGATTAGCAATACTGCAGGGTGAGGTAGATTCCAGGGGAATAATAAGTCATAATAAAAAAAATGTTACTTTTAAGTTATTTCTGTGGAAGGTAGTGGCTTAGTTTTCCTTTTTAACGGCATAAGTGGATTTTTCGGGGGTGGGCATGAGCTTGATGTCCAGCTCATCCAAATTGAAGGTTGGTTGACCTTGTTTCTGCTGTCACAGCAATATCTGCTTGGGATTAAAGGAGATTAAGCCTATTCTGTTGCCCCCCCCCGTGTGTAGCATTTTCTGTGAAGTGCTGTTATAATAAGCAGTTGATTTGTAATCTGACTGTGAGGACGAGTTCATGTATTTAAATACACTAAAGCAGGGGTCACCAACGTTTTTCCTTGTGAGAGCTACTTTTACAAAATGAAAATGGCCAAGAGCTACTCATTTTTGTAACATTTATTTTCAGATCTTATTTTAAACCCAAACATAGCGAATATACTTGTTTCCCCAGAACATGAACAAAATGCTGGTGTCCACAACTCACATTTTGTATTTCAGAATGCATTTCTTTCTACTGTTCTTTCATTATTAACTGAAAACCTGAATGAAAAGCAGGCTTGCGGGCACCTCATGTGGTCGTGGGGGGCTACCCACGGGCACCACGTTGGTGACCTCTGCACTAAAGAATGCAGAGAAGTACCTACTTAGTTGTACCAGGACTAATGGAGGAATTTACAGCGAGTCCTCAAAGGTTCTGATTTGTTCGACTTTTAAAGGAACTAGGAAATAATGGAAATAAAAATGACAAAGCTGGTGAAAGGTGATGCATGACATTAAAACGATAAAATAATAATAATAATAATAATAATAATAATAATGATGAATGTGACGCCACTCCAAACCAGATATGAGATGAGCCCTCTTTTGCAAGAAATTAAACATTTTTAAATAAAACGCAAACATTTTACCTTTTTTTTTCTCTCCAAAATAACTGGTAAGGTGCCTTAAAAAAAAGGATATCATATTTCTTCGCTACGTGATGAGATGATGCTACTTCATTAATTAAGAATTAATATTAAAGGAAAATCGCAATTTATTTTTAGTTTTGCCAATCATCCACAATCCTTGAACACATGATCACATGTCTTTCTCTTTTCTGTGCATTATAAAGATATAAAAACAGATAAAAAGACGCAGCTAAGAATGCACAAAATGGGAAACACTTATTCCGTCCGTAAAGCCTTCTGAGAAAAACTCCAAAAAGCGGCAACAACGCCCCATTTACATATAATACATATAATGTGATAATGCTATATGAAATCAAATGCTTAAAAAGGACCAAAATACGGCAAAATACTGTAAGTGTTACATGTTATCATGAATGTACCTGTTACTACATGGTTACAGCATGTATATAACACCATAAAACTTTGTTGGAGGTTTTTGGAGGTGTTTTGGTGGCGGTCTTTGTAGGCGGCATAGGTGTGTCCCATTACATGCATTAATTACTTGTCTCTTTTTGGCTGTTTTTATATGCACATGAATGCACATGAAAGAGAAAGACGTGTGTGTGAGTGACAGGAAGAAAAGCCTGCTTAGGAAAACCCCAAATATAAGAGAGTGTATTTCCTTATAATTGGCTGCAGGATGTTCGGGTTTAAACATTCCCATTTAATTATTGGCTGTAATTAATTAATTAAGCATGTCCTGAAAATGTGGTGGAGGAGCCAATTTTGATAAGACGTTCCAATATACACCGAGTTTGGCATTCGAGCTAAAAAAAAAAAAAAAAACATCCCAAAGTTAACTTTCCAGAAGTTTTCATGTTATTGAGGTCAAGTGAGAGCAGCACTGCCACTGATTGCTGCAGCAACGTGCCAAAAAGAGTTGGGTGATTGTTGACAAGCGTACGTCTACTCAACAAGGGTCTCTGATGAAAAGACTTCAGGGGAACCTGACATGACTGATTAAACTCTGCAAGATTGTCGATACTGCTCCCTTTTTAGCATATACTATTTACAAAGTGAGGTAATATGCACTATAGTAAGTGTGCCTTGACAGAACAGGGGCTGATTGACTCAGACTTTTGACAGTTCTATGGGCTTCTCTTTTAACACCTGTCAATAATTTGGAGCACTTTCTTTTATCTTTGATCAAAATGTACTCTGATTACTTTTCTTTTCCTTCTTCATCCTTTGGCCTTTTCTCACCTTCCTACTCCTCTCAACCTCCTCTACCCTTTCCTTCCCAATACACTCCTCCTCTTCCTCCTCTCAGCTGGGTTTGTGAAGTCGCCGATGTCTGAAACTAAGCTCACGGGGGACACCTTTGAGCTGTACTGCGACGTGGTCGGTAACCCCACCCCGGAGATCCAGTGGTGGTATGCCGAGATCAACAGAGCAGACTCCTTCAAGCAGCTTTGGGACGGAGCCCGCAAGCGGCGAGTGTCCATCAACACGGCCTACGGTGCCAATGGGGTCAGCGTGCTCGGCATCACGCGCCTCACAATGGAGGACTCTGGGACCTACGAGTGTCGGGCGAGCAACGACCCCCGGCGGAATGACCTTCGACAAAACCCCGCCATCACCTGGATTCGGGCCCAGGCCACCATTTCGGTGCTACAGAGTGAGTGACCAATCTTCTTGATCCTACGGTCAACAAACCCCCAACCATCTCTACCTGTAAAACCTCTCAGGGATCTCTCTTCAGATAAAAACTGTTGCTGTCCAGTGACAACCTCATAAAGTCCACTTGATTTTGACATATTCACATATTCCTTTGTAGCTAATAAAAACATTTTTCATTTGGTGAGGTTATTAGCAAATATATCCATTGGCTGCAAGAGCTGTCCCTCAAAACACACGTCTTCTCTTCACTGACTTCGTTTTACGGACAAGCAAAGACGAACTGATGTTCGAGCTGTTCATTTATTTTAATAAACTGAGCGAGTGTCCGTCAATTTTAGATCATCATCACAATGTTTAAAGCAGATGATTTAGAATAAAAGTACTGTACACTGTTGTCAAACTAAATCTGAATCGGGTGGCTACATTAGCTATTTCGGTATGAACTATGCTGATTTCAATGTGGAATATTAGTGCAATGCTTTGAAGACATTGTGAGTGTCATTTTGAACATGACCATTAGTACTTGTTTGTCACAGGAAGCCATTATTACGTGCTATATTCTTGCTCAGACTTAAATGGTTTCATAGGACAGCAATGGTATACAATATCCCCTCTAAATTCCCTGTAAGTGAGGTAATCGATGCCATATTTCACTTACAACAACGTAACATTAAGGAGCGGGATAGGAGTACACAAACGTTAGCATAGCCGCGTGAGTTCCAGTGCTAACATTACAGTCACATTTTAATAGCAACAGCATGCTAGGTTAGCCTATTTGCTGAAGAAAAACAAAATGATCACACTTACAGCTGCCACATAGCTGAGCGGCGAATGGTTGGCAGAGAGCGCCAGGCGTTACTTTAAGATGTGTAGCGAAGCCTGCATTTTTCAAAGCCGTCCTCTGTGAAAGGGGTGGACTCATCGAGCTAGGTAATTATGCCCATGAGGGAGTTTTTAAAAAAAAAATTTTATGACGTCATGAAAACCTGGAACTGCAAAGGTGATCGTCTCAAAAGTGGAGCAATTTGCATTTAATCATCATAAACAGGCTCGAGGCATGTGTATTACTGTAAGCACATCATTAAAAAGTAAATTTTGCATCTAGGAGACCCATTCATTTCATTATTCAGTTAGCCTCTCGCCCATAATCCTTCAAACATCTTGTCATGGAAGACCACAAACCCAGAAACTGCATTGCTGTCTACATCTTTCTAGCCACATTAACCTTGGTTCTTCATGCCTTGTCTGTCTTTCTTGCTAATAATTAGCTTCTCTTCTGAATCCCAATCTCACCCTGTTACTCTTTGTGAATGTGAACTGTGACTGTTATTGTGCTAACCTTACGGTCCGTCTCATGCAGTGCAAACCTGGGGGTGCTTTGAAGTAACAGCATTTTCCTTAGACTTTTTGCACTGCAAGGAGACATTTCAGTTCTAGAAAAATGATATCATATCTTTGCTCTCTAATTTTGCGGTGATTCGATAAAAAAGGTTCCGTGTCTCCTTTCGGATGAGACATATTTTGTTTCCGTGAAACAGTCTCCCTGGACTTGTCTGAGCACGGCGTAACCTTGTGCCTTCTCAGCCATTAAGCGTGTGACTGTGAATCAGTAATGACATTATACCCCTTTAAACCCTCTGCTCAGTGCACACAAACATTCAGAACAAACTGAATTGAGAGTGGACCTTCCTCATCCATGCATGCTTGGTTGCTCTGCCCACTGAAGCACAGGGAGATGTGGAATGTTCTTAGTCATCGTGAGCGTTTCTCCAAGAGAGGCTTAAAAGAGTCAGATCCCTGCTGGCAGATCTTTCTGACAAATATGATGCCTCTATGTGTTAACGCAATTTGATTAGGTGAAGCTTATCTGTGATTAGAATGACAGCGGCTGTCCACTTTTCTCATTTACTTGTTAAACCGTTTTTACACAAAACCCCAACTGAAATCCGACAAACATGACTGAAGAGGACATTTTCTGCTCAGCAAAGTCTCCACATGTATGCAGTGGAACCTGTTTAAGTCGGTCCCACTTTTGTCCACTCGTCAAGTCCGGCGTTCTTTTTATGACTAAAAAGTGCCAACGTCGACACACATGGTTGACCGCTTTTGGCCCAAAGGGGTCATTTTTTATGGCGAATCTGTCTGTCGGCATGTATTGTATAATACTGTTAACTTCCTCACTATGGCAAATCAGCATGAAACGACAGCGACGTAACTACTGTCTAGTTAGCTAGCATTCAAATATGCACACAGTGAATTCCTGTTCAGTGCACAGTAAGCTCCACTATAACAGCATGGCAGCACAGTAATCCCTCACCACTTTGCGTTTCAAATTTCACGGCTTCGCTCAATCACATTTTTTCAAAAATATATTTCATAATTAATTCATGCTGTTTTGTGAGGTTAATTGGAGACTCTAAATTGTCCATAGAGGACACAAGCACCAGACCTGGTTGCCGTAACAACACAGTTGGACACAGTTGGACTCATGCAGTGTATTACAAACACGACAAGACGCGCGCCATATTGTACGCTAACCGGAAAATGTATGCAAACCGAGGCACAAATTTGGCGTTAATTTTTAACCAAAAAAACTTGCTAACCGGGACGTGCGCTAACCAAAAATTTTAATTTAATTTAATTTTGTATTTTTACACCTTATTTTCTTTATCACTAAGCGTTAGAAGGCAAATATGAGAAGAACTACAATTAAACCAGCATAAAGTAGCTGTTAACTCAGCTTGGTGTAATGATTAAACTTTGCAGGCGAGCTTATTTGAAGCACAATTCAATATTTCCTCAAATAGTCACCAGGACGTTAGTTGAGCGTTTGGCGCAAAGCGAATAATATTTACAGGATGCTATTTCAAAGAGAGACATTCAGTATTTGAATTGTCTCCCTTTGTTCAATACGTTTATTTTTGGTATGAAGCCTGGACCAGTCCAATCCAGTGTGATGACCAGAGGGCGAGGTAATGACACAAAACATTTTTTCCCCTCTGTCCTGCAGTCTGTCCTTCCTCCCATTTGTCCTTCTTGTTTCCCCCCCTCCAGCCAGTCAGCTAATATTTGGTCATACAAACCACAAGTCCAGATATGAGACCCAGTCTCGAAATTCTAACACCGTCAATTATCAGATACTGCTCCACGTCTGATTTGTTGACATTCAGAGTAAATGTTTACAATAGACAATAATGGAAATCATATTGAACACAAAATCTTAATTCACTGTGCAGGCAATGTTTTAAGTAACATCTAGTTTGGTTTTTTTCCACATATGCAGAACCCTTTGATGACGTAGCAGCATATGTGGAGTGGTAGGATTGCTGACGGCGAGCTGGCTACTAGCATTGCGCTTTTTACACATCCTGAACTGTCAGACAAGTGTAAAAAGAAGTTAACCACGGTTAGAAGTCAAAGGTTAAAACAATAAATTGTGGACTCACTCTTTGATGATGCATAATGCATGTGCAACTTGTCCTTTGGAGGTGACTTTTCACATTACCACTAAATGCAGCTAGAGTACATTCTGTCCTTCAATTATTAATGTCAACTTCGCCATATTGGCCTGGGCAAGAGCTGCACATGTGGTTCAAACTCCAACTACAGTATATGTTCAACTTAAGCGATATATTATGCCTGAAAATGTTGGTTGATGTCCGAATTGCGCGACCTAAATATGGAAGTTCGGCTGTGGCTCCGCACTGCTTATACAAACCCATTCCGGAATTAGTTAACTATCAACTAGCATACGATGCAGGGCAGAGAATGCCAATGTTACTAAAAACATGTCAAATCCAAGCAATCAGTGCCATGAACAGGTACATTTCACACACCCACCTGGGGGGTTGAATATTTTGGGTGGCGGGACACTTCAATTAAAATCACTAGCAAAAATCACTGTAGGAGCATTTTGTGTGACTTAATAGGGTAACAGATTACGTGATGGGCCTGCTTTTTGTTTTGCACAAAAGCACGGATAAATATTCTAAATTACAAAAAAAAAAAACCACTCCACTATAAGGTACACAGGGTTTGAACAGTTTAGTTCAGTTCAATGTTCAGGAGACTCACTTTCGGTACCAAGCAGTCATTGATCACACTGTAGAATAATGTCATATTTTGGCTTCTATAATGACATCATGTCTGAAGCTTTTTATTAGTTCATTGATTTTGTTTAACAATCATAAGTGGTAAGAGGAGAAGATCTCGTTTCACTGACAGCACATTGAAGGCATACATTTATTTACTTAGCCTCATGCTGATATGGAGGGTCTACAGCATTTAACACATTTTAGATTGACAGGTCGTCCTTAAAACAACCTTCTGTTTGAATTGCCTGCGGACCACTGTGCAGAGTTTGCTAAATGTTAATTTATGTACTTCATGTTGTGTCTGTACGCATGTCTTGAACATGCTATTAATAGAACATGCTTGGTGGGGGAGATGTGAGGGAGTAGGGTGAGGGGGAGTGAAATCCCTGTAGCTACTGCGTATACAGCAGTGCAGGAAGATTGCTGCCATGAATGCTAATACGAGTCACGAGCTAGTCCTTTCGCCTGGCTCAAAGCCTTGCAGGAGCCAGTGGTAATGTCATGAGGCTTGGGCCTCATGGTCGCCGAGGTTGCACCACCCTGGAAGCTGGCTTCCCACTCATATGTTGTAAAGACACAGCAGAGGGCACCTTGCCCTGAACGTCCTTGAGAAACATATCGTGTAGTCACAGGCAATCTCTGTCAGTGCAGCGACAGCCTTGATGTAAAATGTCAATGACGTGTTCGGAGTTATCTGAATTCTTAGTGCAGCTATCTCAACTATGTGGCTCGTGGCTCATTTTGAAGCTACAGTAACATATTCGATGTTTTGGGAATGCTATATTTATCATATGTAACTGGAATTCCAGTCAACAGAACACAAACTTCCAGGAACACAAATGAAACTGTAAACAAAAAAATAAAAACATGCAGAATACTACATTTGTGTTTGTTTGTCAAAGGCATGGGTCTAATATTAATCTCTTCATTTTCTTTATGGCCGCATGGTGGCCAAGTGGTTAGCATGTTGGCCTCACAGTCAGAAGTCATGAGTGTTGGAGTTTGCATGTTCTCCCAGTGTGTGTGGGGTTTTTCTCTAGTTACTCTGGCTTCCGCCCACATCCCAAAAACATGCACGCCCGAGACTCTAAATTTTCCATAGGTGTGAATATGAGTGTTAATAATAAGAGTTAATAAGAGCGGTTTGCCCTGTGATTTACTGACGACCGATAGGATAGGTTTCAGCTCACTTGTGAGGACCAGCGATATAGAAAATGAATGTACAGTCGTCCCTCGCTACATTGCGGTTCGAACATCGCTCCCTCACTTTATCGCTCTTTTTAAAAAATGTATTAATTAATTAATGATCACTGTTGACTATGACCCATTGTTAGTCAAATATTGAAAGACGCGTCAGTACTGGCACAAAACATCGATGAGACATTACATTACATTACCTTCACACTGCATGGAGCCAGCCATGGCGTGTCCGACAGAGTGAAAAAAAAGCTCTCCTCCCATTCCGTGTGGAAGTGGTAAGTTTTTGGCTTGTAAACTTTGTTCTCCTTTCCTAGTCTGTTTGAAACCCTTTCTTAAGTTTAGTTAAATAAGTTGGATGGTAAATGAGTTCGACTCTCCGTTGTGCATCTTTGTGTGGAGTTTGCATGTTCTCCCCGTGCGTACGTGGGTTTTCTCCGGGTACTCTGGTTTCCTCCCACATTCCTAAAATATGCAGGTTAATTAGTGACTCTAAATTGTCAGTAGGTATGAATGTGAGTGTGAATGATTGTTTGTCTATATGTGCCCGGCGATTGGCTGGCGACCAGTCCAGGGTGTACCCCGCATGTCGCCCGAAGTCAGCTGCGATAGGCTCTAGCATACCCCCGCAACCCTAATGAGGAATAGAAAATGGATGGATGGTAAATATTTAGCTCGCTAGCATGATATGCTTAAAGCCGTGGCCGTCTCTTGTGTCCTCGCTGTGATCCCATAGCCTGCGCATTAGCAATGTCGTGTAAACAAAGAATAATAGGACTGGAAAGGTGACTATAGGGGTGTTATTTCATGTCTACATGGCTGTAATGATGGTAAAAAAAATAGTAAAAAGTCAGGTACAGGTTTTCTATGTTCCAACTACGAAAATATTCCATTATTGCGGTCACGTCTGGAACCAATTAACCGTGATCAACAAGGAACGATTGTATATTACATCAAAAGTTCATAGGACATGGGCAGGATACATGTTTTTGTAGTATAGTTTATACATTTAGTTCAATCTACTCTCCAGCTGTCCATAATCTGATTGTTTGGTGCGTTCGATACTTACAATTTCCATCACAGCCAGCCGTACATACATATCTTATTCTAACGGCATACAAAGTTTAATGGCGCTGCTGCAGGAGGTATACTGAGCTCTACATCTGTAATAAGGCTTCACATATCTTTCTTTGCAGAACCAAAGATTAATGCCTCTGATCAGATCATCCTGCCGTTGGAATCCCCTCCCATACCTGTTACCCTGCATTGTAACCTCACCACTGCCCACACGCCCCACACGGAGAGTTTCTGGATGAAGAATGGCCGGGAGATTGCAAACACGCGGACCGAGCATAGGAACACGGCGTACAGGTGAGACGATACCGACTGAAAGTGAATTAAGAGGTCTGAAGTGTTAAACAAAGGCTGCATACAAATTGGCCGTCTGGTATGATGATTAAATGAAATATCTGTGCGAATCTTGCCCATGTTACAAGAAGTGGAAACAACAGCCTCGATTTACAAAACTAATTCTACTAATTCTATTAGTATTGAACCTAATCTATACTAACAGCGAAAAAATATAGCCTTGAGTACCAAGCCGTAACTTGTCACAAAGGATGACCAGTGGAGCACAAAGCTACTGTCGCCCCGGTAGAAATACCGCAGACTCTCCCTCGCCACAAGATAAGACCAATTGGTCACTTCCTTGTCACATTTCATCAGTGATACTCGGAAGATTACAACTAATATGCCCATGGTTCTCCTACCCTGCTGAATCCCATACTGCTGCTCTGTCAGATCACAACGTTATGCCAACGCTTTGTCCGCCATGGGCTCTTTGGTCCTCCGAGTAGTAGTAAGGACTAATAACTGAGTTTAGCTCATATTATTTGCCTTCATTGGCTTGAGTGACTGGTAAATTTAATGCTATGAAATTCTTGTTGCAGAATTGCTAAACCGCGGGCAGATGATTCCGGGGAATACCTGTGTGTCTACACGTTTGCAATGGCGCCAAATGCAAATGCAACAATTGAAGTGAAAGGTAAGATTCTTGTGTTGCATGATTGGACCGTTGATGCAAACAACGGCAGGGTAAAATGGAAAGTGAAAGTCAAACGTTAGTTAACGCTCTGATAGCGCTACAAGGAGTTAAAACATTTTCTGGAAAATATGCCTCTTAAATCAAACAAAAATTGGAGTTCAAAACATCATCATGTGCAACATCATGTGAGACGCCAGCAAACCTTGTTGAGTTCAGCTCACTTAGCATTTAATGTAAATACGACTAATGAATGGCATGAAAATGCGCATAGAAGTTGCTTTCCTTCTTCTTCTAACGTTAAGTAGTTCTACTTTTAGTTTTATTCAACTGTGCTTAACTTTTCTGCATTCCTGTATGACAGTTGCAATGTTAAAAATTAGGATTGTGAACGATAAACCTATGTGACCGGATATCTGCTTTGACAGGTGAGAGATGCGGTAGCCTGCTGGATCGATAAGAATCAGCCATAAATCCTTAGATTAATTGATTGTAGAGACATGCTCCAGGTATCGCAAGACTAGCCTGGGCTGAGAATGGACATAAATAGCATAAGTAGTGCTAGAATTAGCTAGTCACCGGGAAAGATTTTCAACACATCAGCAAAACATATGTACTGTACATTACAGCGATCTAATTTATCTTACATTTTATGTAATGTGTAAAACTAAGACAGGTAAGACATCAAATTACAAGCATTAAATGAATACAGAGCCACCATCCACCAGTACGAGCCTGGAGTTTGTTTTTCCAGAGAGGTACACCAGCAAATATGCACATTAGCACTCAATAAGGTCATCAAATCTTACCTTTATGCATTGCCACATAGTATCAGCATTTTGACTAAATATGAGGTGAAAGAAAAAAGTTTTTTGAATAAAATAATGGCCCATATTTCCAAAATTGATATCCCTTTACATATAATTTGATTATGATATTTACAAATTATTTTTTTTAATCATTGCCCCTGAACATTTCCCACAGCTCGGTGGTTGGGGATCCCTGCCAAGCCTGCTTGAGGATATGCTCTTTTACACATTTGAAACTACTGTAAGAATGCCACTTTTATAGTTATCGTTCCGCTTTTAAAATATAGCGTTTGTGAATCGTATCTTAACCCGTGTATCTAGGTGGTACCTACAACATTTCCTATGGGTCTTACTTTGAGCCTGCTACAAATGAATTCACTTCATGTTATTTCCGAAAGGAAAATGTGTTTTGAACAACTTTGGTCACAGAACGCATTATGCAGGTTCCACTGTAAAATACAATTGAGATCACATCATGTTAAAAAGTACAGATTTTCATTAAATACAAATGGCGACAGCATCACTGTATGGTAATTGACAACCATATAATACACAGCAATATACATAGATATTCTGTCCCACTGTTACTTTCCACTCACTACCTGTTGAAAAAATAAAAACTCCCTGGCTTTGGTTGGAGCTTTTTACAAGGCCATCTTGCTTTAATACTGAGCAATGGATGGATAAAGATGTCTGAGAAAACCTAACCTAAGGCTGCGTGAAACGACTCCTTGTTGACAAAGATGTTTGAAGTCATCCTGTGCAGCGGTGATGACAAGACGCTCTCCCCAGGCTGTTGTCACTCTTGGCTTTCACTGAGACGACACTTTTAACAAAATGG
Source organism: Dunckerocampus dactyliophorus (assembly GCF_027744805.1). Taxonomy (NCBI): domain Eukaryota; kingdom Metazoa; phylum Chordata; class Actinopteri; order Syngnathiformes; family Syngnathidae; genus Dunckerocampus; species Dunckerocampus dactyliophorus. The sequence continues at coordinate 5,251,003 of NC_072821.1, read as the reverse complement.
GCAGGCACTGCGAATGTTCAGCGGACATGCAAACACAGGAATCTTTTCTGGAGGGCATTTCTTAGGCCACTTGTCAAGCACGAACTCTCTTGCAAGTGCGTGCTTGAAAACTAGGTGATCGTAGGACAACACGTTATGCAAACAATGTCAATAATGGCCAGGGAAGCTAACCGACCACACTAACTCATGTGTTGTTTCACACAAGCTGACAGCCGAGCCGTCGCCTCGAATAAGGGATCGTCTCTGAGAAAGGGCAAGTGAAAACCCTGTTCAAGAGAAGCTTGCCTGTGTGCGGCCCATAAGCCAATTTGCTGTGGCATGGCTCTGCTGCATACTGAGCATGCCCTGCCTCTTATTCCGTAGTTTGTCTTAGAGCGCTGCCTGATTGCGTAACAGGGGTGATGAGCGTGTGTGTGTTCTGCTTTTACTGGCATGGGAGCTGATGGGACTCATGTCCGTTCAAAGTGAAGCGTCCTGGCCATCACCGGGCTGCAGGCCTGTGACTGTTGAGACTTGCTATGTGTCAGCCTTTTAACCAGAAGCATTGCGCATGGTTTTGTCCTTTAACAACATTAGGATGAGATACCGCTGCTAGATCTGAACACAAAAGCATTTTCTTCACTTTCCCGGTGCTCTTTTCATTTTCTTGAGGTGTTTGCATTCATTTGTGACCTAGGTAGCGGGCCCGCTGTTATGCTAGCCAGCTTTGCACAGCGCTTCTGGCAGCAGTTTTGCTGAGATCCCTCGCCTACAGTGTCCTTGGCACACTCATCCTTGCAGGACTCAGCTCAGAGGCAACAGATGGAGGCTTCTGTGATGTTGTAGGATTAAGGCTCTGAATCCTGTCCCAGCCATCTCTGTGGCAGCACTGGAGTTTATTGTCTGCGATACTAAGCTTACCACAGCTACACATTTGGTACCTCATATTTCCACAAACCTGCTCAGTGATACTGATCAAATATTCTAGTCTCAGGGTTATAGACTACATAAATATCCTAACAATACTAATTAAAAAATACAATACAGTGCAAAGGTCTATATTCTTCTTCAGCAATTCTATATTTATGATATACCACAATGTCAGTCGAGTGCAAACTGTTAACAAAAGTGGCAAAAAAAATAAGTGTTGTTGTTCATCCATCTGTTCGCTAATTAGCACGCTACTTCCTGGTTCACGGAGGACGACAAACAGACGCGCACTGCCATTATGATTCAGAGAGGGGTGGACGGTCCCATATACGATATCTCAGAGTGAGCACACCCCTCACATTTCAGCAAGCATTTTTATTACAGGAATAATAACATAGAAAGTAAACTTGGTTATACATATTCATTATACACCTGATATTCCAGTCTAAATTTAGTTTCCACTGAAAATACTCAACACACAGCCATTATTGTCTAAATAACTGGGAACACACGTGAGCAGAAAGATAAATGTGTCTTGCCTTCAGTCAAGAATGGTGGTGGTAGTGCCATGGTCTGGGGTTGCACGACTGCCGCCCGCACTGAGGAGCTGCGGTTCATTGAGGGGAAACATGTATTCTATCACATACTAAGACTCTTCTGAAGGAGAGCATGGTCCACTCCCTTGGAGAAACTGGGCCATACAGCAGTTTTTCCAACAGGATGACAAGACCAAAGACAGTCATGTGTACTGATTTTCTACAGTATTGCCAATCAAATGGTTTTGGAAATGTAGGGGGTGTACTCACTTTTAAGAGATGCTATCTATTATCCTGTAATTGCACCAAAGTATCACGGGTTCTCACTTGGCTCATGTGCTATCCCTCGATAAAGAAAATCATGCTAACTTTATCTACCCTACTATTTACTATGTTAAAATGACTGACAAGGTCGTTAAACATCAAAGCTCGTGGTGAATTGTGGAGTATTATACAAAGCATACAATGGATCAAACTGAAAGCTGCTCTGAAGCATTTGATTGAACGTCTCTCTGTCAGTCTATCTGATGACGTCCTAATGCATATCCTCCTCTCTGACAGCTATGACCTCGACCCCTCCTCACACATTTGCACGCGGTCTCTCTCTTTATCTCCGCCTGGCACAAACAGTTTAATAATCGCAGGAGTGTGAAATTGAGGTTTCTGCTCGTTTAGCGCCACTCCGATGGTTGTCATTGCGCTGTCACTCACTGATATAATACAGTCACAGGATAAGGCGCAAATGAGCTCGGCCACTCCCCTGCTCAGGTCAGCACGTGTGTGCTCCATAATTAGAGTGTGTGTGTGTGGGGGGGGTGTGATGTCAGTGAAGAGCTTAGATCCCACCCCCTCCCCCTTTTCCTCTCTTGCTCCATTATCCATGTGCAGCTGAAAAATGCTCACTCCGGGCCTCATCCCGCTTAATTGCATGGAAGGAATTATTGTAATTTGGGTGGATTAGTGGAAGAGCGGTTAGCCTCTGATGGCACAAAGTGTCAAATGAAGACTCTCACCTGTTCTATTGGCAGACTGCTGCTGTGCACGGGCATGCACGTCTTCTATGCCTTATTTCTTACCCGAGTGTTAAACAGTCATTATCCTCGTTTTCATTAATCAGTGCCAATTTTAACAATTTCCCTTTTAGCTTGCATTCTCTTTTGTGGAATTTACTTTGGAGTTTTGAATAGAAACATCTGGAGGCTCTAATACTTTACTGATGCCTCCCTTCCATGACCTCAATATGGTTCATTATGAAATGTTTTTTGCGGTGTGATATTACTCATTGCAGGGTCTTGGTTACAGGGATAACTACGTTCACAAAGACAGTGGACACAAAAATATAAAGTTCTTACTGAGAATGTAGTCTTAAACCTCAATTGTCGGATGGACATTTTTTTCATTGACTTTTTTGATAAAAAAAGGAGGCTAATTTAGCCTGTTGTGTCTACAACAGTAGGGTCATTGCGTTTGGGAAAAGAAAACAGAATCCTTATTTTGGAGGACATAAAGCATGGAGGGCTGCACTAGTGGTTAGCATGTTGGCCACACAGTCAGGAGATCTGGAAGATCTGGGTTCGAATCTCCATTGGGCATCTCTGTGTGGAGTTTGCATGTTCTCCCGTGCGTGCGTGGCTCCGGGTACTCTGGTTTCCTCCCACATTCCAAAAAATATGTTAGTTTAATTGGATTGTGTTCAATCCATTCCAAGATACTGGTTGCCTTCCAACATCTTATTTCAAAACAATTATTTTCATACTAATAATGTAAAGTAATTTATTTCAGGCTCAAAGTGTCACCATCATAAACATTTCAATAGTCATACAGGAAGAATATAAGGATATAAGTTAATTGTATAATGTGATAACACTCGGGAAACCTATAAACGCTATAATCTTCGATGAGCTCAACTCAAAGATCAAACACATTGTTTATGTACACAAAGCCCTATTTCTTGCAAATATTGTTCGCAACTCTGTCGAAATCTGTTAGTGAGCATCTGTGTTATCTGCTGTGTCGAGATGGTTAAGCCACCTCACAGGTGTGGTATGTCAAGATGCTGATTAGACAGCATGATTATTGCAAAGTTGTGCCTCAGGCTGGCCACAATAAAAGGCCATCCAAAAATGTGCAGTGTTATCACACAGCTCAATGCCACAGATATATTATGCACAATGTCACAGTGTTGAGTGAGCATGTAGTAGGCATGCTGACTGCAGGAATGTCCACCAGAGTTGTTGCCCATGATTTGAATGTTCAGTTCTGTACCATAAGCCATCTCCAAAGTCACAACTGCAGACTACGTGTAACCACAGCAGCCCAGTACCTCCACACACAGCATCTTCACGTCCAAGATCGTCTGAGATCAGACCTTTTATTGTGGCACACCTGTGCAATAATCATACTGTCTAACCAGCATGTTGATATGCCACACCTGTGAGGTGGATGGACGATCTCCATAAAGGAATATGATTTGTGAACAATATTTGAGAGAAATAGGCCTTTTGTGTATATAAAAAACGTTTTAGTTCAGCTCATGTAATATGGGAGCATGGTAGGTGCAAAGCAATACTGTCACCTGCAGCTGCCCCAATGCTTTCTACTACATGGTGGGGTGGCATGGCTCAGGTGGTAGAGTGGTCATCTCCCAACCTGAAGGTTACTGGTTCGATCCTCCGTCCTCCCATGATCATGTTGAAGTATCCTTGGGCAAAATACTGAACCCTCAGTTGCTCCTGATGCTGCGTCATCAGTAGGTAATTGTGCTAACACTGTTAAAGCGCTTTGATTGCCTGGAAGGTGGAAAAGCAAAAGACCATATACATCCTAGGTTCCCACACCCAGAGTGGGGTGTGTACTCCCGGGAGTACGCCAAATTTTGTGTATGTGAATTACAATTAGTGCCCAACACTCACAATTATGAGTGCGCCTGAATGCTTCACTGTGCAAGGAGAACGGAGCAGAAAGGAGACATTGTTCATTGCTCTGTGTGCATCATATGAACAAATAAGTACGTTTCATGATTATTTTGTGCATTCAGAGTGTTTAATCTTCGCTTATATTGATGTTCCAATCCCTGCACAGCGCAACCTGTCACCCTGAGTGGGGTTTCCCCCAAAAATTAGGCTTTATCATTGGTTGTATGTATTTCTGTACTTCAGATACTGATTTATCGTGATTGTTATACTTTCCCCTTCAATTTGGTATTAAATTAATATGCAGACTTAAACCGTAGCCATCGTGAGTGGACAAAAAAATTGAAGTGCTCACATTCAACCCATTCAAACGGAAGGATGCCAACATCAGACTGGTATAAAAGTTATGTAGGTTGATTACTTATCTATTTAAAAAAATGTAAAAAATGTGTATTTTGCCTGGTCACATTTTGACCCACAATTAATATCCAATTAATTAACCAATTAACTATGTTCAATATTTCAAGTTAACTAATATAAAAGGTTTATGTTTTTTAAGTGTGCAAGAATAGGAGGTACATGGCTTCAGGGGAAATGTCTGAAAAGGTACACGACTGTAAAAAGTTTGCGAACCACTGCACTACATGATATTTAGGTCGGCATCTGCATGGTTAAGTCAGTTTGTGTATGTATATATTTTTTAAAATGTTACTACTGTTCGGGACATTTCATTTGGGAGGTTCAACAGTATCAGGCATCAATTTATGTCCTAATCATAGACCTAATCTTAGCAATGGTGTCTGTACGGGATCCAAAAATAGTCTCTTTTTCACTGCATTTTCTAAACCAGGACACTAATTACATGCTTTGCGCTTCTTCACTGTAATTACTCATGATGCCTTCAGTGTCATACTTCTCCCACCCCAGTGAATTAATTATTTCTCTCTCTCTCCCTCTTTTTTTTAATTTTTTTTTTTTAAATTCTAGCAAAACCTTATATCACAGGTCATAAACGAAGTGAAAATAAAAATGAGGGGGAAAATGCAACGCTTTACTGCAAGTCAGTCGGGTATCCGCACCCAACCTGGACGTGGCGTAAATTGGATGGAACTTCCCCAATGGTAAGTTGTGTTTTTAAGATGAATTTAAATACAGGGTGTATTTAGCAGACTAACTAAGCAATTTAACACTCCCAGGAAATCGATAACTCAACTGGACGCTTCTTCATCACCAGTAGAGAGAACTACACCGAGCTCAACATCATAAACTTGGATATTAACACAGATCCAGGAAAGTACGAGTGCAATGCTACCAACGTCATTGGGACCACTGCTGAGGCCACAATCGTACGGGTGCGGAGCCATCTCGCACCGCTTTGGCCGTTCCTGGGCGTACTCGCGGAAATTATCATCCTAGTAGTCATCATCGTTGTGTACGAGAAACGCAAGAGGCCGGATGACATTATCGATGGTAAGGAAACTGTTACGTACTATAAGCTAGATTTGTTTTGAAGGTTATCTGAAGATAATGCCTTACGATTTTTGTGTTTGCAATAAGAAATGGGGTGGAAATTGCAGACTATCGTGATACAGTATTATAGCACAAATTTATAACCAATAACGTCAATGAAACATTAAACGGTTATTAATATGATAATCTACAATATCACAATATCTTTGCAACTGGCGTGATAATATCACAATAAAGATATGATGTGATAATCAAAAAAATATAAATGGCGATATCTATGCAACTGGATGGGAAAAGTCGACAAAGCAATCTTTCCTCAAAGCGATCTTTTTACACACTAAGTACATAAAAATGTTAAATAAATACATTAGTTTAAAAAAAACACTTTTCACTCATACTTTTTAAAAATGTATTAGCGAAAAATAAACGATTTAATTTGCAACAATTATCACATAAACCATCCATTAGTTTGATTTATTGCCAGACGTTAATGCATGTTACAGTATATGGGTTTACCGTTTTAAAATTTACACAGACTAACGCTTCAGACACCGCACATCGGGGAACAGTCGAGTAAGCCGCAAGTCTATTTACACTACTGGTCAAAAGTTTTAGAACACTCCAATTTCACTGGAGGAAAAAGCTACATTTGTAAGTGTTAAGATGGTCTGTCTCTCTTCCGTTGTTAATTCCCTTTGTTCTTGCCATTTTTATAGCAACATATTACTTTCTCCAGTACAGTGCTGTTCAACTGATGTTCACGAGGCTATAGTACCACAGTGTGTTCCAAACACTGTTTTCTTGCAGACAGAGGAGGTAGTTGTGTTACTCCACAACTTGAAACCATCCATCCATCCATCTTCTTCCGCTTAGCTGAGACAGGGAAGCCCAGACTTCCCTCTCCCCAGCTACTTCGTCCAGCTCCTCCCGGCGGATCTCGAGGCGTTCCCAGGCCAGTTGAGAGACATAGTCTCTCCAACGTGTCCTGGGTCTTCCCCTGAGGCCTCCTACCGGTTGGACGTGCCCTGAACACCTCCCCTGAGAGGCGTCCGGGAGGCATCCTGACCAGATGCCCAAGCCACCTCATCTGACTCCTCTCATTGCGGAGGAGCAGCGGTTCTACTCCGACCTTCTCCCGGATGACAGTGCTTCTCACCTTATCGCTAAGGGAGAGCCCAGCCACCCTACAGAGAAAACTCATTTTGGCCACTTATACCCGCGATCTTGTCCTTTCAGTCACTACATAAAGCTCAGGACTATAGGTGAGGGTTGGAACTCAACCCTTTTCCAAGCGAGAACCATGGACTCTGACTTGGAGGTGCTGATTCTCATCCCAGGCGCTTCACATTCGGCTGCGAACCGATCCAGTGAGAGTTGAAGGTCACGGATCGATGAAGCCAGCAGGACCACATCATCCGCAAAAGGCAGAGACCGAATCCTGCAGCCACCAAACCGGAACCCCTCAACGCCCTGGTTGCGCATAGAAATTCTGTCCATAAAAGTAATGAATGAACAGAATCAGTGACAAAGGGCAGTCCTAGCGGAGTCCAACCCTCACTGGAAACAAGTCCGACTTATTGCCAGCAATGCGAACCAAAATCTGACACCGGTCATACAGGGAACGAACGGCCTGAATTAGGTGGTCCGGTACTTGGTACTTGAAAGACCTGTGGGAATTAGTTGCACCAACTGCCAAGGCTTGATCAACCTCCATTTCTGCAAAACAGCTTTAAATTGACGACCCATTTTGTGGTCCCTGAAAATGGCCTTTTTGTATCGTTCTGAAATACACTTTATTTTTCAGTTTTGGGTAACCTTACCTTTTTTTTTAAGCCACTGGCACCACTTACCTTTGTACCATTTCAAGCTATTCATTGGACTTGAATGACTTGAATTTCTAGAAATAACTGGAAAAATTGGGGTGTTCTAAAACTTTTGACCGGTAGTGTACATTCATCTTGCTTTTTAACAGTAATATAGTGAGGCAAAAATGGCATGTTGACAGACAACTAATTACAGTATGTTACCTTTACTTCAAAATCGAATTATCGTAACTAGCATTTTTACAGTGATCAATGTAAGAAAAAGAACAATTCAGATGTGTGTTCTAGTGATATGTTGTTTAGGAAGGCCATTGGCAGCGATAAAGATATTAGGAGAACTGCGGTTGAAGTGTGGACACAATGTCAATAGTTCTGAACAATATCATGCTAATAAAAATGGTGATCATTTCAGTGTCCATGATCATGACATAAAATTTTCATACCATTTCATCTTTAGTACTCAGCTTTCGTCAAAGCTGTACGTACCATTTACCCACACGATTTTAACCAGCAATAATCAATCAACAAAATTACTGATTCATCATTCAGTGCAACAGTTTTTTACGACTCCTTGCTGTTCATCAAAGCAAAATGAACGCAGTGGCGAGTAGCGGAGAAGACAATAGTTGAAAAAATGTCATATTAAAACATGCTTTTATAGTTATTGTCGATGTGCACTGTTGAGACAGGAAGTTACAAACTTATCTCTATCCATAACTAATGTCGATACTGTACCATGAGAGAAAAGAGACCCTAATATCGGTTGTGGTCAGCTGACAGAACAAAAGACTGATATGACTAAGGGGAAATTTTAACCGCATACATGCAAATATGACCTTTGCGGATTTGCGTTAGGTAAACAACAGGAGTCCTAACCTTCTGAGGAGTCTTTGCCTTTGACTGACAGCAATGGTAACAATGTGTTCATAAATACACTGTACATATCAACAAAAGATATGTCACTGAATTGGTCACTATTCTTTCCCCTCCCCTCACTTTCCAAACGGCGCCATAATCTAAATGGGCGGTAAGTGAGAGATTCTGCATGGTCCTAGAGATTTTGTTCTATCAGTTGTTTTGACAAGCCTACTGTCCATTGCCCCCCCTGCCCCAAACTAAATGTCAATTAAGTTACCCTTTTTAAAATAAAATTTCTCAGTTGGCAATTTCTATTGATAGATTCAATTACTTACAATGCATAATATTAGGTTAGGTGTTTCCAGCATCCACAAGCAAACAAAAAAACAGCTCTGTTTGTGCTTAGCATGACTCCCTTTGCAATAAATTTTAAGCCTTCTGTGTTACACCATCACGCAAGCGTGGGCAGACACACTGTAAACAGAAAGGTAAACAACGCCTGCGAACAAAACTTCATATCAGCACTCTCAGCCCTGCAGGAAAGGGCTTCAGGCAACTATTATGCAGGCTGAGACTCAACATAATGTCTTATTCATCTAAATCAGATTTTAAAAATAATAAAATATGAAGAACAGTTTGGTGCAGTTCTGAATTTATTGAGATTTACTCCCACGTTTGCCAGCTGTCTCATGCTTCTAGTGGAGCCCAAATCCCAACAAGAACGTGACCCGCTGAAAATGTCTCGAAAGCCCATAGGCATCCCCCAGTCAACAAAGGTTTTGTCTAACCTTTACTAATGTGACTTTATCATCTTCCAAATTCACCAAACAACTGCTGCACTATTTTACAAAACACAACCGTGACGGTCCCTGCTGTCATTTTGGATTACAACGGGGCAACCAAACACTCTTAATACAGCCCAAACAAAGCTTCAGGGTACATCTTGCTTTTGTTGCTTTAAACCAAACAAAGAAGATTGACTCATGCAAATGTGTAAGGAATATTAAGTGGCTACATTTAATTTAGACTTGGACCGTTCCCCTCTCTTACTGTGCTTACTTTACTGAAGTTGTCATCATTTCATGAGCTCACACTTGACAAGGGGTGAGTGATGTAGGCTTGAAATTATATAATTTATATACTGTACACTATAAAAATATACTGTGCTAAATACTAATACTGGCCTCAACATGAGTCTTCGATATACAGTGGAACCTCTGTGTTTTTGCATCACTTCTTCCAAAAGACGAGGCTGTGTGAAGTAAGCAGGGCGACTGCAGCGTCGTCATTTACCGTATTATCAAATCTAAGTTAGGGTGTTTTGTTGTTTTTATGTGTTACAGTGGTTAACTTCATTTTACACTTTTATGACAATTAAGAACGAATGATACATTTTTACTTAGGTAATTGGACATATTTCAATTTCCATTATTTTCTATGGGAAATATAATTTTGAAATCTGAACGAATTGGCCTTGTCCCGTCAGATTGTGTTCTTCCTTGGAGGTTCCACTGCATTAGATTGGAAAATGTTTCCCAGACTTAATACGGATCGGATTAGTTTGATTAGTGGTTATTTGACCGGGTCAGGTTGTGCAACTACATTCTCTTAGCAAAACAAGTGTAAAATATTCAAGTATAATATATTTACAAAAATGTAAAAAGTGTAAAATATGTCTATGTACTCTTACAATGAATGTCTTAAAAATAAAAAACTATTTTTAAGTAAAAGTACTTTCTTCTCTGAAGATAATGAGTGGTTAACAACCATCAGTGACCCTCTTGGGACAAGCAACAAAGGAAAAGGTAGTCAATAAAACATTTGCGTGCACCAGTACATGTACAGAGCACAAGTAAACTATGTGCACGGCCTCCTGTTGGTTTCATCCACGGGAAAAATGAAGCGATTAAGGTGGATTATATTTGCCATGTTTATGTCATTCAAATCAGCAATGAGGACTCTCAGCTCACGAGGCACAGCCTCTCTAAAATCTCCTTTTAGCAACGTGGATTCCCGCCGGTTTTGGCCCCCATCTGCGTGCATTATGATTTCCTGTATTTGAACACTTGGTGCTCCACAGCCGAGGGCTCTGAGGCAGAGGCTCACTTTTCTAACCCTGTGTTTCAAATCTAGTCGCTTATATTTCAGACTTTTGCTGTGTGATCATTTTGAAAATATTTTGGAGGCCTTTTAAGCAAATGTGATCAGGTTGTTCCATCAGTCATGTGGGCACAGCAAAAATCTGGTATTTGTCATGTGCTTGCAGAGGCATTATAGCAAACACAGCTTGTGTGGCGTGCGCATAGGAGGTGTGAAAAGAATGGCATATGTAGACAGACGTCCTCCTGCAATCGATCCCAGCACCATGTATCATGACTAACAATATAACTACCATACTCTGCTTCATTTTAACGTCATGGAATGCCGCTAACGCTGACAATCTATTGACATGTAACTGCATGGAAGATATCTGACTCCTACTGGCCATTGACCTGGATGTGCATTTTCATCTTTATGCCAACCACTACACACCTCGTCAAGGGCACCAAATGTAACTCATTCTTATGCCTTGTTTCCACCAAGCTGCACGGGTTAGTTTAGTTCAGTACTTGGCATGGGCATTTGACGAAAATATCGTAGATCCAGGGTTCCCACTCTTTGCCTGAAATTATTTTCCAGGACATTTTCAGCCGCTACAGAGAGAAGTTATCGTGCGATACGGCTCAATACTAGTGACACTTTTAAACTTGCAGTTGCTAGTGTTGTCTCTAGTCCCTAAATCTGAAAGTCGCTAAGCAACAAAGTCAGTTGTAAGCACTGGGTTGCAGAACTGATCTGGCCGGAAATACAAATTTGATTGGCTGGTAGTATCAGATTGGGGAGCTGTGCTGCATGTGCACAATTGTCATTTTCCACATGTTTTCCATGACTGGAAAATTGGTCAATAATTTTTCCAGGGGAAAGTGATCCATTTATCGTTTAACTGTAATTTTTTATTTGTCTTATTTTGCAGGCCGCACGGTGGCCTAGTGGTTAGCATGTTGGCCACACAATCAGAAGATCGGGAAGATCTGGGTTCAAATCTTCATTTGGGCATCTCTTTGTGGGGATTTTGATTTCTCCGGGTACTCCGGTTTCCTCCCACATTCCAAAAACATGCATGTGAGGTTAATTGGTGACTCTAAATTGTCAATAGGTATGAATGGTTGTTTATATGTGCCCTGCGATTGGCTGGCGACTGGGATAGGCTCCAGCATACCCACGACCCTAGTGAGGTTAAGCCTCATGAAAGATGGATGGACGGTTGATTATTTTGCATTTATAGTAGTATTTTTTTAGATGGCAAACTAGTTGAGACTGAATCAACAGTGCCTCTGCTTTTTGCAGCCTAGCAGTATCTGATTACATTACTGCGTGAAAACACACAGTTATGCCAATATCTGGCTTTACATGGTTCTGTATGAAAGGCAAAGGCAAATAAAGGCCAGATGTACTCATACAATGGTAATATTGTTTTTCCCGAACCGCTTGTTGGAAATGTGGCTTTGCTCACCAGTGCCGCTCACCAGTGCCTGTACTTCTCAATGTGATGTTAGAATCTTTTTCTTGTATTCAACATATACGAGCAGCTTTGAGCCATTTAAAAAAAAAAAAAAAAAAAAAAAAGGTGCTGTCTTTGAGCGGTATTACAATAAGCAGCAAATGCAGAGATTCTAAGTGTGCTGCAGGGCAATCATACAACCACAATGATGCTGCGGGAAGCTCAATAATGATCCGTATTTTTATGCCAAATCGGTCACAATATCTCATCTGTCGTGTATTCTATTTTTCTTTTTTGGCTCTTTCAGAAATGACTGTGATATTGCTGGGTGTAATTAAAAGGCAGTTTCAAATGAGCCATCTGCAATCCTCCTGCACGTATGCTCAATCTGAAAATGAATAGTAACCCCATGAGATTCATTTGGCGGATGAGTTCAAATTAGATTTGTGGTAGTTTAAAAGGGCCCAATGCAGTGTTGTCAAACTCCACTATTCAAACAATATGTCTCTGCTGGCCATTTTATAACACTTGTACTTGTGCAGCTCTATTGCCTTCCAAGAAACCTAATTTTTAAATATATCCTTTACAATTGTGGCTGTTAATGTTTTTCAATTTGACACAGTTTGTGCACAGCTGACTTCTATGATGTCAGTGCTTATCACCAGAGCACGCCTGTGTCACACCACCATTCAAAGCAATCTGTTCTCGGCAAACGTTCACGCTTGAAGGATTTTGTGGCCTATATTGAGGAACTCTGGAGTGTCTCGAAGGCTTTTTTTTTTTTTTTTTTTTTTTAAGAAAAATGACTACAGTCAAACTTCCAAAGTCGAACGCTGCAAAAGTAAAATTAGCTTAGTACAATATCAGCAATTCAATTAAACATCCATTACATTCACAAACCTTTTTTAACAAGCGGATGCTAACGTAATAGACAAAAGGCTTTATTAATTCCATGTTCTCCCCGTGCGTGTGTGGGTTTTCTCCAGTACTCCAGTTTCCGCCCACATTCCAAAAATATGCATGTTAGGTTGATTGGAGACTCTAAATTGTCCATAGGTGTGAATGTGAGTGTGAATGGCGTTCGTCTATATGTGCCCTGCGATCCCTCAACTGGGATAAGATCCAGCATACCACCGCAACCTTAGTGAGGATAAAGATAAGTGGCATAGAAAAAGAATGAATGAATAATTCCAGCAGTACCTATAAAATGCCACTAGGTGACAGTATTGCTCCAGTTCATGTTCCCTCTCCATTCCATGTCTGTCAGGCATCTTTAACGGTAATATAAAGTATATACACAGTAGTCCCTCGTTTATCGCAGTTAATTGGTTCCAGACCTGACCGCAAAGTAGAATTCCTTCTTTATAAATGGAATATTTTTGTAGTAAGAGCGTAGAAAACCTGTTTTTCGACCTTCTAAATAAGTTTTTTCACATAATCATAGCCTTCTAGACATGAAATAACACCCATACAGTCACCTTTACACTCCTATTACCCAATATCGTAGACATAATAAGACAAAATGAGCCATTTAAGACATGAATAAAACTTGTGCTCGTGTTTGTCACAGTAAATGTGTTCCGGATGTGTGGAGGATAGGAAGTGACATCGGCGGTTGAGAGTTAATTTTTACCTTGGCACGAGTTACGGTCGCAAGAAAAACGTTTTGCATACGGTAATTAACAGTTTCACGGTGGCGATAGTTTGAGCTAACAACTGTTTGGCGCCAAATGACAAATGACCTAAAATGAGTTAGAGCTTTTCATCCTGTCACTCACACACACCAGTAAGCTAATGGGACTCAATGAAGCATTGTCATCAAACAACTGTCCGAACAGCTAATAAATACGTTTTAGATGTGTTTAGAATCCGTCTTTGATTTTGTCTTGAAAAACATGTTTGTCTTATTTTACATTTAATACAGGGATTCCTTTTATTCTATTTTCTATGGGGAAAATTGTTTTTGAAAGCCCTACAAAGCGGTTTGTGGTTGGACTATGAAGGTTCCACTGTACCTTGAAACTAAAAAGCAATTGTGACAATAGTCTTATGCTAGATTTGTTGTACAGTATATACATTCTTCTTTAACATATGTCTCCCTTATTGTGTTTTTCATCTCCTGCATGTCAAAGATGATGAACCAGTTGGACCAATGTAAGTCAACCGACCTCTACACTGTATATCTATCAAGCTATTTAACCTGCCTCATGTTTCTAAACATGACTCTTCTTTTCCAGGAAAACAAACTCAACAAACAACCACAAAGACAAAAATGTCCGCCAAAGGAACATGAAATAAGCAATCGGCTCAAGTAAGAGAAAGCGTGGGCAGTGATCGGGAGAGGGGGCTAAGTCTAAATATAGAACACATTGCAAGGATTATCCATGGCCTTGCCTTCTCTTCATTTTCTCTTTGCAGATGAGATGGCTAAACTGCAAGTTTTTTTGGCTACATCAAAGGTGGATGGAGCTGCAGGCTATTTTGGGGAAAACAATAAAGCATATCTCGTCTCATTTTATGAGAAACAATATCAGCATAACACTGGCAACAGAGAGGAATCGGAATGGCTGTCTTAAATAAGCATGCCTTGTCGCGTGGCGATGGCAGGATGACGAATAGAGACTATAAATCGCCGCCAAGAGGTGTACACATTTTTTGATGTGATGTTGATGTCTCCTTCATTGATTTAAATCACGGGTCTCAAGCGAGCTGATCCCCTTTTGTATTACATATCATGTAAATGCATGCAAAATAATTACGCAATAGGATACTCAGAATAGACATCTTCTGTTGTTATCCCTCATGTGGCTTTTTGTTTTGCATCCCAAAAGACTTTTTATAGAGTCATCCTTATATATATATATATATATATATATATATATATATATATATATATACATATACATATATATATATATATATATATATATATATATATATATATATATATATATATATATAGAATGTCTTCTTTTGTTCCCCTCTTGAACATTTGTACAGCATATCATGGTCATTTAATGTTTGATTTTGTGACGCAAAGTCCACTTTTAATAGAACTTTTGTTGTGAAGCAAGGGCTTCATTGACAGGCAGTATTTAAAGCTAATGAGAGTGAATACAGAAAACGATTAATGTGTGTTTAACTAACTAAATATCGATGGTATGTGTATTACTTTAATTTATTTTGAGAGTAACTTAGAGTGTCTTGTATATGTTGCAGTATGAGTGTTCAAATGATAGGAAATCTGTAAAAAAAAGAACAATATTTTTTTTAATATTTCCTAATTTAATTGATTGATTTTTATTTTTTATTTTCTTCGACTATATAGCATGGCTATAATCCTATGCAAAATGTATTCTTGAATAGATAAATGGAAGGCAGTTTGTTTTAATCAGTCAAGCTTTAATATTGTGGGATCCCTTGGAAGCTGGCATAGCAAAATTAACTGCTGTAGCTGCATGACTCCTACTTTCAATACAATGTACTGATGTGTGTTGCGGTGGGAATGGATCTGCATTAACGTGGGAGCAGAGGGACCAGAGTATATAGCCACGATCAAACATATGAGTAAGACCAATATTTTTTTTTCTGAATAAAAATTTGAAAAAAATTAACTGTTTTTTTTTGGGGGGGGGGTTAAAGTCGTGTGGATTTAACACCATTTGAAATGTCCAAAGCTCTACCGCACGACCGCGATCCAGTCAACGTTGGCAGTGCGTCAAGTTAACTCCTACGTAGCAAACAGCGTGGAAAAACAAACACAAAAGAACAGCGCTGACTTGACCTCTCTCTGCCTTCAGTTGTCGAGATGATTCACTCTTGAAGTATTTTCCTCAGCTCGCCCTCGACCTGCTCCACCAAAGCATGGAAGCTGGGGTCCAGCAGACAAACACGCAGCAGGGCCTCCAGGTCGCCATGTTCCCAGGAGCCTTGACGGTAGAGTTGAGGCATCGTCAGAGGGATCTCTCCCAAGAGGTTCTGGGTAGGGTCCAACAGATGTATGTCAAATTTACAAGATTTTAAAAGAAACTGCACTTTTGCAAATGCCACAGTAAGAAATCAATTGATGACTACATGTATAACCCTGACCAATATATCACAGTATATCATAGCAATTCTATCTACTGTCCACATATGCCCGACTGGCTGTGAGCAGCACAGGCGATAACATTAAGCAATTATGATCCAACTACACTGATCAGCATAAGTGTTCAGCAAGTTGCCACTCCATTCGACATATATCGATCTAACGTCGTTTAAAGGTAATCAATTGATTGCATCGATACTAGGAAATAAAGCCATGGATTTAAGCACGGCAGGCTTTATATGGATGTGTGTGGGGGTTTTTTTTTAGCACTTATAATGATAAAGACGTTAAACGTTACTCAATTCAGTCTGCCTGTCTGTGACGTCATCGCCACACGGCAGCAGACAAAAGGCGCCATGGGATTTCACACAACGCTGACCATCCGGGCACCTCCTTGCAGCAGCAGCAGGTAGGAATGTTACACTCCCCGTATTTTAGCCATGCATATATCTGACACTGTGCGTGCTTGCTCGATTTGGAGAGTGCATGTGGACGTCTTTAAAAATGTATTTTTTTTCATATGATATCGGGTGTATTATGATTTGCATACATGTTTGCTCGGTAGATGACTTCTTCCTCTTCACTTTCGTATCGGATTTATATATTTATATCGTATCGGCGTGTTGGACCACATCGACGCATACAAGTTTTGAAGGTCGAGTGCAACTTTAAGCCTTTCTAACTCATGGATCGGAACTTCAGCACAAGATAAAAGGTTTGTACGATATAAAGTCACCTTAATATTTATCTGCAGATGAAATTTCGTTCAAATCTGATCTTATGTTAATTTTGGCCTGGAATTACTGTGTACATGCAATTTGTAGCGTGGCGTGGAAACGAATACAGCGTGCTGCTGCACTGCGACTGCTCGGCCTTCATGAAAATTATGACACTTGATTTTCTTCCCTGGACTGGATGTTGACTTTTAAAACAAATGTCACGGGCTAAGTTATTATATATTTTGTGGTTCGGTTGTATTCCGTGGGTCAATCACAACTTTTGTCTTGACTAAATATTAAATCAATGGGAACCAAAGGCACTACTTCCCAGTATAAAGTTTGCTCTAACTTCTTTAATACTTGGGGTAGAGTAGTGAATGAGGTATCAAATTAAAGTTCAAGTCACGCTTTATTTTTTAAATAGAATTATTCAGACTTGGTTTTACATATTTGAAAGTTTTGTAACATTCCTACGTAAGGTATTTACATTGAAAAACAACAGCAAAAGCAGCAAGTAAACCTGCTGTTAATTCAAGCTAAAGAGACGTTGCTTGCACTTTCTTTTGATATTAATATTGTATTACTTTTATGTTGATAAACAAAAGCAGAAGTAGCAGGTAAACTTAAGGTTTTAATGTTGGCTGCACTCACTTTACTTTTATTGAAAATGTAATGAATATTGAAAATGAGAGCAGAAAGAAGGTTAAGAAGGTTACCCTCATTAATTCAAATTGAAGTGTTGGTTGCACTTTATTCAAATAAAATGTGAATGCATTTGCCATTAATCGTTGATTACTTGTTCATTTATATCCATAATTAATTTATACCTGATTGCCTTACAAAAAAACAACGGGAATCTAGGAAACTTCACCTGCACTGTCCTGTATCCGGGTATTTATTTCACAGTCACACTGGTTGAATTTTTGGATAAAAAAAGTTAATGAATCGATTTAAAGTTACTGAATTGTTTCGGATTGGTTTGTTCTAAATGAACTAATAACTAACCAAACGTACATGTTGTTGGACTTGTAGGAGGAAACTGGTGTACTCAGAGAAAACCCACGCACGCACGCGGGGAACATGCAAACTCCACACAGAAATGCCCAACAGAGATTCAAACCCAGACCTTCCAGATCTCCTGACCGTGTGGCCAACACACTAAGCACTTGGCCACCTTTCAGAACCAATGGCCGTTTTCACACTGTCTGTAAAAGTTGGAATTTGACTCCTGTTCTGTTAAAATGTCATGGGCATCATGTGCCTCTGACCTGTCCTTCGCTAGATGATCCCACCCTGTGTGGAGGACAGTTTTGTTATTAAAAAAAAAGGCATTGCAAGGCATTGCAAGGCATTGCAAGGCAAGTATTTTAAATATTCCTGCCAACTATCCAGCCAGGCTTCGCAACATGTCTTAAAGATGACAACATTCGTCAGTCATCTACACATTTTTCTTCAGAAAACAGACTAACCGAACATGATGATGCTGAGTAATGTTATCACCTATGATGCAAAAGTGACATTTTAATGCTATGAAAACGGTAATACAGTATGTGTCTCTCCAGCCTGGTTATGAGCACCAAATGTGATAACAAACATATCATCTTCTTCACTTGTTTGCTCCACTTTTGAAAGAAGACGCACTCAAACTGTTTCTTTTGAAGTTCCCGGTTTTCACGAGGAAAAGGAAGGAAAAACCTCCTTCCTCATGGAGACTATGTGTATACACCCAGTGTACAACAGCTACAATTTCATGCTTCATGGAGGACAGCTTTGTAGACAAGAAATCTAGCATGATATTGCTGTTAAAATGAGATGTAATGTTACCACTGTAGCTCACAAAGCTATGCTAGTGTTGCTAACATTGGTGTCCTCTGGCCCCACTCCTTTATGTTGCATTGTTGTGTTTGATATATAGCATTTATTATGTTAGACAAGTGGAGAGTTAGAGTGTATGTGTGAAAAGAAGATAAAGTGCACAATTCCGCTACATGAAGACACACACTGCCGGGAACTGGCGTGGACAAAAACAGCTCATTCACATTAAAGCGACACAGAAAATGGCTTTTTTGCAGTAGTACAAAAAGCACTTTAACCGTCTAAAGGCTAGAATTTGGACAACACACTTCCAAAACATTACCGTGGGACGACTAAGACTTATTCAAAATAGTTCAAAAAATAGCATGACTTGAGACCTTTAAGAACAGAATGTTGAATGCATTTTCATTGGTTGTTTCGATGTACAGTTGTAACAATGCATAAACATGCAGGTGAATCTCAAGTTAAAAGGTCATAATTGTCATAAAGTGGACATACAGTAGTATGTAGAATGCAATATACTGCACATTTTTTCTAAGGATGAACCACCCTTTAGTTACCTGCGTAAGACGCTGAACTGACAGCGATCCTTCACGAACAACCTGAGGTTCGCCTCCAGCGGCCTCACCCTGCAGACACGGAGCCACAGTAGAAGGAGGGGAGAAAAAAAAAAGATTTGACAAGACGCAGCAGGAAACGCAGAGTCAAGAGTCTAATCAATTGGCTTCATTACTAATTGAAAAATATCCCGCCCCCTCAAAGCCCTTTTATCTTCTCCTGTGAACTCCTTCAGTGTGTCTGTTTGCCAAAAGGTCATATTCCGCCCTGCTGGCACAATCCACACCTTTCCTTCTCACCCCCTTTATGCTGTAAACAATCCGTCATATGCTTAAATACACTTATAATAATGCGAGTACAAAATATTCAGTTACTATTTAGTCATGGTGTTCCAAAACACCACCCATTTTAAGGATGGGCCTGAGAGTGGATGAATTAAGAATGATGTCAATTGTGCAGACTTGGTCTGTCTTTCCTTCTGCTGTTCTGTTTTGTCATCATATTTTTGGTCTGTGACAAATATTCAATTAAGACAATTGTCAAAATGTAAATAACATTCCTCAAATAAAGATGGTATTCTGGCGGGGGGGATGTATTTTCTGCTATCTAAAATTAACTATCTAAAATATTTTCAATATTATTATAGTTTACATACAAAAATACTCAGAAATTGTGCAAATATGAATAGTACTCTTGAAAAAAAGATAAACACATTATCTATATATACAATATCTATGTAGAGGCAGTGTACATACTGTACTGCATCGTTCTGTACGTGCACAGCAGTCTCCTTCAAGCCGCTTGTGTGTGGCAGCAATGCGACCTCTAAGAATGACAATTTGTAAATAGCACCATCTAGTGTCTGATCTACGAAGCTGACCTAGTTGAGACTGATGAAAAATCATCTCTATAGCACATACACTATATTTAATAATAATTACATGGAAATATATGAATTGTCTTCAGTGTTTTCCTTTTTGAATTCATACAGTGTTGTAAAATCACCACATTGAATCTATCAAAAGCAAAGCAATTGTTAGATGTCATGAGTACTTTGTACAAACAGATTTTTTTTTTTTTTTTTTTTCATTTTTGAAAAATATTTACTGAATGGTAAAATGGGCCACCTGTGTCACTGGCGCAGGGTCGTCCACGGGGGGCTGATTATTTGGCAGCAGGGCGTCGTCTTGAGTGCCGACGGGCACATGCTCTCTGAGACTTTCTGCGGCACTCGAGCACTCTTTGATGGCCTGCGCCTTGTTACTTCCATCAAACTGCATCCTGATCAGGCGGCTCGCTCCCTGAGGACACATCTCTCCGCTGTCACTCTAAATCACTTTGTTATTTTGTTTGTCGCCTTTTGAAATCAGCATCTCATTAATGGCAAAAACAAGGTGGCTGCTTTTTGTTCCTTTGAGAACACGGCGAGAAAACACATTTTCTGACAGGCCCTAAAAAACACATCATTACACATTTTTTTCATGGGCGTAAACTGCACCTCACCTTTATTGTATGCCGAATCATCAGGGTGTCTGATTTCTGATGGACTTTGAGAAAATCGCTGGCACCATGCAAAGGAATTGTCTCCTGCAATTTAAAATAAATCATATGTACTCAAAATTATATGACAGACGGAAAATGCATGCCAGAAAACAGAAACAGACCCCATTACATGTCTCAGGTAAAGTGATTATTACTGCATTAAGTCTTTCGGTAGAGGCCTCTATTTTCTCAGTAACTTAAACACTGGGTTTAATATGTTGGGCTGTAAACTGTAGGTTATTTTGTCACATACGATTTTGGAGTGCATTTATTTTTGAAAAGTATTACGGTAGAAAACAGCGGTGCCATCCTGTTTACTCAACATTGTTTTAAATGAATGGGATTTACTTCAGTGTATGCATGTTACCTACAAAATGTCCCTATACATTTCTGTGCTAACTCATGGCTTCAAATTATCAATGAGCTATAGTTACTAGTTACCCAAAAACGTAATTGACTTAGTAACGGAATTACTCCTTCATAAATGTAATTAGTTACAAGAGAAAGCAATTATTGCATTACTTTTTTTTTTGAAAACCCTTCAAATATGTCACAGAATTCAGATTTAACTTTGTAGTGTGACAAGTGTTTCATGAGATCAGGGCTGAGTGTTGAGCTCGTGACTTGCAATTCTCTACCAAAATGCTAGGGGGCGGTGTCTCCCTGAGAGTAGGTAAACCCAACTCTATTTGACAAGCTATTTAGTTTCCTGTGTAGTAATAGCGGTCACTGTTGCTACGGTAATGGCGTGGGAACGTTTCAAATACAGTGGAAATTCAGTTAGCATCCAGCCTGGTTAGCGTGTTTTTTCATTAACATCGAAAATTTACGCAACAATTTTGTCTGGGTTTGCACACATTCTCCCACTACTGTACAACATGGGGCGTGTCTTGTTGTGTTATCAATATAGGGCCCTATGAAATCTGCTTTATTTTTTCCCAAATTCCGTTTAAATTGTTTAGAACTCTGTTTTTTACCTTGTCCACTTAATTTACCAACACAGAGTGTGTGCTATTTGGGTTGGTGAATAAACTGTCCATTAATTACATGCAAAAGTCCTTACATTTATTTATTGCAATACATCATCGGCCCATTTTGTCCAGTAATTCACAAATGGATGTAGCCTAGCTAACTTTTCTAATGGGATGTCAGCCTCAGCACATATTGCTACAAAATCTTCAACAAACTGTAATTCCCGTACTTGTGATGAAGGAAGATGTCGTCACAGATGTAATTAGTTTTTATTTTGATTACACAATTACACAAATGTGACAAAGAGCACTCTTATTTTGAAGGCCGGAAGTGTACTGTGTGTGTTTCGAATGGCAATTGATGGTTAATATGAGCTGGGTGCAAGAATAAACGTGCCTCTAGTCTTTTTTCACTCAGAACCTCCAAGTCATCAGCGGGCATTATAAAATGGCCCTTACATTATAAAATGGTCCTTACATTAAAGCACAACACGGTGAAAATACACCCATCCAGCCTGAGTTTAGTAGTGTTTGTGATGGCATTCTGCCACGATTGAGCGGCCCGCCAGGGAAATACTTCCCCACACGAACCACTCTTCTCATGATGACATCATTTAATTCACATTCACACCACAAGATTCCGCGTTTAACAGTAGATTACGTTTTTATTGGTCAATTCCCCAATTCCGTCCGTGATTCAATTACCATGTAAACCATAGGGCTCTATTAATACACTGCATGAGTCCATCTGTATTCATAATACAGTATTTTTTTTTTGTTGTTTAATCGTCCTTTCTACTTAGCATCCTGATGTCATCAGTGGTTGACTCTCAAAACTGTTTCATCAAATCACATTTTTATAGATTTATAATTAGAGTGTTACATACATAAAACAATTGTATATCCATATAAACGACGAATTAAAGGGCTAAATAGACATTTAGGCTTACTTTTACCGTCATTGAACACTACCGTTCCCAAAGACGTAAAATTATTTCTTGAATTCAATGCTGTTTCTTACCGTTTTTATCAAAACGCTTGCAACTTTCTTTGGCTGCATTTTGCGTTACAGTATTGAGGTGAGGAACACTATTGAATTCAAGAAACAACTCATGTCAAAACATGAAGGTGCTGGTGGTTGATCTCGCTGCCTCATTGTGTCTTTGGGGACAGTCACGTCCAGAAACACATTTTCAATTAAGGTAAAAGTAAACTTAAATGTTCATTTATCCCTGTCCTAATTTATCTGCATTTCAAAGTATTTTCTGCATGTACCCCTATGACTGTAAAACTCTAAAAACGTCCATCCATCCATCTTCTATGACGCTTATCCTCAATAAGGTATGCTGCAGCCTATCCCAGCTGACTTCGAGCGAGAGGCGGGGTACTCTAAAAACGTGTTTTGTGATAACATTTTTGGCTTTCTTAAAGGGATTAATTGGATTTACTGTACATTATTTCTGATGGGAAAAATGGATTTGGTTAACGTCCATTTCGGTTAGAGTCTGACCTTATGGAACAAATTAATAACGCTATCCAAGGTTCCATTGATTACCCGTTATTGGAAAACAGTAATGGTAGTATATCAGTTACTCCCAACACTGCCCATGACCAATTGTCTTGTTCCACAATTTAATTAGGTGCCGGTTTAAAGACTAAATTGTTTGTGGTTTATGAAGGCAGTGGCTCAACTGCCAGACCGAATTTGTAAGTCTGTCTTTGTAGTCTTTGTAAGACTGCCATGATTTCATTCTGCTGACGAGATGTCTAAGTCAGGTCCTCTGAGACCTTCACTAACTATTCTCTCAAATACAGCAAATTCTAGTCTACAACAGGGATTTTTTTTTGCCTCCGACTGCCTTATCGTGTGGCCTGTAGGTCTAAGCTCCCCGCTACTGGAAGTTTCCCTGAGCGTTCACAGCACCAATCTATAATAGACTGGTCTATCATCCTGGTTGAAAGCTCTCTCAGTCTGACCTGGATATCAGGCTGACTGGTGCAGCAATCATATCTGTGTCTACTGACAAAACTCAAGAAACAAGACGTAAAGAGTTATTTACTTCATTTCTGGAGTCTGCTAGGTAATAAGCTTCAACTGTTGACATCTAAACACAAAGGTCAGCAATCTTACAGGTGCCATGTTCTACAATTGTCAACAATTTTACATGAATCTCTGATGTAGTGTATTGGAGGTGTGTTGTCCAAAATGTATTTATTCACATTTTACATAATATATGCTATATATCACATGCAACAATGTTATATTAAGGAGTGGGCCAGGAGGACACCAATGTTGGCAACAGTAGCATAGCTCGGTGAGCTACAGTGTTAACATTACATCACATTTTAACAGCAATATCATGCTCGGTTTGCCTATTAACAGAAGAGAAACAAAATGATCAAACTTACAGCTCCCACGTGTGCAGCTGACTAATGAAGACATGTAGCGAAGCCTGTTTTTCTAATGTCTTTTCTATATAGCTGTATATAGTAAATGGTGGCCACCATAGTATCTTGTGAGTACACAGATACCATTGCTTGTTCGTTCTATAATGCAGTTGTACACATTTCCCCCAAAAGGGTTTGTCATTTGGAAAGCAGCATTACTAATTAATTGAAATGATATTAAATGCTGCAACCTATAATATAGGCAAGCTACAGTATAACAACAAGTGTGACACACTATAAATTGCCAGCATCACAAGCATGACATTCGCAGATGCAGCCTTAAATGATTTCCAGCCACAATAATTTATTTTCTGAATTACAGAGCAGCAAGTGGAGGTATACGGCAAGTAGTTTCATGGATGAACACATTCCACAGTCCAATGTGCGCATGCGGAACATGGGAATTAATTGCTCCATGATCTGCTGCACCCATTTTAATCTGGTGATTTTCGACGTATTCATGAGACTGAGATTAGCGTCCAAGAAGAAGTGACGAGCGGCCTGAAACTTCTCCCCCCCCTCCGTTACCTACGAGTGGAATCTGCCTCATCACTGCTAACTGGCTTTGGGAGATGTCCCTCAAGGCGCAGCAGGGATTTAAGACGTGTCTCTTTTGTCCCTCTTGACACTGCGCCAATCTTAAAACAATTAAACAAACCAAACAAACAAAGCCCATGTGGGACTGGTACCTTGTTAGGCTCTCTAAAACGTGTTATCAAATGGCGATGGTGTGATAAACAAGTAGTTTGAGAAAGCAGATTGATTTGCCCAAAGTCATGGCTCGGGTGGTAGAGTGCTCATCTCCCAACCTGATGGTTGCGGGTTCAATCCTCTGTCCTCCCGCGATTGTGTTGAAGTGTCCTTGGGCAAGATACTGAACCCCCAGTTGCTCCTCTCTCTTTTTTGCTCTCATCTTCTTTTAATTATAGCTTGGATTGCTTTCTCTAACATTTTGTGTAATAAAGAGCATTTAAAAGGATCTACAAATGTTCACGAGTCCACAAGGAGTGATGTACGATACCACTGATTTCGTTTCTAAACCGATACTGAATAAAATTCAGGCTTGTATATGCGATACTGATACTTTCTGCAAATTCACCTAATGTGACTGACAAAATTTAAAAAGGAGCGTATTTCATATAATAGTATAAAGAATACAAGATATTTAATTTATGTAGTAATTTAAATATGTATTAATTTAAATATTACATCTTAAATTAAATGTTAAATATTACATATTTACAATTTTTTACCATTAAAAAAATGCAACGAAATTACTGCTCAATTTACTTTTTTATTACCCAGCATGACCAACATTAATGTTTGGCTTTGGTAACAAACCTCCAATAAAAGATCCAATAAAAGTCCATCTAAAAAAAGATAAAATTGGAAAAAATGGGCGTGCAAAATACTTTTAGTGTAGGACTAATCATTTGACATGGTTATAGATCAATTTGTGGTGTGATTTAGAATATATGATTTTTTGTTTTTTACAAACTCTCTTTAACGCAATAGCAATTTATTGACAGTCCCCAGTATAAACAACCAGCGGTTAGAGCGGTACTTCCGGTGCGAGCTCCCCGCACCATGACACAGCAGTCCGGGCACAGTAAAGGGGAACTAACGCTGTAGCTACAGAGCCGAATATCCACCATCCAACGTGAAACTAACTTCACCACGGTACACCGCGGACATGTCTGCATGTCTTCCTTTTGCAGGTGGCGGGAGTCGCGTGGCAACCAGCTTTGAGGCACATTACCGCACCTACCATGTTGGCGTGTGGCCCGGTGTTATGAACGTTATACGGCAACCGGATCGGCCCCATTTTGTGGCGGAGGCCGACTTTATCGGATATTTAAAACGCAGCGGATCGGCAGCCGATGTCCCGATCCGGTCTTCAGGATCGGGACATCCCTAATTCACACATGGCTCTATTTACGATCGGTCATCGTTTCAACAGACAAACATTGCCTCAAATGACTGAAGTGTCAAAAGTATCAATATTTTGATTTGAGAATCAATTTTAGAGCATGAAGACCTGATATCGTAAATATTTATATTTCAGAACACCAGCATACAAATTAAAAATAATCAATCTTGTTCCCCTTACCAAGCATTCCTGTCCCTGCAAGACCATCAAGTATCCGTAGTCCACGATTGTGACAATAATTTCTGGTTCATTTTCCTTCGCTTCAAATGTCTTGAGAGAGAGGGGGACAAAAGAGGATAATCAGCAACATCAAGTAATAAGCGAGCAACAAACAAGGTAACACTGTGCCGCTCTACGTTTTGCTTTTTCATTGGGTTTTTCACAAGACATGTTGCAAAAGCAGCGCATTCATCATTTCCAGCCTGAGCGATTGCCATCATAAAATCTTTATTAACTTTACAGGTGATGTTTTAAGCAACATACAGATGCATGAGGGAGACTGAAGGACAGTAAAAATGTGCCAACTGCTGGCAACATTCTTGGGTCATTTTCATTCAGGGCAAGAGCCGGTATAATTATTTCACGTATTCTCTTTCTCTTTCGTTTGTCGTAGTAAGTTCAATTTCTGGATCTACGGTTATCATCACACTTTGCCATCACTGATACCCTTCTATGGTACCATCACAAAAACACAAAAAGGCAAGACACTTGTGGAGTTAAACTCACTGAGGCAGTGTTTCATGGTGCCTAGACATCTTCAAGCATTTTTTCCAGTTACTCCAAATAGTACAATTTTTGGGCCTATTGTAAACACGCATTGTCAACTGGGTCCACCTTAATCATTTGAGATTGTTCTCTTTGATGAACCAGCATATCCCCATGTTGATATTTGTTTCTTTCCACAGCAGGGAAAGGGTGTAAGTAAATAATTGAACAAGTAATGGCTAAATTCCACACAACCGTAAACACGCACCGAGGGGAGAAAAATATGTCTACTGTGAAAAAGCAGGACGAAACACAATATATACTCATTTTACATACATGACTAAATTGTCTAAATGAATCCTTCCTACTTTGATGGAAGACAATGCACACTAATGTAACTTTCGTAATGCCATATACTGTATATACAAATCTGGTGTTTTCGACCGTCTTTTTGAACAAGTAATGGCCTAGAAGTCGATTCTGCCCCCTATAATGGCGGCCAAACCCGCCCAGGGCATAACACAGAAGCTGATGCCGAGTCAGCTTCCCTGTTATGTAATCTCCAGCGAAACAGCGAATCCGCCAAAGGTGAACCGCAATAGGGCGAGGGAACACTGTACTCACTGATATAATTTACATGGAACCAATACTGTAAATTACATCAACATGGCAACATTATAAACATTATGCTAGTTAGCGCTGAAGCTGGAAAAACCCATTGAAGACGTCTATCTTGCTTTATAAG
The DNA here is from genome assembly GCF_027744805.1 of Dunckerocampus dactyliophorus. Taxonomy (NCBI): domain Eukaryota; kingdom Metazoa; phylum Chordata; class Actinopteri; order Syngnathiformes; family Syngnathidae; genus Dunckerocampus; species Dunckerocampus dactyliophorus. Next base: position 5,223,434 of record NC_072821.1, on the reverse strand, counting down.
TATGCACCCGTATGACGTCACAAACGGCACACCTGATGTTGTGGCAGTTAATTAAGTGCAAATTGTCTTTTTGACTTTTTAAAGTAAAATACAGTAAAGTAAAACACACCAACGATCCACTTTTGCTAACTAATGCGAGGCTAACGACACGCTTGCAAAACAGAGACACTCTTAACTTGCATGTTTAAGCAGTGGTTAACAGATATTTTACCTTCCAGGGTTCCCTTTTAGTGGTCTCACCCGTGCCTGGAATAAAGCGCCCATAACGTTTCAACCTCCATTTCACACTGGTGGCCATTTCTAGTAAGTTATGATTATCACTCGAGTATTACTTTTATCACACGCTGGGGCGGAAAAAGCCGAGGAGTTGCTCGTGACACAGTTGCTGTGTGCACGAGAGTTTGTCTCTGTGCAGTGTTGCCAGATGGGCAATGACAAATTATGTTACCAGAAGCTTAAAATGGTCGTATTCTGTGGGGAATTATCATACATACCCGATTTCACGTTGCTCGGGACCATCTGCTACAGCAAAGCATTACCACAGACCATGTATAGTGTAATTTATAATGCGGTTTTACATTAAATAGACAAATGGCGCTGTTGGAGGGGGAACCTGCACTGGCAGAACAGCACCCCCACCTGGCTGTAAAGAGTCACGTGAGACAATGCACATCAGGGACAGTGCAGGATGTATCCTGGACAATGACGGGCCAGCCAGTTGGAAAAGCGCCCTGATTCTACCATTCAGTAAGTCAGGCAAAGACCCAGCAGATGCAGGAAACTATCAACAGATAGCACTGACATCTCATTTAGCAAAATGGATGGAAAAGTCATTGTAAACAGATTATCATACTACCTAGAGCAGAAAGGATTGCGTAACCCTTGTCAAAGTGGCTTTACAAAAGGTAGGTCAACAACAGATGCACTTGTTAAAGTTAGTAATGAAGCAGAGAAAGCTGTCAACAGTAAACACGCAATGGTAAGAGTTTATTTTGACAAAGAGAAAGCATACGACTCAACGTGGCGGTGATGGGCATTGGGGGCAGGCTGTATAACAGGGGCCTAGATTTCCTGTCAAATCAAACGTTTAGAGTAAAAGTTGGAGATGACATCTCAGAGGAGTACAGCATCTCAAATGGAATTCCACAAGGCAGCTCCATTAGCCCAGTATTATTTAATATGATTAATGACATCTTTGTGAATGTTGGCAGAGGCACTGGATCATCTCTATATGCTGATGATGGGGGCATATGGAAGCGAGGGAGAAACATCAGGCATGTTGTCAGGTCCGTACAGTGAGCTGTTGACAAAGTTAAAGAATGGTTATATAACCGGGGTTTTTAAAGTACAACATGTTACGTGATTATCACAAAGAAACAGAACATATACTTGATGTCAACCTTACAATACATGGACCAAAAATGGAGAAAGTAAAATAATTCAACTATCTTGAACTGTGGCTTGATGAAAAGTGTCTCTGGAAGACAGTAAGTCAGTAAAATGGAAACAAAGTGCAAGAAGGTGCTGAACCTCATGAGGTCAGTCTCAAGCTACGACTAGGGAGTGGATAAGCAGTCACTGTTGGGCCTTCATCAGGGTAAGTATACCGTAGACTATGGGTGTTTTGTATATGGAGTTGTGTCTAACACTGCTCTAGAGAAAATAGAATACAATACAGAGCCAAAAGAATCAGTATTGGAGAAGTTCAAACAAGTCCTACAAATGTATTGTTAGTTGAAGCTGGAGAGTTACCTTTAAGTTTAACGCGAATGAAATCATCTCTGGTGTACTGGTCAGAGTTAAAGGGTTCAGGGGTGGAACAGCCTGCAGCAAGTGTGCTGGGAGATGGATGGGAATTCAGACAAAAACTACAACTCGGAGGCTTCGGATGGACCATTGAAAGTGCAGCTGCTCAGTTTGGATTGAACAATGTGGAATATATATACAGGACTATAGTCCTGCTGTAGTGTGGGGAGAAGTTCCTCCATGGATTCTACCTACACCAAATGTAGACAATGAATTAATAGCGAGAAGGAAAGGGTGGAATGAAGTTGAAAATGCAACCCATGGTTGAGAGAGTTATGTTAACACATGAGAGTTATGTGAAATCCAGATTTTATCCTGAAATATTACAATACAGATTAGGGATGTCCGATAATATCGGCTGATGTAATCAGCCCGATATTGGCATAAAAAATGTGATAACAGGTTTTTCCCCGATAATGAAAGCTGAAAATGGTTTAAAAATCCTGTATAGATGGACATTTTAATGTTCACATTGCCAGGATGACACCACAGTTTGTTCACATACAGTGCAAGCCCACCTCCTTTGCGTTTTCCACAGGCTCTTGTGTTCCTGTCCGTTCTGACTGCCCTGAAGTCGACTAGCTCCATGTTAGCATCTGGGACACTAGCTGTTTGCTGTTCACACATACAGTATAAGATGCAATCCTTGAAGATCTTGCTCGGTAGTGAATTCAGTTTCCCATGATAATAGAAGGCACCGAAGACTTGAACCTCCACTTCCTTGATAGCCGCTTGACTTTCATCTTAGCCCCAGCTCTGACGCCTCGATATCAATGGGTAAACTGGGAATCACACCGATGCAGGACGTCGCTCTCATGGCATGTAAAAATGTGCTTGAGTAAATAAACAGAGGTGCTTGAGAGGCAGCCACTTGTGCGGTGTTAATTCCATGACAGGAGATATGTTACACGCATTGGTAATTGAGAGTTGGACAATATTGGAAAAAAAAGTTGATAGATAAAAGTAGATAAAAATGTCAATAATAAACTCAATCACAAAATAAAACAACCAAGGCAAGCCATAAGATAAGAAAAATAAGAAAATAGAATAGGAATAAATAAATAAATAAATACGGAACAGATCACGTAAAATTTGTAGTGCAATAATACATAATAAATAATAATAATAATAATACATAATAAGGGAATAAGTCCAGTCCAGTCCAGTCCAGTCCTTCCACGACAGGAGACATGTGATGTTACACATATCGGTATTGGTTGATATCGGAATCGGCGGATATCCCTAATACAGACGGTTGAAAGCACCCTGTGACTGGACATGCCGGGACAAGAGTGTATATCCCAGTGTTTAATGTATCAATATGTAAAAGAATTTCCAATAACTTGTCATTTTTCACAGCAGAACTTGTAGCTATCACATTAGCACTGTAATGGATAGAGGAGATACAACCTGTGAGAGCAGTCATTTCCTCTGCTGCAGCTATGAAGAGCTCAAATGCAGCATAAACATGCAGAAATGACGTGTTTAAAGTTCAGTTTTTGCTTCTTAGACTTCAAGGAGCTGGTCTTGTTGTAGATTCTGTATGACAGAGCTGATAACATAGCCAAGAGAGCGCTGAAATTGATGAATGTGCAGCATATGTTGATGGAGTGCAGGAAATACATATCACAGAGCAATGTGTTGAGGGACAAATTGTACAATACACTGTAGGTAGGGGCTGGAATTTAAATAGAATCTTAGGAAAGGCTGCACAACACTAAAGATTGTAACCATGCAGGCTGTAATGCAGGGGTGTCCAAAGTGCAGCCCGGGGGCCATTTGCGGCCCGTGGATGTTTTTTATTTTATTGGCTCGCCCCCACATTCTTCAAATATAATTTAACAAGAAAAAAAACAATAACAGCAAAAAAAAAAAAGAATAATGTCAAAATATTAACAGAAAATCTCAATGTAACAAGAAAAAGCCATAATTTTACGAGAATAATGTTGTAATATTATGAGGAAAAATAATGTCATTTTAGTATATAATATTAAAGAAAGAAGACATGTTTTTTGTTCTTATTTCATGAGAAACAAAACAACAAATTAAGTTGTAATTTTTGGAAAATGAGGTTGTGGAAAAAGTTATAATGTTGCGAGAATGAAAATAGAAAAATGCAAACATTATGGGAATAAATTCCTAATTAGGAAGGGAACATTTACAATGAGAAAGTTGAAATAGCTGGAAAAAAAACTGCTGTAATTTTACGAGAATAAAGTCATAATATTAGGAGAAAAATAAGTATTCTAATGAGAAAAAGTCAATTTTACGAGCATAAACTTGTAATATATTGAGGGGAAAAATAGCATTTTAGCAGTGCAGAGTTGAAATATTAAAGAACAAATACGTTCAAAGTCGTAGTATTATGTGAAACAAACAAAACAAAATCAAGTTGTGATTTTTGGAAAATTATGTTGGGAAAAAAGTTATAATATTAATGAGAATAAAGTGAAAATGTTATGTCAATAAAGTCATAATGTTAGAAAAATAACATTTCTGAAGATTGCAAATCATTTTGCAAATCATATTTGGACATTTTTGGAGCACTCCGAGGTGATCGTATCTGGGGTCTCCTGTGGAGAGGAGCAAAGCGTGCATCCCAACACAAATACAGTATCTCATAATAGGAGCCGCATAGACCCTGTTTATTGATGAGACTGAGGTGGAGAGGGTGAAAACCTTCAAGTTCTTTGGCACACACATCAGCGAGGACCTCACCTGGTCTCACAACACCCAACAAATCATCAAGAAGTCCCAAAGGAGACTGAACTCCTGAGAAGACTGAGGAAATTTGGCATGCCCACCAAAATCCTTAGTTGCTTCTGTAGATGCACTATGGAAAGTGTCCTTACCGCCTCCATCACTGTTTGGTACGGTAACTGTACAACACGTGATAGGAAGGCACTCCAGCGGGTGATCAAGACCTCACAGAACATTGTTGGGGCAGCCCTCCCCTCACTGCAAGACATTTATAAATCTCGCGTCCTACGAAGAACAAACAACCTCATCAAGGACAGCACACATCCACAACACTCATTATTCACACTCCTACCGTCAGGCAGACGCTACAGGAGTTTGAAGTCCAGGACCACAAGACTGGTGAACAGCTTTTACCCACAGGCCATCAGGCTTCTCACCGAAGCACTCACACACGCCGCACGCAACACACGCACACACTCATAGCACTTTATTATTTATTTATTTATTCATTCATTGGTATTCATGTCTCTTCTGCTGTTGTTGATTAATTTATTGGTATTAATGTTTCTTATGTTCTCATTCATTTTCTTGTTTTCTCTCTTTTTGGGAGAATGAACAGAACAAGAATTTCATTGCATAGCAGAACTACCCTGTTTTACTGTGCATAAGACAATAAATATCTTGACTTGAATAATTCCCCCTCACATAACAGTATATCTTCTCAAAGGACAATACTATAGAAGTTCAAGTCGGATATACTTTAGAGTAGTCACGGTACAGCTTCTATATCAGTATAGATTTATTATCCACTGAAAATGACTCAACACAGAGACAATATTGTCTAAATAGCTGCACTCTTTTTATTTTTGGCAACCAGTGAACTTCCTGACGAGTGAATTGTTATTCTTTCATACAATATATTCAAACATCTACATTTATTTGGCAGCTATTGCATGCTTGAATGTATTGTAGTCCCTGCATGCTTGCATGCATGAATGCACTTTTAGCTACTTCACTGCATCTCATATGGATATTTCTTATTTTGTTTTGAGAAAAGATTTGCAGAAATAGAATACCGAAAACACTGTGTCCCACTTTCCCCTTTGGGCATTGTGAATATTCAGCTTCCTGTTGGTGAAGACCCACGACATTCACATTCCCGAGAAATGAATATTTGACCTACATGAGCTACAAGAGCTTTACATGCAACGGAAAAGAAACACACAACAAATAAGAGAAAGGTACAATAAAATGAAATATTGTACAGTGCGCATACTTAGTATGAGTATAAAGACATTCATTGTAAACAGAACGAAGGACTGAACATTGCTAATGTTTTTCAGCATATAGTGAAGATTTATGATTGTGTTGCCCTTCAATTCTTGACATTTTAACACGTTTTGCCTTTTCCTTGTTTTTTTTTTGTGATTCTACAACCCAAGTCTTCCAGTTACAGCAAAGAGGAAAAGTGTGACGACAACCATAGAAGAGAAAATGAAGGCGACTGTGACAAGTGGTACAGTGGAACCTCGGTTAGCATCCGACTCTGACCAAAACATACTCTAACCAAATCCGTTTTTCCCATTCGAAATAACATCAATTCAATTGATCCATTCCAGAAAGCTACAGATGTTAACACAAAATACACTTTAAAATTATTTTACAATTATAGTTTTCCATGCAGAAAACAAATTGAAATCCATGTTAATTATGAATGAAAGGGATAAATGAACATTTAACGTCACTTATATCTTCATTGAAGACTTGATTGTTGACAAAGACGGCAGCTGAGGCAGCGGCGAGCAGAGACCCACACACGGACACCACCTTTGTGTTTTGTGTGTTTCTCATCTTGTCTATTGAAGTACCGGCACTTGCGATATATTGTGATATATTTTGAAGCCATGATCAATAAGAAAAGCAGAGACTTGTAGCGTAACTGTGTAACAGTGTTACGCTACAAGCAAAGAACTACAGAGTCAACTGCGATGACATCCTATACGGGCAACGAAGCTGGGGTCAATGACTTCCAGTTCCGGTTTCCATGCTAACAGTAGCAGGCTGCAAGCAGGGACGTTTTGTGATAGAATTATAGAATTATTTTGTGAAGAAATATATATAATGAACACAGTTGGATTGAGGCAGTGTATTAACAACACAACAACATGCGCGGCATATTGTATGCTAACAGGGAAGTGTACGCAAACTGATGCAAAATCGTCTCATACATTTTAGACGTAACCCCAAAAATACGCTAACCAGGAAATGTGTGCATCCATCCATCCATCCATCCATTTTCTATGCCGCTTATCCTCATTAGGGTCGCGGGGGTATGCTGGAGCCCATCCCAGCTGACTTCGGGCAACAGGCGGGGTACACGGCGGGGAAATGTGTGCAAACCGAGGCACAATTTTTGCATAGATTTTTGACGTAAACCAAAAAATACGGTAACCGGTGTTCCACTATACGCCCATCACATTGCAAAACAAATGTTGTGACTTCACTTTATCACAGTTTTTCAAACATATATTAATTAATGCTGTTTCGTGGTTGAATACGGCCATTTATTAGTAATATTTAATATTTAGAAATATTTTAAGCAAAGTCAACATATTTCTTGCCTAAACTTAGAATTTTCAAGCATGAAAATGGATAAATGAGCTCAAATATAAACATAGTATAAGCAATTATGAAGACGATTCAAATTGTGAATGTAGTATTCTAAATTGGTCACCAGGTGTCAGTAATTGTTCAAGTGAGACAAGTCGGAACAATAAATCTTTTATTGCAGATTTAAATGATCTCACAACAGGCACAATAGTAACATGGGCTACTGTTGCGGCCATAATCCACGACAAGCTAAGACTCATCTCTGAACCCCCGACGTCACTTCCTGTCCGCCACCCATTCTGCTCCCCTACTGGCACACTATCACAGGAACACATTTACAGCGACACACACGGACACAAGTTTTATGCATGTCTTAAACCTTTACATCCAACGATATGAATGACAAGGTGATTATATAGGTGTTAGTTCATGTCTAGAGGGCTCTAATAATATACAAAATGTGCTTAAAGGATTGTAAACAAGTTTTCTATGCCGTAACTATGAAAATATTATATTTATAAATAAGGAATCCTACTAAATTCACTTATCACGAGCGGAACTAATGAACCAATGAAGTGATAAACGAGGGATTACTGTACACGCCTCTCTGTTTTGGCTGCTCAGTACAATATGGCCAACTCAACTACACAGTTAAATTTATTTATATAGCGCCAAATCACAACAACAGTTATCTCATGGCACGTTACGCATGAAGGTCACACTCATAAATGAAAACAGAACCAAGTAAAACTCCACATGTGCAAGCACCTGGCGACGGAGGCAAGGAAAAACTCCCTCTGGGGAAGAAACCTTTAACACAACCCCTGGCTTTGTGGGGCGGCCGTCGAGACAGAAAAGTAGAGTAGAGAGTTCAATGGTAGATCAAGCCAGAAAACAGGAGAGTCTTTATGTTAGGTCGGGGAACACAAAGGGGTGTCTCTGATACATATCAGCATATCACGTGACAGTTCTAACTATATGCTTTAGCAAAAAGGTGGGTTTGGAGTTTACAATGAAACAACAAGAATGTACACAACAGAGTGTGAGCAAGGGTGAGTACGTTGGTGGCGTACACCTGGACTGGTCACAGGGCACGTATGGACAAACAACCGTTCAAACTCACATTTACACGTGGATGATTTCCAATTAACCTAGCATACATGTTGTTGGTCTCGTGGTAGAAAACTGAAGTGCTTGGAGAACCCACCCACTGAAGAACATGCAAACTCCGCACAGAGAGGTCGCACCAAGTAGATATTGCATTGCTCTAGCAGCAGTTTACTTCTTGTTGCACGTGTGTGACAGTTGACGGTATTTAAAAATGTGACTTGGACATTTAATGAGTTAATGATAGACAATCAATGTTATAAAATGGAGACAGTTTGACTCAGGAACAGATGATTTCCAATTCCATTATTTCCTAAATTCTAATTGTGAACATATTGCAGTTCTGTCTGTCTGTGTGTCTGTCTGTGTTTTGCTGTACTTTATATTTCCAATATAACCTTGACCCGCTTGTTATAAGGTTAAGTAGTGAATTATGGATCCATAATAGCACCAAATGATACGAATTACGCTCAATTAGAGCTCCATCCCTTTTCACCATCAATCAATCCTGCTCTCACACAACTAAGAGGACCTGCACTGATCACAGACATGTTGCTTTCCATGATTCAACAATCAGCGCCCCCTACCTGTTTACCCCCCTCCCTCGCCCCCCAGCTTCCCCAACCCCAACTGTGCGGTGCGTTTTAAGAATGGGGAAGAGCATTCCCCTTTAAACAAGGTGGGCTGAGCTTAGACTTGCAGTCCTCGCTCCTATGGCAACCCAACAGATCAGCATCATGAATATTCACGCCTTCACCTAAACGCACCGCCGGTCGCGGATGGATGTGTGATGTCAACGCAGCTCCGTGGAACGTCGCCGTGCGTTTTCTCATCATGATCGTCGCCCTGTTTTTGAGCGGCGTGACGCCTACTTGCAAGACGCCTCCATGAGGAGAGGGGCGAGCCTCTCTCCTCCGTGAGTGACCCTTCTCCTCCCGCCCTCCTCCTCCTCCTCCTCCTCGGCGCGTCCCTCACATGTCAGGCAAAGGTGACTTTCAGGCAGTTTTTTCCACTTTTGCGCACCATGTCGACGAGGCGCAAATATGTGCGTGTAGGTCAGGGACGCGGTGGTCGAGCGGACCGCCCAGACTGTGCGTGAGGAGGAAACAGGTAGTGGAATTTTGCAAGAAGCCAAAAAATGTGCGGTTTATTTCATTGAGAGACACCACCAACAGCAGCGGCATCGGCAGCAGCAAGGAGAGTGTGTGTCATGTGTTGCAAGCTTTCAGGGATTCAGATTAGCTCCACGCTGCTCACAAACAGATAAGAAACGCTTGGGGCTGGTCGTTAACAAAAAATCGTCCCCCCTCTTAAAAAAGGTGGATTGGTTTAATTTTCTCTCAATGTCATAATGGACAGGTTGCACTCGTCCATGCGTAAAAGGCTCTATAGTCTGCCCCAGCACATTGGACACAAACCATCCATCATGGGTGAAGGAGAAGACGGAGACAAGGACACGCGGAGAAAGAGCATCAGGATGAAGCCCCTGCCGTCGCCCACCTCCGGGGGAAGCTGCAAAGGCATCGGGGAGACCAAGAGCGGCGAGTCGGTCATCATGGAGACGGACATCGGGAGACCGATGAAGACCAGCTCCAACGGAGACTGCCGGAGGTTCAGGGGCAGCCTCTCGTCCATTACCAGCCGCCATGTGCACGACTCGGACTCGGCGGAGGAGAGGCGCCTCATCACCGAGGGGGACGTCACCCCGAGTGAGGAGAGCCCACCCGGAGCTATCGGTGAGGTGGCCCCGGAGCAAGGCGCGCAAGGAGGCGGCGGTAGCGGCGGTGGAGGCGCTGGCGGAGGTAGTAGCAGCAGCATCGGTGGCGCGCCTCCAAACGAGTCCCAAGCGGACGCCCAGTCCGGGTTCATAAAGTTGGATGGAATTGATCAAATTCTACCGGACGACGAGCGGTTGTATCAGGCCGGCTTCATGCATCGGCAGTTCGGGGCCATGCTTCAACCTGGGGTCAACAAGTTCTCCCTGAGGATGTTTGGAAGTGAGAAGGCGGTCGAGAGAGAGCAGGAGCGGGTTAAATCCGCCGGATTTTGGATTATTCACCCCTACAGTGATTTCAGGTAAACATGGAGCTGTGTCACCTTGTAGTTTTGATGCCTTTTAAATAGTGCTTCTCTCATGCATAATTGTCTCCACTCACTATTGTATTGAAATCCAATGCAAACTGACACAATGAGAGTATTTCACAAGTGAGATGTTTCCCCCCCACATAGATAGCTTTGCATTTACTATTTTAGGATGCATATATTTCTCAAGAGGCCTGTGGAACAATCCATGGATAACACAGCCTTTTCCCAATATGGGAGTTTTGCTAGATTTAGCACAGTTGCAAATGAAAACACAACTGAAGATGTATGTAGGTCATTTCTACCTTATTGCCTATACCTAATTTGTTCACACCTATTGTCTTGTATTTATACATTAACATAATGATCAATTAGCGACTTAATTGATTCTTAAGACTTCTTATTGAGAAATTACTGAGGAATTTGATTGTAATTAATTGCATCTTGAAGCTACTGAGGCATACTGGAGTGTAATACTTGGCTGCAACCAGCAGGGGCGCTGTTGATTTAAGCTTTGTGGCCTGAAGACGAACATGTCAGCTACAGTATGCTATTTTTTTTAATGTATTTTGTGAAAAATATCACCACGTATGTTTTTGCCATTTAAACCTAATATAAAATATATTAAAAAAAAACAACTTTCTTTTTTGACTTTCAACTTTCCCTTGTTTTGTTCAAGGGAATTTAGTCAAATGACATCGTTTCTTGAACACAACACAAAAGAGACAGAGTAAATCTATATTGTGCTTCTGAGTTTAACACTGCTGTATTGGGATGAAGTACAGATTTTATTCTGCAGATTCCGCTTCCTTATAGTGCCCTTGAGTTTGTTATTGGCCATATGCATCTGATTCATGGCCACATGGAGCCTCAGAACCAGCTAAATCTTTATTCTGTCTTCTGTATTCAGCTTTTGTATACGTGCTTGAATATCACACAAACGATTTAGAGGAGGCGTAAGTGAGATATGTGTTTGTTTATTGGCAAAAACAGCTATGATGTGACTCTGTGAAATCACATAAAAAGAAATGTCCAAAGCTTGATAGGGAGTAATGAAAACTGTTTTTTCTTTCCTTCTACCCTTTCCACGAGCTCATTTCCTGTAACTCGGTAATTAAGGAGAAAAATATTTAATTACAGCCAGTGTCAGATTCAGTTCACCAGTGTATCTATTCACTAGAGCTGGATTGTGATTCTTGTACATTTTCCCTTGAACAGAACGTAGTCTTAGTTGTTAACAACACATGATACAGAATCCATGTGTTTTTCCTCTGCCTGCACAGCATGTATGACTCTGAAATTGTGAGAGGCTGGTGTGAGTTTGGTGAAAAAGACGAAATAAGACGTGTCTCGCAATAGAAAACAAGACAGATTTCTCTTTCATCTCCTCCAGTGGAAGAGGGGAAAGGCTTGGTTTGAATTGATTTGTCACGATGGTCCAGTTTTGAGCTGGGAGTGGGGAAAAAGGACGACTTGTTAATTGAGCTATAGGGTGACTATAGAGACAGAGAGAGGGGCCACACGTGTACAAGTGAAATCAAGTCATCCGTCACCCCCTTGGCTGATTCTATGCTGGGCCACATAGTTTTTAAGAGGGTTGGAACACGCCTGTCCTTAGGCAAGAGGAGGGGCACACCTTGGAAACATTGCCTGTCATTCATAGGGGTGAACAGGGATAGGCCATAACCATTCACACTTACAGGGAATGTAGACGCTCTCCATAATTTCCTTCATTTTGGTTGGTGGCTGGAGCTATCTTTGACAGAAGCCACAGATGCAAATGGAAAACATGCACATTTAAGTCAATTCACAACAGGACCACCTCTCAAGGCACTGTGCACATGGAACATCATACATTAAACAACCAAGCAGGGAAAAACTTGGTCTAAGGAAAAAAATCCAGTCCAGTTCAGTTTGGTACAGATTACTTAATCTAATCAGACTTCTGTTTCCATTGCAATGTGTGTGTACAGGGCTTGTTGGCGGATGTATTAGTTATATCAGCATAAATAGAATGACATCACAGCAAAAAAAGTGAGACAGGACGGACCAATTAGTGGGCTGTAATGTGCATAGCTCCCACCCACACAAGTGTATGAAAACATACCTCTGTGACGTACACCCTACAAAGCGGGATGGTTCCTCCTCGAATCTTCACTTTTCACTTTATCAATTTTAGACAATTCCATGCTTCCAATTTTGTGAGAGTAGTTTTGATGGAAGGTCCTTTTCTGGTCCAACAGCTGTGCCCCAGTAGACTAAGCAGGCTTGGATGAATTTGGAAGCCTGGTGGTTTTCAACACCTTTAAGATGAGTACTGAATAAATATTTGTTGGTGTTGTAGTTCACAGAGTAATAACCGAAAGGACAAGATCATGAGTACAAGCGGCCGAAATGAGTTCTTCGTAGGGTGGCTGCACTCTGAGAGATAAGGTAAGAAGCATTGTCATCCGGGAGAAACTTGATAGTAGAACTGCCGCTTCTTTGCATTGAGAGGAGCCAGATGAGGTGGCTTGGGCATCTGGTCAGGATGCCTCCTGGACGCCTCCCTGGGGAGGTGTTCAGGGCACATCCGACTGGCAGAAGGCCTCTGGGAAGGCTCAGGACATATGTCTCGCAACTGGCCTGGGAACAAGTTGGGAACCGCCGAGAGGAGCTGGGAGGAGCTGGACGAAGCGGCCGGGAAGAGGGAAGTCCCTGCTTAGGCTGCTGCCCCCGCCACGCGACCTCGGATAAGTGGTAGAAGATGGATGGATAGTTCACAGAGCTGACTCTAGTGCAACAGGGTGTGGGATAAATTCCCGTTCAATGTACTCGTCATAATGACTGGAGCCCTATGATTTCCTCATGAACAGAACCACAGTTGGAATCACAGAATTGGCCAATAAAAACGGAAACGCAGTATCTGGCAGAAATTGACAATGTGAATGACATGCTGCCATCATGAGGAGAAAGAAAGTTTGTGTGGGGAAGTAATTCCCCGGCGGACCTCTCAATCGTGGTGGAATGTTGTCACAAACACTAACCCGCTCCCTCCCAAACTAAACATGTCGTAACGACGACCTGAAAAACAGGCAAAAAACTTCGAGTCGCCTCTCTTACAGAGCGTGAATGGAAGCTAACAGGGTTAGTTTAGTTTAGCAGAGCATGCTAGTCTGGCTGTGTATGTGCGACTCAGGTGTATGAGTGTGTTTACACCGTGTTGTGTTTTACCACTTGTTCATGCAAACGAGTGTTTCACAATGCCCGCTGGCGTCGTGCAAGTTCTGAGTGAAATAAGGACTTGCTCCCAGTTTGTCTTAACCGTCCACAGGCATTCTCAACACACACAGCACACTTCCAGCCTTCAAAATAAGAGCGTTGTTTGCCACATCCTGTGTGTGTAATGGTTTGTTGAGGATTTTGTAGCAAAGTGTGCAGAGGCTGACATCCGTTTAGAAAAGTTAGCAAAGCTACGTCTGTTTCTGAAATACTGGGCAAAATTGTCCCATGATGCATTGCATCAATAAATGTAAGGATTTTTGCATTTAATTGACATATATTTTATTTACTGTCACAAAAGGGCACCCTCTATGCTGCTAAAATACATGCAAAAGGCACAAAATGGAATTTTAAAAAAATTAAAAGGGAAAAAATGGAATTTGGAAAAAAATAAAACAGATTTCATAGAGCCCTAAATGACACTATGATGGACAGACTGCCTGTTCAGGTTGTAGTCCGCTTTTCATGCTATATCGACGGACTGGAATAGAGTTACTGGCATAGTGACCCTAAACAGCATCGGCCAGGGGATGTCAGTGTGTGGCACAGTGAGCTTCACCTCAGAGAACGTAATACGTGTGGGTGCCTCCCTTATTCCCCAAAGCACTGATTCTCAAGAGCAAGGATTCTGAATTTCACATTTTTTTAAGTTATGGCGTATTGAATACTTATACTTATGAATTGGATCCACAAGGCCAATAAAAAATATATGAGCAATTAACTCTCACTTACATTAGGGTTAGTGAATTCATAACTGTTATAGCTCACGTTGCTCGGGACACACCGAGTGTGCAACTCCTGCTGCTGATCCAAACAGCACAATGGACAAATATTTAAGTCCATGCACTTCTTCAAGGAATGCCGAGGCGGCTAAGCTCAGCAAATGTAACATGGAGTTTGCTTTTATTGAGAACAATGACGTGAGCCCAAATGTGTCATGTCATCAGATGCTCGCAAATTAATCCGTGAAGCCGAGGCTCAATTAACACTGTTACAATGTTCTGTTTTCTGCCAGTAATTTTAATAAGAGGCAGTAAGTAAAAATAATGTTGTTATCACTATGTTGAACCAATTAAATATGCTTTAAAGTGGTTTTAAAACAAAGTTGTTTCATTAGAACTGTCCCTGTTTTGTTTTACGTAAGCATAAGGATTTATTACCGCACTTGAAAATAATAATAGTAATTGAATTTCTATGAAACATGTCTGAAGTATTTAGCCTGAAATGTCTGAAATATAAATACGTCTGATGGCATCTAGTACAAATGGAAGATTTTTATTTTTCTAATTTTTTTATATCTGCATGATTATTTGCCTTGAAAATGTTCTCTTCTGTAAGGGATCTGTGGTCCCGAAAAGTTTGAGAACCCCCGATCTAGAGCATATTTTGGGGAGTTTTCTGCTCACCCCACTCTGCTTACTCTCTCACCGTATAAACTAAAAATGAGTTCCACCGAAGATAGCTTAAAATAAATTTTTTCTTAATTTTTTTCAGGCTGTTTCACCTCCCCTAACATCTGGCGTAGGTGGGATGGCAAAATGGATGGATGAAATAAAGTCGCATCATCTCTGACCTCACATATAGACAAAAGTTCCCACATACACACTTGAAAATCGTGTACAAAGTCATTCCACAAGACTGGATAGACTCCTCCCATTTTCCCTTACTGTAGGCGCCACGTGTCCTAATATTTTTGTTCTTAGTTTGAACAGGTCAAAGTTACACAGATGGCCATTTCAGTTTGCGTTCGTCCGATCTGCTTTTTGCCGTTGTGGCCACCTATGCTCTCTTACTCAGCGTGTTAAATGTCACAAGAGAGGGTGATTTGGGGCTTGGGGAGAGTGTCCTCATACTGAAAGGTCAGAAGTTTGGCTCCAGCCCTCAGTTTTGAAATGTCTTTGAGCGGGATGCAGAAATAGGCTGTGGTGGTGCTGCTGCTGCTGCTGCTCTCCCCCTTGCATGTATGAAGCACGTGTGAATCTTTTGGCGAGATGGAGAGATTAAATTGCACAGAAAGAGAGAGGATGCTCTAAAAAAAAATAAGGTTATCTAACTTGTTTGAGGTCTGAGGGAGGATACTGTGTTACATTTAGTGTTGCATTCAATATCATAATTGTTTTATTGCTCACTTAAACAATGGAGCCTCTACAGGCGACCACAATCCATGGTGGGACGCTGGTGGACCTCCGATTTGTTCAGATTTAGAATTTTGCCCAAAGGAAATAATGGAAATGGCAAAAAATCTATTCCAACTATTCTCACCATCATGAAATCTTCATGACTGCAGGTAATGTTTTTAGTAACATTTTAACATGCTTAACTGTCTTGAAAGTGTAAAAAGAAGTTAATGGCAGTGGAACCTTGGTTAGCATTATTAATCTGTTCCAGAAGGTCCTTCTCAAACCGAAACATACTCTAACCGAACCCATTTTTCGCATGTGAAAGTCCGTCCTGAACACCCAAAAATGTTAACATGAAACACTTTTTAAAGTTTTACGTGCAGAAAATTCAAAATGCATATAAATGACGAATGAAAGGGATAAATGAACATTTAAGGTCACTTATACCTTGATTGAAGACTTGATTGCTGACAAAGACGGCAGCAGTGGTGGACGAGCAGAGATCCACACACCACCTTGGTGTTTTTCTTTGACTTATTTCTTGAACTCAGTAGTGTTTCTCACCTTCTTCATCAAAATGCTGGCACGTGCAACTTTGCGTGGCTTCATTGTAAGTTACTGTATTTTGCAGCCACAATGAATAAGACGGACACTTGTGGCGTGACTGTGTTAGGTAGCAAACAACTACAGAGTCAACTGCTGATGACATCATAGACGGGGCGGCGAAGCTTTGGAACAATGACTTCGTGTTTTCGGTTTCCAAGCTAACACCCTGCTAACAAAGAGGTTTCGTAATAAAAACACATTATGATCACAGTTGGACACAGGCAGTGTACAGTGACATGCAGTCAGGGGACGTAGGCGAGGCAGAGCCTCACTTGATGACGAAAAAAATAAAATAACAATATGAAAGACATATTATTTGTCCATTGGACTGTATTATAAATGTATTTTCTATATGATTCCAATCGTTTTTAACATTTTCTTTTATGAAAATTGCTGAATTTGCAAATTTCCTGATGAAATTCAAGGAAGAAACATAAGATGAGGACACCGTGAACGTGGCTTCACAGCTTAGTGCGCAAGCCCGCCTACCATCTGAGTGCACACTCAGTGGGAGCATGGCACTTGTCAGTTTGTGTTTGTCTGGATGTTGCCAATAATATATATAATGTTGCAGAAACATTTATTATACACCGTGATGTTTTACAGCCTGTATAATGTCTTTAATGTAAGTGTGACGTCATTATTATTGATAATCAGACAACAAAATAAACAGAAATGTCATATGAGGGGCACTTGCAGGGCTGATGCATTCTGAATGGGTGGGGGCATGCGTGAGCTGGAAGGTGCTTGTCAGCTGTCCTTGCGCAGACAAAACCAGTGTTTTGTTTTTTGTTTTGTTTTTTTTTGATTGAAAAATACACGCAGCAGTGCCGGCTAGAGCTAGATTTACAAACAAGTCAAATGCAGGATATTTTTATGTACTTCTCACTCATGAATGCATGAATTTTACTGCTAAGAAGAGGAGGATTATATACCCAAACCCACCAGCAGGTGATCAGACTTGAACAACAATGTGTCAGAAATTTTCCTGGAGAAGGAGGCTGCATGTACGTAACATACGGATAAAAGGTAAGAAAACAAATGTTTTTCAGTTAATAGAAAATTCAATAAATGGCACTGAGAAGTATCTAAAAACAGTTTGAAAACATTTTTAACCAAAGTGAGTGGTAAGTGGTGGACACCTCGTGAAAACGATTGTTGTCCAAATGCAAGCATATGCCCTCTAATGTAACCTCCTCCGTTATTTTTATTACTATTAGTATTGTCGACTTATTGGCTATAATTTACTGATCAGCCAGAACAGAGGTGTTTACTGCTTTGGTTTCTACCCTACTTCTGCTGCTGTCTTTCTACTATTCTATTTCCGGTTCTATGGCCATCATCACACTTTTCCTTGTTGCCTTCACGGGTGCCCTTCATCAAAACAAACGCACAGAATCACTTCTGGATGATTTGGATGCTGACTGAGCTGAAGACAACTGCTGTCTGTGCAACTACAGAGGCCTAAAATTTCGGTTGAATTCTGAGCTAAGAGACTTCAGCAGAGGTTCCATTGTACAATTAAAACCACAGACGTGTTGCGGCAGAACGGTATCGTGCGCCTCGTCCCCTCCAGTCTAGAAGATCATTGTATGTTTCTCTGTGGCTAACAGGGAGAAGACAAGGAACACCACTTTTAATGCACCATTTCACACGTAAATGAAACTATAATGGCCCATTACTGAGCTACCTCTCAGAGGAAGTCTGTGTTATTAGTCATACATCAGCATTAAAGTGAAAGTTTTTTTGGAAATAATGGCAAAGTTAGGCACCGAGGGAATAGCGTGCCATGTCAGGAAGATGACAGTGCACGTCGAGAAGACTTTCAGCTTGTATTTGAGTTTTAATGCGTTGAAGGGGAAATGCTACTTTGGACACCTACATTCTCCGAAATCAGGATCAGACGGGACAAGATGACTTTAATTAAAGTACACAGTGAGTGTGAGTGGGACCTTTTTAATGGGACCTTTTTAAGAAGAGAAGGGTTGCTGTGACTAAAAGTTTTATTCCCATGTCTGCATCAAAGCCTTAGCGCTATAAGCTCAAATTAGAGTGTCACGAGGAGTCACATAGTCATCACCGCACCAGAATTCGGCAAAAATCTTCCCTTGTCAAGTATTGTATAACGCTAAGAAGTAGGGAGGAGCAATATCTAGCCAGGGAAAAAGACGGGATTAAAAACGGCATCATAATCCAATCTACAGCCTCATTTCCAGCTCCAAAGCCCAGAACAGCCGCCTTCCATTCTGAACAAGCATCTTCCAGAGAGGAGATGCGGCCAGCGACATGGTGACACTGAGCACTCCCCCTTGGAAAAAAAGATATGACTGCTTCTGTGAAGATTCTTTCAAATGAGGCAGCCTTTTAAGCCCACAAGGACCATAAATATCTGTGTAGGGACGGTTGATAGAACTTTGCATGTGCTTGAAGCTGCGGTGACTATACCTGTCAACATTTGCACTAGAAAATATGGGAAAATCCACCCTCTCCTGCCCCATTGTAATATCCTTAAATGTCATCCAGTCTAAAAAAAAAAAGTTGTGCAATAAGATTCAAATTAAAATAAAACAACTTCCCCTTTCATCATGTATGATGAATTAGCTTTAAAGAAAGTGGAGGTTTGCTCAAATTCATGCATTGCACTTTTTAACCTTTTGGAACTGTCATTCAAGTGTAAAACAAAAGTGAATCCCTTTACAATCAAAGTCAAACGAAAAAGTGCCATATTTTCCGAACTGTAAGTCGGACTTTTTGTCATGGTTTGGCTGATCCTGCCACTTATACGCCGGAGCGACTTATATATGCTTTTTTCACACTGACAGCCACGAGAGGGCGCTCTAGGCTTGTGTGCCATGTATCTACTACTACCATGAAAATATTAGTTTTATAAATAAGGAATCCTACCTCGCTGACATTCACTTATCAACGTCGGATTTGGAACCAATTTTGAAAGGTCTTAAACATGTATTAACGTTACTTTTATTGACAGCAAATGCATAAACTTCAGTCCTGCCTTTTGAGGAGACTATAACATAACTACAAAGAGGTTACGCCTCTGATTTCCCTTCATGTCTTCTGTACATTTTTTTCCCTGTTTGGATGTGAAATGGGTCTTAAATTGTGTTCATTATGGGCTTAAAAAGTCTTTATTTGTTGCTTTATCCATATTATACTGAGCAGCCAGGGCAGAGACACATATTTCTGGTTCTGTGGCCATCATCATATTTTCCACACTGCTATTATTACTATTAATTCCAGAAAATTCTGCATTCAGAGGTACGATGCTTATGAACACTACTCGTTTGTTGATTGACAAAATGTGCGCCCACTGACACAATGAATGTCTATCTTTGCCAGATGAAAACCAGATGATTTTTGTCTCGTTGCCTATAGAATCTCCCGGGTGAATTCTATCAACGCGAGAGTATTGTGCCGAGTTGCAGACAAATGATGCAGCGCAATATTAGAATGCAGCCCTCTGATCGTCAAGTGCCTTTTAATTATCTGGTGATTCAGAGCCAAGAGGACACATCTGTTGGAAAGTCTTTCACGTTTCTTCTGAGAGAAAGGAAAGTGTAACACATTTAGAACTTTTTCCCCTTTATTCCCGTTGGATTGAGGGTTCTATTAAGCCATTCCTTTTTTTTTTTTTTGGAGAGTCGTGTTGCCAACACTATCAGAGACGGGGGGGGGGGTAGGCTGTCCTGCAGTTTTCTGTCAATCAGTTAAATCCCTTTGCAACAGTCAGCGAGCGAATCCTTCCATCCTCTCTGCAAAGTCGACTTTCCCAACCAGCCTTTTATTCCGCCTGCACACTCTGGCGCTGTTTCCCAGAAGACACTTACCTAGACAGCAGCAAAGGAATTCTCAGAAAAGACATCACCTGTTTTTTTTTAACTATTGTATTTTGTCACTTTTTTATATAGGCGGGAATACAGTAAGGTGCTGCGCGTAGAGCAGTGGTGGTCACACAATTTGATGCAATTTTCACATCCTCCTCCTGCAGCCAGGTAGCTAAATACCCCTAATGGCAAAGTGGCTGCAGGTGCGCCTCGTGGCACCGCCCTCTCAGGATGTCACAAGGTCTAAGGCAGGGGTGTCCAAACTTTTCCCAGCCAGGGCCACATCTGGTAAAACCAAAGAATACAAGGGCCACTTTGATATTTTACATGTTGTAAACCAATTCATGTAGATATGTTTTGTTTAATATTTTAACTGTAATAACAAATTTGTTTTGTTCTCATAGTATTACGACTTTATGCTTGTAGAATTTTTTTCTGTTAGTATTATGACTTTATTGTCATATTTCGTAAAATTACTGCTCTTTCTTACACTTTTGTTTTTGTTTTTGTAAGTTTTCTAGTTTAATTGTATTTTTTCAATGTGTCGAGGGCCAATAAAAACACAGCTGCAGGCCACAAATGGCCCCCGGGCCGCACTTTGGACACCCCTGGTCTAAGGGAAAACAAAATGGGAAAAGGTCACCAAGGTTAAACAAACCAGAGGCAACACAACAGAACAGAATGGAAAAGTTTGTTGATTTCAGAATATGGTTGAACGTGACATGCGTGTGAGTGCGGGAGGAGAAGATGGGCTCCGTGCAGAAAGGACAGTGGAGTTTGCTGATGTTGTTTTGCCGTGGTTCGGCCGACAGTGTTTTGCTTTTGCAATAAAAAGGTTGTTGATAAACCACGATCCTTACAACGTCCGGGTAGACTTTACAATGCGATCTTTATTCCTAATGATGGCCACAGCAGTCCAGTGTTGAGAGTGGTGTGACTGTGGCCGAGCCGCACATAGTGTATTCTTCCGCTGTAACTACTTTTCGAATCTTGTGTTTACGGGCCAAAATCAAGTTTTTCAAATCTGGTTACGCGCGTACGTAACCAAGAAACGATGAAACTGCGAATGCCGTAAACCGAGGTGGTCCACCTGTATTCACGTAGCTGACACAGCCGTCACCGTCCTGCAGTGGAAACAATGTTTGCCAATCCGAATCGTGTCGTAACAGACAGAACTGAGCTTTACTGCTTGGTGGAAACTTGGAGACGTTGGAACAAAATGGAAAAACAAACATAAAAAAAACAAATTACAATCAGATGTAATTGGACGGCAGTATGAACGTCCTTGAACGGGATTTTCATATTAAATTTCATGTTAAATTTACTGTGGAATGCTCAATCCGGATCAGATCTGGATCAGTTTCTGAACCTTTAGTCATAAGATTTACTGTCATTTCCCCTTTTTTTCAGTATTATTTACAGAATTTCTTTTAATTGACTGTTATTTCTAAAAACGTGTAAGAATTGCTTTGGGGATGTTCTGAGCTTCTGTTTCCATGCCAGTGCTGTATCGAGCAGAATAATGCTGCCTGGAGGACTTGTGCCGTAGCAGCGGTCTGCGTGGATGTCGCTCAACTCCCCACAGCAGATATCAAGACGTCTTTAGATAGCAAAGTGGTTGGGATTAAATCGAGAGCACCTCTGCCGGTTGCATCCAAGTAGTGCACTCCTTTTATTTTGCCTGAATTCACACGATAAAGTATCAAGCTACATCAATTTCTGAATTGCCAACAAAATTTTTATGTGAACATCCTTTGAAGAATATCTACCTTAAAAATCTAAGGTTGATTGAAATCAATAAACAGGAAGTTGCAGACAATCAAATAAACAGACCAACCCATGGCAATAAAGACATTTTTGTCTGCGGTAATGAAACCTTTTGGATTAAGATGCATGAATAGAACCTCCGGCGTGTCAGCTTTTGCCCTTAATGGGGCATGTTTTATAGCGCTAATCTGCATGGGAAGGTTTTGACACTGTCACAGTGCGCGGCTTCAATGTCTGTGTCTTCTTTTTCTGGTTTACGTTGAATAACTCCCCCTTTAATTTAGTGGCGGTTAAACACGGGGATTACAGAGGTTTTCTGGCCATGCCCAAAAGTGGGCTAGTCAAAATAGGCTGCCGCTCTCATCCACAAATATTGAGCCAAGAGATTATTACGGCACAATTTATTTAATGGAGGGAGCCCATGCAGGGGAGGATGTGTTTGGCTGCCGGGTAGAAGGTTGCCTGTCACAGCGGCGGAATGATTGAACGCTACCGTGTGACCTCCCTCGCTAAGTGAAGCAGTGTGAAATCTGCACACGTGATCGCAACTTTAAAAAATGAGATTTCGCATGCCAGGGAGTCAGAGATTTCCGCCACTTCCTCCCCCACCCTGATATGTCATTTAATACTGCTTTATGTATTAGTCAGAGAGTGGAGTTTAACCTTCTGATGGTAATCTGGAGGTGAGATTAGATTGATTGATTGGACATCATATACAATTTGAAAATAGGCAAACCTGCTGGAGTTTTGTTCGCCGCCCTCGTTTAAGCACGTCACCCAGCTAGCACGCTTGATGTATTTCGCTCACCTAAAAAATGTAATGTTGTGTGTCCTTCCCCCCCCCGCTCCAACATCTTTTGCGCTGCCACATCAATTTAGAATCTCCCCAGGTGGATACACAGTCACACTCGCCTGCCAAAACCAGTTTTTAACACCTTCAACACCACATATTTAAGTTTTTCTTTTTCTCTTCACCACCCCCTTCCTCCGCTGGACAGCTGCGATTGTCAATGCTCTGAGCAGAATTTGCCACTTTAATTTCTATCAATGTTTTAGTGGGGCGGTTGAGGCGACGCGTATTTGTCATGCCATGTCAACAACATGCCGCCAGAAAACTCCAATGATTTTTAATTAGGAAATATTGTTTAGACTCAAAGCTATTCTGAACTGATTTGAACTGACCCATTCATCTGATTTGAAATATGTAAATAGTAGGGATGTTCAATCATTTGACATGGTTATAGATCAATTTGTGGCGTGATTTAGAACACATGACATGTTTTTAACAAACCCCCTTCAGCCTAATAGTAATTTATTGACGACCCCTATTATAAACAACCAGCGGTTAGCGTAGCGCTTCCCGTTCGAGCAGTGGCGGAGCCAGAAATTTTTCATTGGGGTGACCAAGGTGAGACCATTACTCACAAAGGGGTGGCACCTGAAATGTCGAGATGGCCACGTAGCTGAATAGAATAAAGTTATTAAATAGCTTCACACTGTGACTCTGTGGGGGCGCTACACTGTACCTCCATCTGCCGTCATGCGTTAATTACGCTTAAAATTATAACATAATTCATGAAATGAATTAGTTACTGCCTTTAACGTGTTATTTTTGACAGCCCTAGTAAAAAGATAACTGTACACTGTTTAGCTGATGAAAAATAGTGGCAAATAATCCTCACACTCGTAACCTCGTTGTCGTGTTCTGCGTGCTGTCTGCTGCCCCCTATCTGCCATGTGTTGCAGCACACTGCTGAGCCACCTGGGAGGGGCTAATTGACACACCTGTGTGCAATTAACCATCCGGCCTTCTTTAGCTGCATTGAGGGCTACACTCATGGCCAGACTGTTACCGGCGCCTCCCAGCATCGTAGTACCCTCGTGCTTAGTTACTTCCTGGTCACCCTTTTCCTTGCTTTTTGTAAATACCTGTTTGTTCCCTGCCAAGCTATTTCCTTGCGGTGGTTTGTGCTAGTATTAGCCAGTGTATCCTGCTTGGTTTTCAGCAGCGTTTTGAGTCAGCATTTTTTCTCTGCTTCCTTTTTCGCAGCTCCTTTAGTTCTTAGTGTTTTTTCCCCTGCTAGTTTCTCCGTGCTCAGCAGCGTTTTTCTAAATAGTTTTGTCCCCGTGACTAGGCCCCGGTTGTTTTCTGTTGTACTTTGTATTTTTGTGTTTCCTGTTTTTTCAACTGTGTGGACACTTTCTGTTAATTCATTTTTGTGACACGGACTGTCTCGACTCCGCAATTGGGATCCAGTACTCGTGGCTTCAGCCAACCGTCGCACTCGTGTTGTAATAATCAAGCAATTTGGTCTCATAACTGGAGCTCGTGTGTTATAAAGCAAAACAGAAGGCGTTCAAGGCCCTTCCCACGCTAATTAACACGCATGGTGGCAGCGGACAGGAAAGGTAACGATTGTTACTTTGTCAGTATTATCTATGTACTAGAAATTGTGCGCGTATTCCGCAAACAGCACGTCAGTAATGACTTCCACTGCAAATCATTGTACAGGACGCAATTACGGTTAATATCAGAGCAAGTCAACGAAACCATGATATTCATGTCAGGTTTTTGTGCCCAGGTTTATGTTTCAGGTCATCAAACAAATGTCAATGACAACACAACTGAGCACAAAATGCAGTTTTTAAATGAAACTTTTTGTTACTAAGGGAGAAAAAACATCCAAACCAGCATGGCCCTATGTGAAAAAGTGATTGCCCCCCCGTGAAAACATAACTTAACTGTGATTAATTGAGATCTGCCAGTCTGGAAAAGGTTATACAGCCATTTGTAAAGCTTTGGGACTCCAACAAACCACAGTGAGAGCCATTATCCATCATAAATGGCGAAAACATGGAACAGTGGTGAACCGTCCCAGGAGTGGCCGACCAACCAAAATGACTCCAAGAGCGCAATGACGACTCACGCCACTGTACATAGAAAAGAGGATCCGTGTAAAGATCTCAGGTTCAGAGAACGTGGCGTATCTTTTGAAGTTGATGCAGAACAGCTACAGCAAAGCCGGAAAATGGCAGCTTTTAGAGACGGTTTGAGAGACAGCTACTGATTTTTAGACTCACTCCCCTCTCGCCATTTGCCAATATTTTATTGTTTTAATGTCTAAAATATTACAGCAGAAAATGTTTTTTTTTCCACGTGTGTTGTTGTTCAGAATGCCAAAATGTTGCTTAAAATTATTATGACAATTTTTATAAAATAATAATTATTTAAAATGTTGTGATAGTGATCGTTCCACCCAGGAACGGACAAATTCAATTTCAATTGTAGCTTTACTGATGTTAAAGTGCATGAATACCTTCACTATTCATTTTTTAATTGCTTTTTTTTTTCTATATTCCTCTAATTACTTGTAATAACAGGCTGTCATCACATGACTAGACCATATTAAATATTCACTTCATAATTATTTGCCAAATCCTGCATATATTGATAGTTTGTCTTTGACCTCCAGTTGTCAATCCTGTGTGTTATAAAGCACAGTTATGTTTTTTGTTAGCAGTGTATCTTACCCTACAGTGTTGACCTCTGCATGCATGCATGCACCCCAGCCTATTCTCCTGCTCGGTCACATTCTGCTATATCTGGCACATACAGGTTAACCTTTTCAGCCTTGCCCGTGTCCCAGGTGGATACTCACACCCCTTGTCTCTCTGAAATTGATTTTTTTTCTCCCCCGCCGACTCCCACCACCACCACTACCACAACTCGATCAGCCCGAGATGAGAAATGGTCAAGATGTGAAAGTGGCACAGATATCTAGCTTCAGAGCGTCTCTACACATGTGGAACACCACATTAAAAAGTACTTACATTTTAAAGTAAGTCACTCCTGGTAGCAGAAGGGTACGTTTAAGCTCAGAGGCAATTAACATGATGTGGCCAAAACAGAATCATCATCTACTAGAGGGCCGGTCGTCTCAATACTCAAACATACACAGAGAACACACTAATATGCACAGCATATATATCGGGATCAGATCTGTCTAAAACTTCACCTTGCAGACATAGGAATTTTATTAAAATTGGACACATTTCTACAGCAATTTGAGAAGAATTGTAACCTTCAGGCGGATATGCGGATTCCAGCCATAAGATAGTTAGTCATTAGAATAACAGCTACCCATTCAAATACCGTATTCACCCGAATATAGACACCTCCTTTTCAAGACCCTTTCTTGGAATAAGAGACAAAGACAAAAAAAAGGAAGAATCTTGAATCATATTTTCAATGTCAGTAAAAAAACAACTGTTCTAATCATAATTTGATGTTTAATGACTTCTTAAATGAATATCATTATTTTAAACCTAGCATCATAACTTAGGGTGACCATATTTTCATCAATGAAAACCAGGGTATTCAGCATTCATTGGTACAATAACACAATAACAATATCAAAATTAATGATTGGATTTATTTAGCGCCTCTCAAGATACTCAAAGCGTTTCACAGTGAAAGCCATTATTCATTCGCGCCACAGGCACACAAGGGTGGTGGTACTCTACATCTGTAGCCACAGCTGCCCTGGGGTAGACTGACTGAAAAGTTGCTGTCTATTCACCCCTACTACCTCTCCGACCACCACCAAACATTCATTCACATTCATACGCCCGTGTGGGCGGCACTCGTGGCAAGATGGGTGAAGTGTCTTGCCCGAGGACTCAACAGCAGTGACTGGGATGGAAGAAGCGAGGTACGAACTGCCAACCTTCCAGTTTCTGGATGACCTGCTCTACCTCCTTAGCCAATGCCGCCAAAAAGTTATATCGCAAAATGCTGTCTATAACCAAAGGCACAAATTCCAAAGGAAGAACGTTGAAAAACTTCCAAAAATAAGAATGACATTAAATTTTGGAATGTAACCAGCATTTCAGAGAAAAATGCGCCCTGTAAAGTTGGAATTTGAGCCACTGTTGTGCATGACTACCTAATTTTAGTAAACTTCAACGCGGCAAGCATCAGAGGATTAACTCTTTGTAGCAACACTAATTGAAAAAGCTGCCCACAAGGCAGCCTCTCTCGGATTACATCACATGCATCGCAGTGCCCTAATGCCGGTCCATTTAATGGCCCAATGAAAACTAGGACATTTTTATCACTTTCTCAAAAAAAAAGAAAAAAGAAACAGGACAGCCTGGACATGACGTGAAGACGGGACGTTTGGTCACGCTGTCATAACTCATCTGTTGTTTACTTACTAACGATCTACACTCTGAAAATAAGACCATCTGTTTTCTAGGGGGGGAAATTCAGTTTATATTTGGTTCAATAAATGAACAAACTCAAAAACAACACACCAAATGATTTGACTGGCTTGGCCTTATAGCGGAAGTCTGCGCTCCACTGTATGCTGTTTGTGTTCTCCTTTGATTGCCATCACTTGTCAAAGTGGCACTCACCAGCCATCCATCAGAGGCTGGCATTCCTTTAGAGAACCTCCAGAAGGGTCACGATGCAAGATTGTATAGCAGAAGCCCTAAGCCCGTTCCAACCAGCAGGGTTTCCACTCAGAGCGGTCCAGAGTCCGGCGTGCTGGATAAAGAAGTCTGTGTGTGTGATTCACAGGAGATACTTCCCTCAATCAATCTGTTTGACTTGGCTGGGGCCACATACTGGCTGTCTGCTAGACTCAAACAAATGGCTGGGATTATGACACACATGCAGTGGTGGGAGACGGCTATTTTTCCTCTCCTCTGTTGTGTGGGCGGACTCCTGATTTATCTTCACCATCATTGTTTGGAACATGTCCTACTTTTCCTTCACACACAGGCACACGCACCGGTTATGCCCATAAGTGAGCCGAAAAAAGTGCATAAAGGATTTTGGCCACCGCTTGCTTTGTTGTTTTCATGACATTTTTTCACAGCAGTCATTTTGACATAGAAAATCAGTGAATCGTATGAAGAAGTAGTAGGGTTCCGTTCCATTTATGATATACATGGTGAGGTAGGTTCTTGCCTTCATACGGTGCTGTGCATTTTATTGTTACGGAGTCTCAATTTTATGATTATCTTGGCATATAATTAGTTTCTTTCACACTGAGATCCCACAAAATAGCTGCATCTGAGCCATAAAAGTAGATCTGACATTTATCCATTTACACAGAACACAGCGATATTGCTGCGGCTGTGACAGCGACACAACATCCTGCCATCAAATAATTAGCTGTGTCAGTGCCGGCGTCTAGTGTGATCTATAATATACCTGTCGGACAGCGACAATTGCTTTCAACACAACCAGGAGGGAAGTAAGTGTAAAGTGTTACAACTCATACCCCTGTCCTGGTGTTGTGGGAGACCCATTTATTCTGTACAAGCGGCATACCGCCTCTGTTATGGCTGGGATGCTACCTCAGAAGCTGGGGGTCACTTACCTCTGAAAGTGGAAAAATGCCAGGTCAACTCTGCCCCTTGCAGTTTGTGATGGTGCCATTCATACAGAGCAGTGACATGGGCAAAAAAAAGCTGTCTTTTCCAGACAGTGTGAAAGAGGCTAATAACTAAGACCCCGGAAAATTCTCGGGACGACTTTGGCCCCCCAATCTGTGTCTGTGCCGTTCACACAGAATAGCGACAAGGGGAAAAGAGGTGACAAAAACCTGGCTTTTCCAGAGCGTTAAGGGAGTTACTCCGTCAAAAGGCGAAAAATTGCCAGCTTGCCATCGTATAGAACGGCGACAAGTGGAAAAGGGCAAAACCGTATGTCTTCTACAGGCAGTGTGAAAGGGGCTATCACCTCGAAAGATGGAAAATTGTCAGCTTGCCTTCATCATCCCATTCTGTGTCGAAGCAATTCTTACAGAACAGCAAGATGGTGGGAAAAAAAGCCAGCTTTTATGGGCAATGTGAAAAGGACCGCGACCTTCGGAAGGCGGTAAATTGCCAACATTTTCATTTTTGTTGTATCTGTTGTGACCTTTGTGACCAGTCATCATGATTTGGTTAGGAACTACATTTCTAATTTGGTGCTGGTATCATCTCAAATGAATGAATCTCAAATTCATTTTGATTTAGTCTGGCATTTTATCAAGTCGTTTCTAGTCATTCTTTAAAGGAACTGAACATTTTTTTAAATTTTGCCCATCGCCCATAATCCTTGAGACATGAACACATGTGTTTTTCTCTTTTCTGTGCGTTCTAAAGATATAAAAACAGATAAAAAGAGAGAGCTAAGAATGCACCTAGTGGGAAACACATATTCCTCTTCTGGAAATAACAATTATATATAAATATATATATATATATATACACCGTATATACATGCAGGTTCACGGCTGAGACCAGGGATCTTGGATTCAAAAAGGTTGGTGACCACTGGCCTAGGGGATGTCAACAGGGGCAACTCAAACTGCCACCGGAATGCACCCATTGACGTGTATTCCTCCTTTGAGTACCCTCCTTTTGTTGTCATTGCCCTTCAGTCTTAGTAGGTCACAGGGAGTCATTTTCTCCAGCCTAAATTTGTGGTCCACCTACTCCTTCTCTCGCCCTTTGACCTCAGATAACCATTTTGGAGATGGATAAGGAAGGCTTTCATTGCGGCTGCTCCATCTGCTGATTGCGGCGCCTGGAGTGGTGAAGATAAATAATGCTGCAGTATGGCACAGCCCCGAACAAGGGCACAAGGTGACAGTGTACAGTGGTCAGCTCCTGCTATTATAGACACTACATTATCTTAGCACAACATTGTTCAGCATCCCTCTCTCCTGGCCGTGCAGTGCTGAGGCGGTGGTATAGTGGGGCTGTTGTTTTTAGGCCCTGGTCAGTGTTTCCTCTGCCACACTCGTCGCAGGCTGACAGTGAACCTTGTGACTTAACCCCAAGGACCTTCCTGGAGATAACAAGGCATCGTGATAAAACACAGGCACAATTACTGGCAGCGTGACAGACCACAAAGCTGGAGAGCAGATACTGGCACATGCTAGTTGGATAAGTGCATGCTGATGGCACCGGCTGGACAGCCTCGTGTCCTTCGCATGTCTGCTGTAGCCCCGCGATGACACACGGTGCCAGTGCACCACGAGTCGCCATTAGTGCTGTTTATCTGGCTATCCTTCCTGCATTTTACATTTATATAGTGGTTATTGGTTTTTGACGTTCCGAGTTTTGCATGCATTATGAATATAAACAAACAAGTAAACAACAATTAATGGCAAATGCATTCACATTTAATTTGAATAAAGTCCAACCAAGACTTCAGGTTGAATGAATTAACAGGTTGAATTAAATCAAGTCTGTCATTAATTCTATCTGATCTACATGACTTGAACTTTAATTTGATACCTCATTCACTTCTCTACCCCAAGTATTAAAGAAGTTAGAGCAAATTTCATACCGGGAAATAGTGCCTTTGGTTGCCATTGCTCTAACGTTCAGTCAAGACAAAAGCTGTGATCGACCTTGGCAAGTACAACCATACTACAAAATATATAATATTTGACATTTTTTTTAAGCATTGAGTAACCATTTACATTTTCTTGATTCTTGAAAAAAGAAAGAAAATAAGAAAATCATTCAGTTCACTTACACACGCCAGATTACAAATTGCATGTACACAGTAATTCCGGGGCAAAATTCACATATTTCGCATCAGATTTTAACAAAATTTCATCTGCAGATAGCTATTAAAGTCAGTTTATCTCCGACATACCTTTTGTCTTGTCCTGAAGCTCTGATCCATAAGTTTGAATGGCTTAAAGTTGGACTTAACTTTCGGCGTGACTTGATGTGGTCCAACACTATTATAAAGTATAAAAGTATAAATCCAGTATGTAATCGAGTTTAGTTTTGTCAATGCAATCAGCTTTCATTGTTTTATTTGCACACACAATTGTCAACAATGCATTTGCCTGGCGTGCCTCACGGTGGCTGAGGGGTTAGCGTACATTGGCCACACAGTCAGGAGGTCTGCAAGAGGTGGGTTCAAATCTCCGCTTGGGCATCTTTACGGGTACTCCGGTTTCCTCCCACACAGTATGACTGTGGGTGTGAATGGTTGTTTGTTTATATGTGCCCAGTCCAGGATGTACCCCGCCTCTCGCTCCAAGTCAACTGGGATAGGCTCCAGCTGAGCTGTAACAGAGATGAGACTGTCAGTGTGTGTGCGTGTAAGGTGATGCCGACAGCGGTGTGAAGTCTAACGTCTGAGACTCACGTCTGCCTAAATGTCGCTTGTCTGACGTCATCACATCTGTGTTACATGCTGATAAATGCCGGGCATTTTGTTACAGCTCTGATGCTGCAATTTTGCGGAGAAGAAAATCCAGAGGGGACATTTGGGCATAGACATTTGGTCAAAACAATGTCCTGCTTCTGCTGTAGCGGCCACTTTTTCTGTCTTGTCAAATGTAGTAACTGTGAAGAAGAACAACACAACAACAGACAGAGGTGCTTAGGTAATGAAGTTAGGTGGATTATAGCTAACATGTAACACCTGGAAGCACGGTGGTGAGAAAGGACCAGCTCTTAACTGATCTTGCAGGACATATTTAGTATATTTCTCAGAGGGCTGAGACGTTCGCTAATGGAAATCCACTTAAGGTAATTAAGGCTAACAGATGAAAACTGCATAGCAAATAGACATGCAACAACAGTCAGCTTTGTGTCAGGAAGTAGAGACTCACCGGTGCCCATCGAAGAGGAAGTCAACTAGGGATTTTTGGGCTTCCGATCCGAGACGACTTTTTTATAGTCTTGCGGATTCGATCCGATCCGGGGCCGATCCCTTTTTCTTTTTTTTTAAATAATAATAAGCTTTTGTTACAAACATGGATTTGTGGAATTGAATACGGTTATGAAAATAGCTCAAAATAGCTTGCTAACATGAAATGAAATTGGAACACAATGGCCGTGCAAAATACTAGGGCAGGACTAATTTTAGAGTAGGACTAATTTAACATTTAACATGTTTATAGATGAAATTGTGATGTGATTTAGAATATATGGCATTTTTTTTAACAAACTCTCTTTAGTAATTTATTGATGGTCCCTAGTATAAACAACCATCGGTTAGAGCAGCACTTCCCGTGCGAGCTCCCCGCACAATGACACAGCAGTCCAGGCACAGTGAGGGAGAACTACCGATGTAGCTACGGAGCCGAATATCCAACGTCCAACGTGAAAGTAACTTCACCGCGGACATGTCTGCATGGTGGTGTCACGTTTTCTTCTTCTTGTGGTGGCGGGTGTCGAGTGGCAACCAGCTGTGAGACGCATTACCACACCTACCATGTTGGGGTGTGGCCCAGCGTTACGAATGTGATATGGCAACCGGATCGGCCCGATATCGTGGCGGAAGATCCTGAAGATTGGATCGGGACATCCCTAAAGTAAACACAAAAATAATTAAATGACATTCCAGGTGGTTGCGAGGCACCTTTAAGGCTTGATAAGTGGTTTGTACTGTAGGTGGTGGGGCCAATATTGGTCATGCTCTGCTTCGTAATATTACAGTAGTCAAAGAATTCATGTTTCCCTCAATGAACCGCAGCTCCCCTGCGCCAGCTGCACTCATACAGCCCCAGACGATCACGCTGCCTTCATCATCACACTAGCAATTTGGTACTCACTTGTGTTGCCAGCTATTTAGACAATAATGGCTGTGGGTAGAGTCATTTTCAGTAGATAGTAAAAAAAAAATAAAACAGCTCACAACATTTTACTATGTCGTGTTTTTTTACATTTGGCTTTCCTGCTATGTCGAAAGCAAAGGCTCCTAACCAGTTGCAGATCCAGGACGTTATTGACTATTTTAAAACTAGAGACCCCCTTTTGTGGGATTTGGGCCCAAAAATTTTTTTTGAACTTCGCTGAACGACCTTGGGGGCCAATCCAAAAGACCAAAGATTTTCCAACTTACCTGTAAAAGGTCCAACCACCATGTTTTTGATATGACTATGTCCTTCTAGCGTGGTCTTTCTCTTGACTCCACTGGCACTCCTAGAAATCGCTTTAGACGGCAGGTAAGAAAATAAATCAATAAATCACCTGGTTGTTGTACAATAGACTACTTGCCGTTGTTTTGATGGAGTTATTTTAGCACCGTTGGCTAAGGTTGATTTTCGCTTTGCTTCTGCACCATGTAGGTTTTTTTTTGTTTTTTTTTAGCAAATCCAACATTTTTTTTCTCTCGCAGCCTCAGGTTGGGGAGATTTGCCTCAACTTCTGATGAAATCTTCTTAGTGTAGGCTTGATAAAACAGTGTGCCTCACCTAAATATAGCCACTTGCAACCGCGCAGCCCCAGTGTCAGTGATGTGCTTGCAGTGTGCCTGCCGGCTGTGCTTAGCAAAGACGCCGGCGTTATGACAGTTCATTGGAGCGGGTGATAACAAAAATAGGATTAACCCTTTTAACCTGTATTTCTTTTCCTCCGAGATGCTTAAATCTTGCTGTGTTTGCCAAATGGCGTGTTTTAAAACCAATGGGCGGCTCTTTTATGGGCAGTGTTTTTGTTGTTCTTGTTACAGATGTTCTCCTTTTTAAGTGTGACAGCCTTTTGATAGATTTACTCTCCCTGCAGCTAAAAGTTAGCGCATGTAAAAATGAAGAGATTTTTTTTCCCTCAGTCTCTCTCCTCACAAAAGCCTCGCATGCTTCATTGTTATTAATTCCTGCTAATTCATTCTTTCAAACATGACCACGGATTTAATGGGGCTGCTGCTCTGTCCGTTTTATTTAACCTCAACTGTAATTAGCCTTTGTAAAAACTGCTGTGTCAGCTCTGTATTGAGACACAGCCACCTTGGAAAGTACAGTGTTCACCTTTCGCGGAATTTTTTTCGTGCTTCTTCTTTTTTTATTACAGCTTATGAACGCTGTTACAGGCCGAGCGTGGCCCTTTAAGAAGAATTGCATTGTGGGAAGCTGAGTGTCTCTCTTCCATCGCTCGTCTGCACCGCCCATTGTTTTCTGCGTCCCGGTTGGCTGTAAACCATTGTCAATCAGTCTCCTTCGTGCCGCCTTGCCTTGTCTCCTGTGTCATCGCTAGCTAGCTTGCTTACTTGCTAGCTTGTAAATGAATCTTCTGTTCGAAGGACTACAGCAGTATGTTTTAACAAGAAAACAAAAATGCTACAGTACAGCGGAAAGGCGCCAGGACGCAAGGCACGGTCACATGAGTGAAATACATGTGAGTGACTTAATAATTTCTTGTGTCCTACCTCTAGGTTGATCATTAAAATTCAAACAAAGGTTTGTACTTTTTTGAGAGTGTTTAAACAAGAGAGAATTGTGATAAAATCTTATTGCCTGTCTGAGAAAAGTGTATAAAGTGTATGGTGAGGGTTTTTACAGTCTTATATATCATGTACAGCCGATATCATCCAAAAAATGAAGTTGGGTACTTCGCGTAGTTCACTTATTGTGGGCTATTTTGGGAACCTATCCCCCGCGAAAAACGAGCACACATAACACTTAAGATTAAAATCACGTCTTTGTTATTTTTTTAATGTTGTTCATCCCAAATTTTAAATAAATATAAAATAAAAATAAAATATTTAAATTAATTTAAAAAATCCATGATTTTTAAATAATTCTTATTTATATATTTTATTTGTTACATTTTTTTATGATTTAACTGTAATAGGGATTTTAAATAAGTATAAACCACTTCAATACCTGAGCCAATTAAGTCATAAAATGAAGTAGTCATGTAATAGTAGTGATTAATAATACATAATACATTTTAAATTAAATCATTAAAAATTGAACCAGGTGTACAGTTGCCTTTTGTCATATAAATTGTTAAAAATGTAAAAAAAAAAAAAAAAAAGCTGAAGCGGAAGACATTAAACCTGAATTGCCGGCTGAACACATGTTTTTAAAGGACATTTCAGTTTTGGCCAAAACACAGAGAAACATCTTACGACAGTGGAATGTTGGCCACAAACATAAAAGTGCCATACAGCATTATTTTGCTGCCATCACAGGTGACCTGCCTTACAGCTCCTCGGGCTTCAAGATTGACGAGTTTCTTGTTCCAACGCTGGTTATTTGTTAACGTCCATCCACAACAACCAAACAACATGATTTCACGTAACAGTTTCTGGCTCTTGAAAATCGGATGTACCCCAATTTCCACAGTTTGTTTGTTGATATTAAACATACCACTGAGCCACATTTATTAGGGTGTCATGCTGGCACGCGCGCACACACACACACACACACACACACGTAAGCAATTCGGGGGAGAGAAAACGCGAGCAAACACACACATTATCAGCACACAAATTAATCATTCATTATGCAAAGTCAGATCGCTTTCAATCACATTTGCAGAGCACACAAGGTTCCCGAGCGCAGCCCATGATAGTGGACTACCAGCTGTTGCTCTACTCCAAAAATATACTGTAGCTTGAAATACATCTATATATTCTACATACTGTATATCTAAAGTGGTGTGAAAAAGTGTTTGCCCCTTTCCTGATTTCTTATTTTTTTGCATGTTTGTCACACTTACACTTTTTCAGATCATCAAGCAAATTTAAATATTAGTCAATGACAACACAATTGGAATCAGCCAATCTTTGGCACACTGCGTGTAATGACTGACATGTAGCTGGACCAATGACAAGTGAGGAACATAACGTACAGTAATCCCTCAATTTAGTAGGATTTCTTATTTAAAAATCAGATATTTTTGTAGTTAGGGCATAGAAAACCTGTTTACGACCTTCTAAATATGGCTTTTAACATTATTACATCCCTCTAGATATCAAATAAGTCACCTTTACACTTGCATTGCCTAATATAGTAGACATAACAACAGAAAATCAGACATTTAAAACATAAGTACGACTCGTGCTCGTGTGTGTTGCTGTGAATGTGTTCCGGTGCTAGGGGAGCGAGTGTAGGGCGGACAGGAAGTGACGTCAAAGGTTCTGAATTGACTTTAGCTTGCCGTGGATTACGGCCGCAGCAGTAGCCCTACCGTGATTATTGTTCCGGTTGTGACTTAATACAAACCGGCAATAAAAATCTGCAAGCAAGTCTGGTGCTTGTGTGTCTCACCAAACATTACAGCCCTAGTGACCATTGTAGAATACGACATATTATTGCTGCGTCTCTGAATGCATCTTCTGAATGTCTTTTATTTCCATTTTAGTTCATGGAGACATTTTCATGCTTGAATATTCTGAAGTTAGGTCAAAATAAATAATCAAATGTGCTTAAATATGCTTTTTTTAGTATTAATAATAGGACGTATTCAACCATGAAACAGCATGATTTATTAATGAATATATTTTGGAAAAACCGTGATAGAGTGAAGCTGTGAAAATCAAAGCAGCAAGGGATCACTGTATACCAGTTTTCACCATGTCATGTGTGGAAAGAAGCGCGTTGATGCACTTTTTGTTTCTCAGATGTCGCATAATAATTGAAATAACTGAATCAATGACTGTGGCCAATTAATTACTGACATGTTGCCTGACCAACGACAAGCGAGTGACATCATTGACCAAATACCAGCACAGAATGAAGTGTAATGCTGATTTGTAGATGACCAATTAGCCATCACCCAAGGAAAAGGATGCTCTGTTTCTATACCGCCCTTCATATTCTATACTAGACTTGGTAGACCCCTTTGCTGTGCGCCCTGTGATGTGTCCATTTGAAATAGGGTGGCCTGAAGCTAAAATGTGCATCCATTTTGGACTGTTTGTGCTGGGCCTCGCCGCTCCTCGCAGGTAAGCGTGACTGTCAGGGTGAGGAGAAGGAGAGAGGCTTATCGTGTAGTCCCAAGCACTCTCAGGGTGACAACATGTTTCTGCCGTCCCCGGCCTTCCCACCGGAGAGCCGATCCGGTCGTTCTCCCGTCCCTCCAGACGGAGAAAAAAATGTCAGGGCTACCTTCACCAGTACGTTGACCTGTCAATACCGTAACAAACAATGCGGATGCTCTATCGACTCAGTTCATGGTTTTGTCTTTGTACTTTCTCCCACCTGATGGCTATCGGTTCATTATTTGGTTTACAATTTGCATTTTACTCGTATTTATTTATTCATTTTTTTTCCAGGATGGGCAGCACACCACCACACGCAAAGATTTAATGCCTTTCAAATGTCCGCATCCCGCCTGTGTTTGTCGGTCCGTATTTATAGAACAATCTTCTTCTATGTCAAGAGTCCTGGTGCATAATAAAACACAGTAAATGGATCTCTGCTAAGTTTAGGTGGCCTGACCTCCATTAGGAGAATACTAGGAGAGTGAAAAGGAGGAGCCACAAGCGTTTATTCTACACACGCAATTCATCGTATGCACACACACACACACACACACACACACACATACACACACACACACACACGATGCCACCGGAGGACACCTTTGTCGAGGAGCCGTCACTGTAGGGGACACCAAGTCTTTGAAGGGGTAGTAAATGTCCTATATATAGGGAACCCTCATTATTGCTATATAAACTAGGATAGGGGTCGGCAACCTTTAGCATCAAAAGAGCCATTTGGGCCTGTTACCACCAAATTAAAACCCACCTGGAGCCACAAAACCGATTTGACCACTAAACTGAAGGAAACACTGCTTATATAGTTTCCTTCAGCGCATTGTCACGTTCCCTGTCTCCGGGAAGAGAGATGAGCCACACGTGATGCCACCTGGCAATTAGTCATGTTTAAAGCCATCTTAAACCTTCTCCACCGATTTTGGATCAACAAGTAGTATAAAGTAGTATAAAGTAGTATAAAGTAAATAAAGACTGACCAATAAAGTGTTGGTCAAAGACAAGTGGGTGCCACTAGGCCTGTCACGATAACAAATGTTGCTGGATGTTAATTGTCCTACAAGTTAATCGACATTATTGACAATATTTGTGAGGCCATTTTTTTTTTTTGCTTAATTATGTGGCAAAATAATGACAGTACATTGTATCAAAAGCAATGAACATCAATTTAACATTGTAACTGGAATGTCAACAGCAAACATTTTTAGAGAGAGGACGAAAACAGACATACATGCAGTTGTCAATTTATGGAGGCAGCAAAATTTGGTTAATCTATTTATCGATTATCGTGACAGGCCTAGGTGCCACAATCAACCAATTCTTGATTACCACAGACAGTGACTAACATGTAGACTGACAAATAATCTGCACAGGTCGTGAGCAACCCATCACTGGTTCTGTGTGTAACAAAGCACCGTGACTTGCTAACCCCACGGCCCTCAAAAAAAGAACTACACATCTTACCAGCCTTACGCATACTAGATGAGTAGATACATTGGGGTTGGTCTTATGCGTGAGACATCGGAGTTGATGCAAATAGCAAAAACAACAACAAAAATGACTACAATTTGTGAGCCGTGTCAGCCGCTCAGCTAGCCAGCACCCACTCATAGACGGTGCAGCTCTAATGAATATTCATGCCCTATAGTACGTGCGCTACAAGTACAAATGCCATTACCTATGTAAGCATTTCTCCTTTTGAAGATTTTTGTGTTCTCTGGGGCTTTCCGTTTCAGCGCGAGCAAACTCAGCGGTGGCAAGGTCTGTCTAAATATAACGCCACTTGACAGCCAGCTGAAACAGTAGATACCCTTTTTACTTTGAAGAATTCCAATTACTGTCACTGGTTCCTCTCTTGTGTTTGTTATACGTGTGTGCGTGTGAGACACAGAGGTGTTTGTGTACACTAGGACTAGGACTCTTGTAAAATGTAATCCTTGTACATTGTAACCGACAGTAACTCGACAGCCTGTGTAGCTTTGAAGGCTTTTTTTTTTTTTTTACTCCGAGGGATACGACATCCACAGATTATGTCTGTATGGGCCAACTGCTTTCCTCTGAATTCCCTTGTTTTGGTGCAGCGCTGAGACAAATTTGCATGCTAAAAGCTAAAACTTCCACTGAATACACAATGTAACTTGAGCGTATGCATGACGTGACCCCACTTGAAAAAGAAAATTGTATAAAACTAGAAGAATAAAATAATTTTTTTTTTTTTTGGTAAAATAGCTTTTCTTAGTTTTATACCTTTTTTGTAATATTATATACATTGTTCATTAAAATGACTATTTCTCAGAATGTCATGACTTTTTTGTAATATTTTGACAATTTACCCTTGAAATTAGGACTTTATTCTAGTAATATTGGGAATTCTTTGAAGTAAAATCATTTTTTTTTTCCAGTGTGGCCCGAATACTCCAATGTACGTTTTCTCAGCAGCCATAAGATTAGACACAAACATGAAAGTGATCCATAACAAGAGCATTCATGTACGTACTACTAGTATACTAATATTATACTATACTATTATTATGCTATTATTGTAATAGTAGTTTCTGCTGGTGTAGCCCTTTAACATTTTTTTTATCCAGCTAAAGCATTCATTTTATAATTTATAATAAAAATAAAAAAAATATTTTTATGGATGTTTTTCCAGATTGAAAATTGATTTATAGTTTTTTTTTTAATCCTTTAAGAGTATTGTCCCTGCAGCAGTAGTTCATCGTAGGTCCTTGTGACATTTACCCCAACACAACATGAATCAACTATGGAATCAATAGACATCAGTGGAAATTGAAAGAGCTGTAATTAATTGCTGTCGTCTTGCTAGCTTGCAGAAAAATGGAGTTCCCTGATTCTTGCTATGTACCCACGGCATACGTACGTAAGGTCCCCGCCTTGGAATTGCTTTTGCGCAGCCACAGACCTTTATGGCCCAGTTAAAGGTGGGTAAATCATCTGATGTCATTGGTCCGGTGAACAATGCAGAACCGCAGAACCGCCCCTCTTCATAGTGCATTCTATGAAGTATCCAGGATATATCACCCTTAACACAAAAGAGCCAATCTGGATTCAATTACTGAGCCGGCAGTAGAGTGCAATTTATACCCAAACTCTCATGCTCGGGAGACGGACAAATTCACGGTGTGCCTTATAATTAGCAGTTAACCCTCGCTGACCTTCAAGTCCAGATTTAGTGTCCGAACAGCAAATAGCTTTCAAGTTGAGCCGCTGTCAAAGCAAGGCAAAGCATGTATTGAATATGCACTTCTGTTTGCTTGCGAACAATGAGGTAAGATTAATCCACATTTATCCACTGCTGGATTAAACGCCATGTAGAGAAGCTAATATAAGCAACAATTGGGATGTAAATAGGGTGTTTCAAACTCATTTAATCCATGCTGGGTGTCAAGGATGCGCTCTAGAGTGTTGCCATTTATGTTGAGTGTAATATGAAGGTAAACCATGCGCCAGTATTGTAAAACCATGTCTTTTTGGTGTGATATTTTAAGAGGCTTTGCTAACTTATCATGCTGAACAACACAATGGACCCTTGGAATCCAAACACAATCCATTCCAGGAGGCTGGCTGATTTGTCTTAAATTTGCTTTCAAAATAATTTTCCCCTTGAGAAATAGCCGCTGGGAGGTGTGGAAACTGATTTTGAGCCGCAGAGGACTTCCAATATGTTTGGGAAATCTGATTTTCAAGTGCTCAAGTTTTCTACTGTCCACATTGTCATTCACGAGTGGTTGTGTCTATACATCAGTGCTCTCTGCTGACCTTTCTGCATGTGTTGCTCTGCTAACCATGGAGGCGTTGCAACGTACTGCATGCAACCAAAGTGTCCGAAATACATTTGTAGAGTTACAGAGTGGATTTGGGGCTCGCATTGTGAACAAGGCCTTTGTTTGTTCTGCTTTCTTTGGCTTTTTGGATTCTTGCTGACGATTTTCTCTGAAGTTTACATTTATTGGTACAACCGGGATCCTCTACACAATCTGTGGCAACAGATGGCTGGATTTTACTTACTGTTTTCGGGACACCGGCAGTGTAGTTGTTCACGTCGCTGACCTTTGTACAATGTCCCCAGTCCAAGGTGTAAACAGTCGTTCTCCCAAAGTGAGCTGGAATGGGCTCTGGCACCTTTTGTGACCCTAAGAAGGATTAGCAGGATTGAAAATAGTCAAATGGATTGAACTTTTGTTATTGTCCCTTTCTCTCTCCCAACTAGGTTTTACTGGGACTTGACCATGCTGCTATTGATGGTGGGCAACCTCATCGTCATCCCTGTAGGCATCACATTCTTCAAGGACGAGCACACGCCCCCCTGGATTGTCTTCAATGTGGTGTCGGACACCTTCTTCCTCATGGACCTGGTGCTCAACTTCAGAACGGGTATTGTCAAGGAGGACAACACGGAGATCATCCTAGACCCGCAGCAGATCAAGATCAAGTACTTGCGGAGCTGGTTCGTAGTGGACTTCATCTCCTCCATTCCGGTGGACTACATCTTCCTTATCGTGGAGACGCGCATCGACTCCGACTTCTACAAGACGGCACGCGCCTTGCGGATCGTGCGCTTCACCAAGATCCTCAGCTTGCTGCGGCTCCTGCGTCTCTCGAGACTCATTCGTTATATTCACCAATGGGAAGAGGTAGGACAACCCTGAGGCATTGTTGGTACACTTGAAAAGTAAGTGCTGTGTTTTGTCTTGAGGGGTACGCTAGCTGCCGCTGGGGTGGTATCCTCCACGGCAATGCTTTTGACAGCTTGGAGATATAACTGCTTCTGGAGAAGGTACACGCTATCACCTTGGAGTGCAGCCATTTTGGGATATGTGATACTGTGTAGAGCAGGGTTCCTGAAAACTTTTCAGCTCAAGACCTAAGTTATTCATATGCTTCCTCCCCGGGACCCACACTTACAAAAAAGGCATTATGTTACTGCCGTAGCATTGACGAAAAACATGATAACAACAAAACAGATAAAAGTACAGTGAGAACACAGATCTCTACCGAGGCTAAACATCTATGATTTGGATCATCACGAGGGCTCAAAGGTCAATCGCAGTTGTAATAAGGTAAAAAAATAACAATTTTATTCTAAAAAGAAGTATTTCCGGATTAAAGGTCCTGCTTATTTTTAGATATAAAAATCTTAAACCTATGATTTTGGTCCTGCTTCTTTCTAGATAAAGACATCTTAGTTTAGGATTTCTTACCAAGTAAAATTGACTTGCTCCATGGACAGATAATTTCACTGAGTATTTTTTTTCCCCAAATCTGGTCTTTTTATCTTATATTTGGCCAGCCCTTTTTTGCAGTGTAATAGTTACTTATCACTGGAAGGTGCTGTAGTTAACAATGTGATAGTTAATACCTTGCATTTGACTTACAATTGGATTTTGACAGTTCCCTGTACGGAAATGAGAATATTTTCACAAAGAGAAAAAGGCAATTCAAACGATGTTATGCCTGGTAATAGTCCAAACTAACAATGCGGCATGTAAGATTAATCCAGTTTCTATATGCAATCACTATCCAAATTGCGTCCCTGTCCTTGGAAGCTGCAAACTGCAGGTATGCTTGCAGAGCACCGTATACGTCCCATTTCCCCCCGGGAGGGAAGTATGGATAGATGCTGCTCATGATTATGCTCAGAGTGAAGTGGCTCCTTTTTTGGCACCCCAGTCACCAATGAGTTGATGAAGCCAGAGTGTTGATTGGCATTTCTCTCAGCGCGCCCATCCAGATAGCGGTGGGACCACAAAGCCTGGAGAGGCTTTTCCGCAAAATAAGCGTGATTATGATTGCAGAATTAATTAGAAAAGTTCCTGTTGCTTTCCGAACCGGTTGGATCTTGTTAGTTTGGTCTCGGATGTAAAAGGCGTGCAAAGGGAAGCGTCAGTGTGGACTGACAGTGGAAGGATACAGAAGGTGTATCATTGTACTGGTTGGCTATTTAAGACAAAACATGAAGCGCTTAGCAAGAGGAAAAACTCGATTGTTTTACAGTGAAATCTCGAAAGTGAACACTGATGACAGATCATTTATTCAGAGCCTGAAACATCTTTTCTCATAGGAAATAATGCAACTAGAAATAATCCGTTCCGGCATTTTTCCCAGTTGTGTTCTGCCGAAACAACATTGACCCGGAATGGGGGCGGCAATATAGCGCTTTTGGATGTAGCACCGGAGGCGCAACTGCGTTTGTGTGTATGGGAATCGCATAATGGAGCTGATGTTGTCG
This sequence comes from Dunckerocampus dactyliophorus, assembly GCF_027744805.1. Lineage (NCBI taxonomy): Eukaryota > Metazoa > Chordata > Actinopteri > Syngnathiformes > Syngnathidae > Dunckerocampus > Dunckerocampus dactyliophorus. The sequence continues at coordinate 5,180,525 of NC_072821.1, read as the reverse complement.
TGCATCTCATTTTGTAAATGCTTCCCTGGGTTTTGTGTAAAAAACACAAATAAAGTGGAAAAGCATCTGTTTTTCACTCTGATGTGGCGTTCACAGATGCACCTGATGAATGCACGTTGGCCTGTCACGATAACAAATTTTGCTGGACGATAATTGTCCTAGAAATTATCGTCGATATTACTAACAGTTTTTGAGACAATTTTTTTCATTAATGATATGGCGTAATAATTAGAGTACATTGTATCAAAAGCAAGACACTTTAATTCCAAGACTATTTCACATTGTAATTGGAATGACAAGAGCTTTGAAATAAAAAATAAAAAAACAACAACATAATAAATTAACCAAAAAAACCAAAAAACTCTCAGTCTCTTTTAGCAAAAATTGCACTTTCATAAAAATCACAATCATAACCAAAAACCCCCAAATAAACCCTGTCTCTGTTAGGAAAAAAACACAATTAACCAGTTCAGGAATTGCTGTTTGTGACATCAAACATTTCTGTTGTCTTTCCAACCGTATTGAAAGGTTGCATTTCATTTGCAATGTAGCGCGCTAGCGTGCACCATTTTGCGCTATTTTGTTTATATTTACTTTGCCGACCAAACGCCTCAGCAAGCGTTGGCTGTCGGGGCGAAGGCTCTGCTGCACCTCCAGTGGTATTTATTTTCCCAGTTGGGAAAATTAAAAAGGACTGTTGTGTTTCTGGTGTGCATACAAGTTGGTCGTGTTCGCCTTCTTCCTCGTCACTATCTTCGAACAAATGTGACATATCGGTTTGTCGGTGTTCATGCGCTCACCTTGTTAAAACTGAAATATTGTTTTGGGAAGCTAAACTCTTTACTGAAACGACCCAGCAACAAAACAGAACCACGCTCCTCGTCATGGAAATCCGACCAGAACTGGACACATGGGACCAAATGGGGGGGTAAGTAACTGTTGATATAGCTCACTGCTGACGGGGATGTCAAATCCAAACTATCCCTTTAACGATTACACTATTTGGCATGTCTTCCAAAGCATTTTGAGCAATGCCTTTAGAGGGCGCCACAAATGTCATTTACAGTCGTGAAAAATTTCAAAACAACTTTTATGTCGCACGGATTGTCACAGCAAGTGCCACGTCTTCAGCTTTCTCGTGAAGTGACTGCAAGATGAGGAAGGTGCTTGTCTCATCAATTGAACTCATTCAGCTTTCCAGCGACTTCATTCATGCCTTCCTCCTTCAGAAACATCCAAATTTCCTCTCGGACATCAAACACTCGCAGCAGTGACATTTACTTCGCAAGCGTCAAGGTGCCTCAGTGTCCAGCTACCAAAGTCGTGCCTTTAAGGGGTCTCGTCTTGATGAAATTGATCATGTATATATATATATATATGTATATATATACAGTGCGTCCCGTGTGCATTGGGTGAGACCTTCTTAATTAGTGCATTCAGTCTGTTGGTTGTTCATGCCATGGGATTTCACCCACAGTTTGGAAAATATTATAAGAATATTATATTATTCGTATTGTTCGCATGACCTCATCTCCTCCAGTCTCATGACTCGTTAGGAAAGCAGGCCTTGTATTACTCCAGCCGCCCTTATGCAAACAACAATAATGACACCGTTGTGACGTCCATCAATGTTTCGTTCCAATTGGACGTGTTGTGCGTGGCAATCGGGGGAAACCTGAATGGCACCTGATTGCCAATCAAACCACATTTTGACCAGACCTGCCCGTCGCCGCCCCTGGTTGCAAATATTCCGACTCTCGTGCGGTGATCAGTGTGTATTTAGTGAGTGTGGTGACATTAATCATGCAGGGCCTCTGTGATGCCATTTCAAAGAGATGAAAAGTTCAGATGAATCACTTGGAGGAGAGTCGCTCTTTTTCCACCATGCATGTTCCTTCACGGCAACGTTCTCCTTGACGAGGGCTGACCCTCAGACGAGGGCCGCAGTCACATGTTAAGTTAGTAGAAGCATTAAGGAGGCAACAGGAAGGAAACAAGCGGACTAGATAATTAAATAAAGATCAATACCTGGCGTACAGCCGGCGGCGGCACACTAGCATGACTCAAGGAAAGCTAACACGGGCACAATCATTCATAAACACAAATTTGTGGGTGCAACAACACCACAAAGAGAGACCGCATGGCACTCACGCTGCCAGCTGCCATTTACATTTTTTATGTCATTGTGGGTGGCGTGCGAGCGTGGCAGGCTCACTGATGAACGCTACTTAGGCAAACAGAGTGAAAGGCCAGCTTTGCCTCAGCGCCAGCCGACCCCCGATGAAACCTCACAGAAATGTCATCTGTCACAGCAGAATAACTTGTCGCCCGCATCTCACCACCTGACTGACTCTTTGACTTTTCCCATCCGTGTTTCCCCATCGCCATTTGAATATGGCGGCCGAGGAACACCTCACGCTGACACTCCAGGCTGACCCCGACTGTTCGTGTTACCTTACCTGAAAATCCATGCATATGTTATCTGCGTGTGGCGTTAAACACACACACATATAACGTAAACATCCGTGTGTCCATTCACATACACACGTAGTGTAAACGTCACAATGTCAACATATGTCTTTCCATTCACATACGCAGACAATGTAGACAACTGTTTGTCCATTTACATATACCGTAGATACAAAGAAAACGTATACGTACACAACTAATGTAAACATCTGCATGTCTATTCACATGCAAACATAACGCAAATGCCGGTTTGTCCGTTCACATACAGACAAAACTGTCCATTCACATACAGTATACAGTACACATGATACAAACATCCATCTGTCAATTTCAACACACGTCTGTCCATTCACACCCATAAATAATGCAAACACTAGTATGTCCATTCACATACAGAAGTCATTAAATATACATACGTATGTGTGTCCATTCACATGTACACGTAATGAAAGCATCTGGTGGTCTATTTACATACAGAAGTAATGTAAACATCAGCCTATCCATTCACATGCATGAATTATGTAAACGTCAGTCTCTCCATTCACATATAGATAATGTAGAAATCTGTGTGCGTTCACATAAACAAGCCATTCAAACATCATTCTTTCCATTCACATAAACACGTCATGTAAATATCCATCTGTCAATTCATATACAAATAATGTAAACATCTGTATGTCTATTCACATACAAAAGCAATGCAAACACCAGTACTGTATGTCCATTCACATACAGACGTCATGAAAGCATCCGATGGTCTAATTACGCACACAATTAAGGCAGTCTGTCCGTTCACATACACAAATTATGTAAACGTCTCTCCATTCACATGCACACAATGCAAACATCTGTGTACATTCACGTACACAAGTAACGTAAAGCTGACTGCCAGTTCATGTACGTCTATGTCAATGTACGTCTATGTTAATGTAAGTCTATGTCCACTGACAGACTTGTAAACATCCGTGTGTCCATTCCCAAACACATAGAGGGGCGCACACTGCCTATCTTCTCTGTACAGGGAAACAGAGTGTATTAAGACAAGTGTAAAAAGGTCATTTTCACGGCGCCGAGTGAGGATCCTTGTGATTCATCACACCGTGCAATATTTAGCTCTCGTAACAAGACTGAATGCCATCCAGCATCGCTTGCCTAAATGAGATAAACTTCACTGACACGGCACAAGCGGCAGACGACCGAGGATGAGCTAATACCTTCAGAAAGGCAAAGCTGAAGAAGGAAAATACTGTATTCCAGCAATGTATGCATGCTACGAATAGTGTTGCATGGACTCATTGGCTTTGTTGCTTGTTTGAGTTTAATTTCCTCCCCAGTAAGGAGTCACGCAAAGGACACTTCTTGCGGGAAGTCTTTGACTTGAGCAGAGCAGAACACTGCACACTGCGTAGCTTAATACTGCAGGGAGCAACATTGTAACATGAAAATATTTTGTTCTGTGAGGTTCACTGCACTGCACTTTTTTAGGGATCTAAGTCAAGGGAAGCAGCATGTAAAATACCCAGAATGGCAAAATGTAGCTAAGCTCATTTTTAAAATGTCTGGATAATGTGAGTAAACCCGTAAATGCCGTAGTCCCCAATACAGGAATACTCCTATTTATGTTCCATCACAGGGCATACAATGCAGACAAGCTAGCTCCTGCTTGGCTCCCCCCGTACAGGGGTTATAATTGCATGTCCTCAGGAGAGCGCACTGTGTTAGTAGCTCAAAGCTCGGACATGTTGGCACATAATCACCAACAGTTGAAGTGTCCTTGCGCATGCTACTTGACCCCCAAACCGCTTTGGCGGGCCATGCCAGAAGATAAAAAAAAGAGGGTCTTCCTGGGTCAGAGCCAAGCCAGACATTTTCACGATGAATTATCTTCACACGTGCCGCAGCGTGTTTGTATTTTAATAGCCAAAACCGCTCACATTCGAATTAAATCAGATTTTAATTGTTCAACAGTGAATTAAATGGATGGCTTCCCCATCAGAAAAAAATGAGAGTCCTAGGATTACGATGATATCAAACAGTTACATAATGTTCATCCCACTGTGAATATTGTTGAAATTGATGTTTACAATGATTACATTTTGTCAGTTGTTTTTAGTGTGGTAATAAAAAGTGCAAGAGAAGATGTCAAGCACGTATCTCCGCATTTTGTGAGCAATAGTTGTCGTGTTTCGGATGAAAATTAGGGCTGCAACTAACGATTATTTTAATAACGGATTAATCGGTCGATTATTTTTTCGATTAATCAATGAATCTTAAAGCTAAAAAAACACATTTTTAATTTCTGCCTCTTTGCAGCAATCCTTTTAAGAATGCATGAATGGACTTTTTCCCTCCCCAAAATCCTAGCAAAGGGGGCGAGGAAGAGGAATTTCTCCGACACCGAAATTGAAGTTGAGAAGTATTAAACAATCAACTGGCAAACATCACAAACACTCGACTGCAAGTCACTGACACCGACTGCTACACGTGCTTCATGAATAAACAAGAAATAACAAATAATCAACTTTAGGGGCAGGCAATGCATTTGGCACCGGCTCGTTTGTTCTAGAGGGAGGGGGCAGTGCCTTGTTTGTTGGTCAAGTTGTGTAGCACGTAGCAAGACGATGTGGCCTGCGCCGGACAGGCACAGCCATAGCTAGTTGTATAGCTAGTCACTGTTCTACTACTAGGTTTTGTGTGTACGCATGGTAGGGTGTGCATAAACGTACGCATTTGCCTTCACACAAGTAGTGTTTCATGGTTGACTACGGCCTATTATTAGTCAATAAGTATCGAAAGACAAGTTAGATGTAGTATTCTGGTCACTAGACGTCAGTAATGCTACATTGATGAGACATGAAATGAGATTAGATTACCTTCCCACTGCACGGAGTCAGCCATGGCCTGTCCGACATGATAGAATGAAAAAAAGTTCTCCTCTCATTCTGTGTGGAAGTGGTATGTTTCTGGTTTCTTACTTTGTCCTTCTTCCCCACTCCGTTTGAAACCCTTTCTTAAGTTTAGAATAAATAAATTGGAGGCTAACTAGTTAGCTTGGTAGCATGCTAATGATTAAAGCAATTTCACTCGAGTCCTGCAGTCGGCAGTGATGCGAGTTTCATTTGGGTAGCATTTGCTAATTAACCGACAAACCAGCTACAAGATGGCCAACAAAAAATAACCCTGCACTTGCTTTTTATGCTTTGTTGAGGAAATTATTGTCCACAATTTTCCCAATTAGCGTACACTGACAAAAATGTACCATGCAAAAATGCATTTTGTAAGGTGAAAGATTCCAAAGACCAACTGCTGTATATCACTGGTCTAAGCAATGATCCTCTAATTCTGTCATGAATGAGCTCTGATTGCGTCCATTTCATACAGATTTAAAGTTGTGTTCCTACAGCCGCCATGCTGACAGAATGCTGTTTGCAAACTCCATGTTTTCGGTCCTGGTGGCTGGATGCCAGTGATTACACAGACGGCCATGCAAACTGGTGTGCAGAGACACGCACTCTGTTTACCAATGTGACTTTTGCCGATATTGCATGGATTTAGAGTCATTTCCAGAGGACTTAGCATCCTTTTGTAACCTCCGCTTTAACCCCTTAGCTCTCACGCACATATGCATCCGTATGACTGGGGACGCAAATTTGAACACGCCATCCCCAATTAACTCAAAATGAAAGCAACGTCACGACTGCACATACACACACAGCAAATAGCTGTTATGGCGTCTCCCTCGTCTCCCCTCCTGTCAGCTTCCTCTTGTCACTTGTCTGCGGGATAAAAATAAGACTGTGACCGGATATTCTCCTCATTGGAGTTGTCTCCTGTTGATGAACCAGTGACTTGGATGGGATTAGTCATCCTGTTAAATCAGATTCAAGGCAGCGCACTAATGACTAAGCTCCGAGGGCGTCCTCCCGTCGTGCCTGATGCCTCCGACATAACCGTTTCGACTGGCCGAGCCCGTAAATGTTTTAGCGTGGATGGAGTTGAGCGTGCGAAGCGGGAGCCACGCTCTTTACCGAGGAGGGGGGCTGGAGAAGAAGGGGAGTTCAAAATATAAAGAAGATATTTAAGGGGATGGGATGGTGAGGCTGAAGGTTCCATTTAAAATTGGCATCTTGGTTCCTTTAAAGGTTTATGCCTCTGCCTGCTACAAAAAAGGCTGGTAGCAGGTATTTATTTGAAAGAGGCATCGATTCAAGAGGAGGCCTGTATCATGTAAAGACACTGCTGTCTACATGTTGTGGATAGAAGGTAAGAACGATAACTGGACTTTCTATAAAACATATAACATATGTAAAATAGAACTGGCTACCTTTTAAATACTATTGTAAATATTAATCATTAGTATTTCACAGTCATAATTCTATTCAATGTGGCAATAAAGATAATTACACATAATTCCTCAAAAGTTGTGTACATAACCTGAGTACTGCTAATATGTCAGTCAAAATAGTTCCATAACGTCCATTGCTAACATCCAGTTAGCATTTGCTGTACAAGAACTGAAAATGATTATGCGGAAGACAATGCAGCCGAAGTCAAGGCAATATATTAAAAAGGTTTCAGCAATGGGCACATTTTCCATTTGATCATGAAATAATATCTCAAGAAGCAGACGTGACCAAAACACCGATTTCTGTAGTGGAGTTCATGACGCAAAGCAAAGCCATCAAACAGTACACTTTTTACATGACAAACTGCAACAAGTGAACAGGTGAATTTTGTTATACATATAAGCATCTCACCGCTGAGTTAGTTTATCCGCAATCGGAATAATAAAGATGAAAGCTGCATCTCCGTGTGTAGCTTGAAACGCCGCTGGGGAGCAAGAGCGAATCAGTAGAGGAGCTTAATGTCAGCTGACTGATATCCTACGACAACTACAAAGTGACGTTTATGTGATTGACCCAAACTACCTTGGCCATCTACCGGTAGCTCGCGATCGACGTAATGGGCACCCCTTGGCTATGTGGTCACTAATAATAAAACAACACAAATTTGAAGCAGTTCAGCACCACGGATAGCGATCGCATCATTTCAACACCCACTTGAGCTATTTCAACTCAATTATCAGGTCAAAACGGCAAAGTATTTTATCCATCTGCGTTTATTCCGTCTGCATGCCTGTTCAGAGCGCCACACTAAGGTGTGCCTTGTGTTCCCGTCTGGATGCAACTATAGACTAATCCGGCACAGTGTGGACGCGACTTTTTCCAACCGACCAAAAAAGAAAATCCCAAGAACGTTCCCGTCTGGACAGGGCCTCAGAGCCTGTAGCATTCTCCAGCTGCCCTGAGCCGTGGTAGAGGCCCAGCTCCCGTAACTCTTACGTCCTAGCAGCCCGGGCCGGGGGCGTGCCGGCCTCTCAGCCCCCCTGAAGCCCCACCGGTGGTCAGTACCTAATAAAAGTGCCTAAAATATACCTATGGTATTCATACCTTGGCAATAAAAGACACAAGAAAATAGCATAAGATTGTAAAATGTCGCCATTTTTTTTGTTTTTACTACATTTCCGACAAGAATCCTAGTTACATTTCAAAGTGGGAATCACAGCAGCTTGAGAAAAATAAAGAAATTAAAGCGGCTAAGCTGACTTCAGTTATGTCAAAGACAAATTTTGTACAATTTTAGTTCCTACGGTAAACAGTCAGCAGAAAAAAAAAACAACAATATGGAGTGTTTTGTACACAAATATTGAAAAATGATATGTATTACCCAGCCATCAAGTAACAATTCCCTTTATCTCATATTTAGAGCAGGATATAAATAATTCTGGGCTTAATTATACATTTGAAGTGCTTGTTTTTAGGGTAGGAGCAGTACGTTGACAAACGTGAGCTGCCGTGAAGGCTTGCGGCACGGCTCTGAGACAATGCATATGTGAATTTGGCTCGAAGAGTCTGAAGTGAATAGCCTGTTTTTGTTTTAACCAAAAAGTACCCGACTTCATAGAATACTTTTGGGACATCAGAGATTGGCAGGGAAACAAAAGCGCCGGTTCGACCATTGGAGGCCCGGCGCATATTTGAATGCAGGCTACTTATTTGAAAAAAGCATGGTGCTTCAGTTTAATGCTCAGGTGCTTTGACGGACACGGCCGCCCCCACGGGTTGCCAAAAGACAGCGAGGCGCCTCTCATTTCCACTCATTAAATCCATCCAAAGTTATTTAAAGAAGGTAAATCAAGGCATCAGCCTCCACTCGCTGACCCGTTCCCTCGGTCAAGGAGTGTTCTTTGAGAGATAAGAAAGGCAGGAAGAAAAGATTTAATGAGCCATTATGGGGCGCACAATGAGGCACCGCCAGCAACCGTGACAGGTCCCCAACATCCTGAATGGACCTCATGTGATATGGATATCCACCGTGGATTCATTTCAAATACTCTTACACATAAACGTGTGATCCTGCACAAACCAAAAGGCGCATCTTGGTAGGAAGCAGATTGCGAGTATTTTTTGTGTTTTTGTGTGTGTGTGTGTGTGTGTGTGTGTGTGTGTGTGTGTGGTCATTGGAGCCCTGCAGGCCTGTTTAGACAGATGATGGAAGGGTGTTCCCTGTGGTCCACTCCCAGGCCTACTTCTCATTCACCACATGTGCTTCATCCAGCATGACAGCATGCATGCACATGACATTTTGGTGAAGGCATTTTACAGTGAGAAATCCTCCTTGCCGAGATCAGCCAGCATGTTAGATGATTAGAAATTAACTCTGAGGCGCACGAGGATTGATTTAATTGATAAACCTCATTAGCCATCACACCAAAATGGTGTGTCAATCAAATGCTGGAGGATGCAGCGTGTCGTAATTACTGCACTTTCCAACGCATTAAATCCGTTTTTCCTGCATGTATAGGATGACAAGATCACTATGTCATTTTAATTGTCTCCGAAAGTATTTTGTTTGATTCCAACTTTAAAAATGACCATTGGTTCACCTGCCGTCTTTGCATCAATACAGTGAGGTATTTTTTTAACTCTACAGTATCAACCACCGCCTATTTATACTAGTCATACGCCGTCTTTTTTACATGAATGTTTTATTTATTCAGGGCTGTCAGAAATAACGCGTTGACGGCGTAACTAATTTATTTCATTAATTACGTGAACTTTTTTAGTGTAATTAACGCATGCGCACCAGAACAAGCACGCCTCTCTGTTGCGACGGCAGACGGAAGAACAGTGGAGCGTTGAAGCGTTCCCACACAGCCTCCGAGTCTGATGCTCTTTTCTAACTTCAATCTGACCTGAACACATCAACACCACATTCTATGTATATGTACCGTATCTCCAACTCACACACGTGTCTACTGCGTTCATCCTAGTGCGTGCGTGCGTGTGTGTGTGTGTGTACATAAACAGGAAGATAAAGAAAAACAAAGTTGATATTCTTATCACTCACTTTGTAACTCTGAATTCGGATGTACAATTTGCTACATTGAAGTATGCTGGAAAATACACTGAAAACAAGTACACTTATCTTAAATTACGTGACGTCTTTGAAAGCAACCCTTCATTGCTCATAACCACACGATTTAAAGTGTGATTCAAATGTTTTTAAAGAAACTTGCGTTTGACAAATAGATTTTTAGACTTGCGTGGTATCTTTTAGCTTAAGTGGCATATTCAGTTCATTTGGAGGTGTTAATGCATACCAATATACAGTATATAATCCTGTCCCATTTATTTTTCTGTTCATTGAATACAGTAAAAATATGCATATTTCAGACAGCGCTGCTAATTGTGATTAATCTTGTTTAATTAGTTTAAAAACAGTGATTAATCTGACTAAATTTTTAAATCATTTGACACGCCTCAATTTATTGATTTGACGTGTACGGGCTTCCACATTTTTGTAAAATGTGAAGAGAAGAAGAAAGAAGAAAAATAATTATACGATAATTATAACAAAACTATAATAATAATAATATACAATGCAACTTATTTTTATTAAAATTAATATTATTCATTATTACATATTATTAAAACACGATAATTTTAAAATAATAAAGTTAGTATTTTATGAGAATAAAATGTATTTTTGTAGAGTAATTTTGAGAATATAATCATACTTTTCTGTGAATAATAATCATAAATATACCGTACATGCATTTTATGTGTTGAGGGTTCTGAAATAATGACATTTTACACACATTACAGAAAAAATTGATAATTCCAGATTTTTTTTTATTATTACTGCTTTATTGTAGTAATATTTGCACTACTTACTGCTGTTTCTTCTTTTCAGTGTGTCTCTAGTACTCCTTCATGGATCTCCCAAGCTCAAAATGAAGTGAGTAAGGTTTGCATTCAAGTTAATGAGACACAGAATCGGTGCATCAATAGTTTGCTTGTTACCGCCACTTGTTCCCAAGATTGATTTTTCTTGAAACATTTAGCGATTATTGTCTTATGATCACTGCTGATTTTGAAAGATGCACAAGATGTGTCAGGTAGCTCGGATCGAAGATCAAATTGATGCGTGTCTCTTTTCAGTTTTCATTGAATATTGAAGGAGTATTTATTTTTGGCGCGTTAGAGAGAAAAACAATGATGTCTGATCAAAAACGGAAAGGGCCTCTGATACAAAATAAGGTGACAGCCCGCTGCCCTAGAGGAAGTTAGATTGGGAATATCGCCTATGAAAGGGAGTTGATGCTAAGGCCACGTGCGAAAACTTTACCAGCGAAAAAGCCAGTACAAAATTTTACAAGCTGTTTGTGTCATCCTCTTTAGCGCGGAGAGTAGCCATGGCGCCTCTGCCCCCTGTGCGCCTCACCCACTGTGTCTGGGCTGCAGCTTCCGCCGTGACGCGTCCATTCTCTCACCTGAGTCACACTCCTCTCACTCACCCCATCTGTTTTCAGAGGACTCGACAGCCGTCCCGCGTCCTCCTGCGTCCTCTCGCCGCCCGACCTCATAAGGACCCAGATCCCTGTCATACGTATTGATTTTTGTTTACGGCTTTTCGTCGCCTCTGGAACACTCGCAGCCTCTGAGTCAGTGTCAGACGGTAATGGAGGTTATTGCTGTATTGCACTGCACAGTTGCAGTCATTCCGACAACAAACTGCTTTTCTCAGCGTTTCATTGACTGACCAATGAACAGACAGGATGCTATTCGGTACTCTCTCGCAGGTAAAGATGGAGGAAAAACACTTGCTGTAACAGATTTCCCGGAGCTATTTGACGTTTCTAAAAATGAACAGATCATGTAAAAGCAATATGCAAATATGTGAAATTTTCTGGCCTGAGGCACCTCACTCCATTCACTTTCCACTGGTTGGTGTTGTAGATGCATTCGGTTGTATAATATTTACCAGAAATAAATCAGTCACAACATTCGAAAGCCTACGACCAAGCTGCAGAGACTCCCCCCCACGACCACCACCCAGTCCCCAACATACCGAACCCCTATGCTTTCCCTTGTGAGTTGTGGGTCATGTATGTTCCCATGTTGCAGACCACCAAGTGCTTGCTCCCACTGTATCCCAATCCTGGCAAGTCTGATCCATCACCCAAGCTCAATTTACCTTGAGGGGGGGGGACCCTACAATGCGCCGCATCACATTTAGCCCCTGATTCCCATGGCGGCTGGTTTAAGCTGGGCATATGAACATTATGTTTTGGCGGTGTCCAAATGAACCTACAGTATTTCTCTCTGTTTGAGTTCCCATCACAGATCAAGGCACAACATATAAGGGAAGCGTGTTGGTGTATTATTGCCATTCCATTAGCATTAGTCCACACACGATGAAACGTCTCCTTCCTGATTTGTGTTGACATTCGGCATTTAATAGCAGTTACAATATGGCGACACTGGCTTCCCTTCGCTGTGATTTAGGTTGTTTTCATGAGGACAACGCAAGGAGATACCAGTAAGGACATCTCCTAATAAGCAGTGCTAGCATCAGGAACTGTTGCGCCTTCATCAATCAAAGCTATCCTTGTTTGTGTGCTTGATGCCGACGCTGCCGGCTTCACTCGGCGTCCCGTCAATTAAAACAAAGTGGTCAGCAATCCATCATCCTTCATGTTAATGTGCCGCCACAAACGCTTTTCTTTTTTTTTAATATGCATGTTGCATTACATGTTCGGGTGTTAAATCACACCGTCCAATTTTTTACAAGCAGTGGCTCGAGGGGAAATGAAGAGGGGGGGGACCAATCTCATTCCTTTGTGTTACAGTAACGATCTTTAACAAAGCTTGAACAAGAACCAATCTCGGGAACAAGAATAGGGGGGCTTAAGTCCTGTTCCTGCCTGGCGTGGATGGATTTGAATTGATTACAGCTGAGAAGGGAGGCACAGGGCCAATCACCTTGCTGCGGTGACAGTGGAGTTCCGGGCTACAATCTGGAGATTTGCATGGTATTACCCCTGACAGCGTTTAGGGTTTTATTCTCGAGTGCAAGAGATCTCGCAAGGGCCCTTTGACAATAAAAATATCGCAGAGGTACAGTATTGTTGGAAGGTAATGACTCACACACCAGACACCGAAAGAAGCTTCCCCTGCTTTAGAACGACGCAGCTAACAGTCAGAAGATATATACAGTATCTCACTAAAGTGCGTACACCTCTCCCATTTCAGCAAACCTTTCATGATACCATGTCAAGGGACAATAGGAGGAGTGAAACTTGGATACACTCAAGAGTGGCAGCAGTAGAGATTTACTAGCAACTGAAAATAAGTCAACACGCAACCATTATTGTGTCGCTAGCAACACAAGTGAGTCCACCTCACAGTGAACATTGTGTCCAAATTGTGTCAGTATGTGAGCACCATTGTTATCTGGCATTGCCTTGACCCTCTTGGGCATGGAATTCACCAGCGCTGCACAGGTTGATACCGGAATCCTCTTCCACTCCCCCGTGATGACATCACTGACGGAACTGGTGGATATGAGACATCTTGCCCTGCTCCGCCTTTCTTCCTTCCACTTGAGGATGCCCGCAGGTGTTTAGTTGGGTTCACGTCTGGAGGGGTCATAGTTGGCCTTCAGCAAGGCACTTGATCATCTTGGAGGTGTGTTTGGGCTCCTTAACGTGTTGGAGAAAGGGAATGTCACGGTACATGGTGGAATTCTTGTTTACTCTCAGTTAGGGATGTTCCGATCTGGGTTCTATGCTGTCGATACTGATCATCCATGAGTGAAATTGGCCGATACCGATACTGATACCGATCACATAGATCAACTGTAAATTTGAACTACGGGATTTTAACTACTGGATATATCAGGGGTCACCAAGGTTTTTTTCTTGTGAGAGCTACTTTTACCCTACTTTTACGAAACGAAAATGGCCAAGAGCTACTCATTTTTATTTCCATAGCTTATTTCAACCCAAACAAACCGAATATGCTTGTTCTACCAGAACATTAACAGCACTTCTTTCTAGTGTTCTCGCATTCATAACTGAAAACCTGAATGAAAAGCAGGCTTGCGGGCGCCTCATGTGGTCGTGGGGGGCTTCCTGGTGCCCGCCGGCACCATGCACGTTGGTCACGCCTGGGCAATAAGATAAGATAAGATAAGATAAGATAAGATAAGATAAGATAAGATAAGATAAGATAAGGTAAGATAAGTCTTTATTAGTCCCACAAATTCCAGAAAGGGGATCCATCAAACTCAAACAAAAACATATTTGACTTACTAAGTGGCCGCCCCCCCCCCTCCAAATGCCGCACCCAACTAAAGCTTTTTAACGCGCCACCCTGGAGAGACTATTTTCGTGGCATGTTTTGCAGGGTGCAAAACTCATATCACGTTCACAGCGACAGGAAGTCCCGCACGGCAGACATGTGAAGGGAAAGTGGGCGGCAGACGGTCGCTATAGGCCGGATGCTGCAATGGGGGCGGAGGAGATCGACGTTATAAAGCAAAAGCTATGAAACTATGAAGCAATACTGTGTGGCTGGTGGACTGGAGCACCCCTACCCTCAGTGAACCTCAGCTCCCCAATGCAAGCAGCTGTCATGCAGCCCCAGATCACCACCATGTTTGACAGTAGGCAAAACATTACCTTGCTACTTACTTGTGTTACCAGCTATTTAGACAACAATGTCTGTGTGCTGACTCATTTTCGGTGGGCGGACAATCAGTCAAACGGCTATACAAGCTATACACTGACTACTCTGAAGTATTTGTATAGTATTGTCCCTTGAGAAGATATACTGTCATGTAATAAAAAGTATTGGCGAAATGTTAGGGGCACTTTTGGCCGAGCGATACAACAATACAGATGTGGCAGTACCAGCAGAACACGCACACTACCTGTTGCTGTCTCCATAAAAAGTAGTTTTTGGAATTATTTCCAATGAGTAAGCTGCTGTGATTTTATTGTTTAAGTCTGTCCAAGCTCCTTCTTCTTGCAGACAGCCTGAGGACACATGTAGCACTACAACAGAATTTATGTCAGACACTCATTAAAAGGATATTTCACAGTGTAAACAATACACTGCACTCATGCGTGCATGTGTGTGTGTGTGTGTGTGTGTGTGTGTGTGTGTCCACCGTGTCTCTTTAAGGCTCTTAATGTACCATTACTTTGCAATTTATTTTTTTTAAACCCAGATTTAAAAGCAGTCATTTCCTATCTGGGAATGTGATTTCACAAATGAAAAATATATCAAGAACGCTGCGGCGAGACGGAAAGGCGTACCTCATGATTTATTCAATCGCCACAGAGTGAATTTAACACTTTAATGTAATGCAAGGCAGGACATTTCACATCACACAACATTGTGAAACTGATTTTTCGCCACATTTAAAGGAAGATTACTCCAAAACAACAACCCAAAAAAACAAGAGCAAGCAAGCAGTGTGAATAAAACAAGGTAGATGGAAAAAGTGCATAGGGCTAAAACATTTGCAGGGAGGAAATGGACAAGAGGAAGGGAGGGGGTTGTGTTGTTTATATGCGGACAGAGCGAATCTGTCATCCACTCTTGAGAAAAGCTGCCTCTTGATTCGCACCCGGGCACATTTTCCCAGGCATACCTCCACGCCAGCACCGCTGATGGAGTTAAAATGATGTGATTTGAAGGCGCAGCCGCTCTCGCGCCGTCCCAGGGAAGCACAGCGCCGGTCCCTGGCAGCATCCTTCTTAGCACACACGCAGATAAACACGCACTGAGCCGGAATCAACAAGCAGAGAAATAAATACGCGCTTGTGCCGCACTTTATTCCATTATATTGTTTATATCCATGGCAGAGCTGCAAAGAACAAGATTCATTTAAATCCATTACAGGCCATATTAAATGAAAATGCACCTATTATGAAAACAGGCTTGCTATTATTACATCTTGCGTACCAGGAAGAAAGATGAGAACAAATCAAGTCAACAATAACGGCTTGTGGCAAAGCATTATGAATATCGTGGAACCTCTGAGGTTGATTAGTTTGGATTTAGAAATAATTGCGCCCGTGAAAAATAAGAAAAGTCCGTCACTGTCATAAAACATTTTAACATTCTTAAGTGTAAAAAGTGTAAAAATAAGTTAAGCGCTCTTAATGATTAAATGTGTGACTTTCTCCTGGAGAGCTATCTAAAAACAACGGGTAACATGAGGTTACCCATGTTTATAAAGGGGTTATTAACATTTTATAAGCCTTAGTAAGCTGTCATAAGTCATTTGGTGAGTATTACCTACAAAACTCAATTAAAATAGTGTGGAATTAGCTAAAGTAGTGAGCCCACATTTTGTAATTTACAGCTGTTTTGAACATATTTATTTCCCTAGTTCTTTATGAATATAAGAGCTCCATATGGGTAACCTTATTGAACAGTGGCAGCAAACAGTAAAACACAACATGGTCGGTTTGCGCTGCTCACATATGTTTTAACAGTCTTCAGTGTCTTACAAGTGTAAAAAGAAGTTCTTCTCCTCATGTTCTTCTTTTTTTTAAAAGACCCCCTGTTGAGGTTGGGCATCGTTTACATATTTCCCGATACCACTGCCAGATTGCTGCTTGAAACGGTGCTTAAACGTTGCCTGAAGAAAAGGAAAACGTACACATTTTGTCCAAAACATGATTTTTTATGGAATTTTGTGACATGCAAGTTGGGCAGAACAGTAATTAAAATAGTAACATAAAACCCATAAATGATAACTGAGTAATAACTTCACCAATATGAAATCATCATCACAGCAAAACTAACAGCAAGAAGACGGACAACACGCCAAAAAACAACCTGCTTGTGTTGATGTTCAGAATTTTGGTGTTTGTCAATGCACCTCGCTCGCCATGAGCGTGAATGGCGGACAATGAGGAAGTGTTGCGATGCTACTGTGGACAGCGACGGTGAAATGTGTGGAAGTGAGCGCTGCTGTTGGTGTGTTTAGGTCGGCGATAAAGTTTAAAAAGCGCGCTAGACTCTGTGTGCGTCTGTCAGGATGCTACGTTACTCGCAAGATACGACATGCACGATATCACCTTCAAGCACTTGTTGCGGGTGGCTGAGTCTGCACTCATTTAGCACCCAAATGATTTTTTCCTGATGCGGTCACTACCATTTACGGTGCCATGACGATACAGCGTTTCCGTACGCATCCCAACTGTTGAAGGATCGCATCCTCTCGTGAAGTATGCCGTTTGCAGACAATCTGTGTGACGTGCTGCATGGCGCTGGGCCCAAATCTTTTTACAAATTATAATATTGTTTTTGCGATAAACAAAAGCTATAGTAGGTTGGCAAAGTATGTGTTGACGGGCCAACGTGAACATAATAAAGGGGGGGATGTTACTGTCATTTTTTGCCCGCTGCTGGAACAGCAAAGATGAAATATGTGGTGTCAGTCACAAGCCCTTAAAAGGCCCTCAGTGGATTTTAATAAGGCGTGGAGCAGTTAGCTGTGGTCTTCTGTGGGATTAAGAGGCTTTGAACGGCCGGGGCCATTAAAATCTACACCAGCCCTCAAGTCCTGCAGTGCCTTTGCGAGTATATTTATCATTAGGATTAACAAAGCCTTCCCATGAACACTCTCGACCCAGGAGCGCAGTCACCTCCGCCCCACTCACCATTATTGTATTTGGCTGAGTGGCTGATGATAACAGTGATTCAGCAAAGCTGCGGTCCCAGTCCTGAACGGAGAGCATCCCCGGTGGACCTTTCTCGGAGCATCTACGTCCACCTGCTCATCTGTGGCCACAATATAAAAGGCTTTCACCTCCTGAAGGATTCAAAAAGTATCGCAGAGTGTAATTCCAGAGGCACAACGCACAGCGCCGTAGTGTAGGATGCCAGCGTTGAAGGCTGAAAGAATCCTGTGCCCCCTTATCTCAACCCCTACAACGAGTATTGATCCTTTCCAGTGGTCGAACTCTGCTAATGTTGACTATGAATATAGAACAGGTAATTTTTTTTCATAGTTATTTGTCATGTAAGTGCAGTAGCAAGTTATATAAGAAGAATTTAGAGAAGAAAAAGAAGAATTATAAGAAGTGAAAGGAATAGGGAAACAACACACAAAAAGCTCAGACTCCAATTTTGTTCAGGTTCAACATTTTTGTTGGACTTTTATACAGGGAAGCTCCGATCAGGGTTTTATGCTGCTGATACCGACCACATGGATTAGTTCTAAGTTTTTAAATGTATTTATAATAAGTACTATTGGCCAGGGGTGCCATATAAAGAGGAAACGTCAGGACAATTTCAAGGTCCCTTGACTGGCAGGGGCGCCAAAAATTAGGTATCTACAAATAAAATTTGTAATTAATGAATAAAGGCGGGGACAGTGTGATTTTTTTCGTGGGCCCCAAAACTCCTGGCTGGACCCCTGCTAGTGGCTATAAGATATGAAAAAAGGAACCATAGAATCACTCTAATTTAGACAAAAACATATTTTACTTACTTTGTGAAGACAACTCGCTGCTGAGAAAAGCTGCTCTCGTCCGATGAATTCAATTGTTTTTCGGGTTATTGGCTTCGCCGTCTGACTGTCACACACATACGGGTGAGTGTTAGCCACATGGCTGCGTTAGCTGCCGTTTGACGTGAGCTGCCGTGAGCCTCACCATACTCAGTCAAGCTTTTTAACGAGCTACCCCCGCAGGATAGTTTTCGTGCCATGTGTTAGCAGTTTTGGTTGCTTTTGTTTTGAAGGCATGTGGGAAGACGACGCTTCCCAAGACGTGAGTTAGAGCAAGACACTACGCTGCACGAAAGGGTCGCTGCGGCCTGCAGTAGTGCTAGCTACAGGTGAACGGCTTTTGTGATTGCCGCTGAAAAGCATTTATGGGCATATACCGAAATCGGCCAATACTTATCGGAGTATACCTACTTTTATACCATATTGTCTGTCAATTTTTAGGTTGAATTATTTCATGTTTGACGGCTCCAAGGCTGTACGAAATTATGTTGTTTTTACAGTATATTAGTACACTCCGAAAAAGTACAATTAGTTAACAAATGTTTATTATTGTTATTCACAATTTATTACGTGTATTATTTTTATTACTTTTTTAAATCACAGTTTTTAATATTCTATTTTATTTATTAGTTTAAATAATTTTTATTTAATAAATAAATAAAATAAATACAAATATGTACATGTTAAATTTGTGTGTTGAACAAAATGCAACATTCTGTCGGTTGTAAAAATAGTGAATCAAATAAATGAAACAAGTTGAGCTTTTGTACGTTACTTTTTTTTTTTTTTTTTTTTTTTAGCATTTACTAGAGAAATTGATATTTTTTTTCCAAAATGGCATTTCACATTTGTGTGGCCTGAACAGACAGCATTTCCTGTGTTCTGTGTTCTGCAAGAACAACATTTCAAGTATGTTTTAATTGTATGTTTTCAGGACTCATTGTTTCAAAATGCCTTGACTTCGATATTCATAGATGGCTTACACAACCAATGCTGTAAATCATGCCGCATTATGGCACACGTTTGCAGGTGCAAGTCCCTCCGCATTATTTCTGCCTCGGTTGGTGTGTGAGATTTCCGAGTTAGCGTTTCTCCGTTTAAAAGAGTCGCTACCTGATGTTCTCAAAGAACCACCACTCAACCGACTGGAACACAGCGTTCTTAGCAATCTAATGTCATTGCAGGGATTTAACAGTCATGGTGTCAAGTCATCTGACCCTAACCCATTTCCTGCTTTCCTTCGCAGATCTTCCACATGACCTACGACCTGGCTAGCGCCATGGTGAGGATCGTCAACCTCATCGGCATGATGCTGCTCCTTTGTCACTGGGATGGCTGCCTCCAGTTCCTGGTGCCCATGCTGCAGGACTTCCCCGCCGATTGCTGGGTGTCCAAAAATAAGATGGTGGTAAGTATTCTTCTTCTTCTTTCCTGCCCGCTGCCTCTCCTGCCTGATCCAATCAGATGATCTTATCTCGTCCATCCGCCTCAGTAATTACTCGACTAAAGCCCTTTAGCATCCTGGGATATAATGTCTGGCCTAGCTGTCATCTTAAAGCCCAAATTAATATATTTGTCAGCGAAATGTGCCCACGTTTAAATAGATATTTCAGGGATGCTGTGCTAATCCTGAGGAACTTCTGGTACTTCTGGTGTGCTTTTTTCATTCATATTTATTTATTATTCATTGTCATCATGTCATCCATTTTCTACAACTTTGAGTCCTGAGCAGTATCACAGGCCCGCTGGGGCAGCTTTGATTTCGATTTCAATACGTATTAAATTCAATTCAATTCTATTGTGTTAGTAGAGGCAGTACTACCGTTCATTTTAATGATTCATGCATTGCCGTTGTTTATTTTATTATTATATTACTGAAATAGTAATAGTAGCCCTAGGTTACATTTTTATTGACTTCATCTTAATTTTTGGTCAATTAATTTGATCAATTAATGAATTAATTTATTACTATACATTTTTCATGAATCAATTATTTATTGGTACTTTTATTATTTTTATGCACCATAAATTATGATGCGGGCCGCCCGGTGGACTCGTGGTTAGCATGTCAGGAGATCGGGAAGACCTGGGTTTGAATCTCCGTCGGACATCTCTGTGTGGAGTTTGCATGTTCTCCCCGTGCGGGCGTGGGTTTTCTCCGGGTACTCCAGTTTCCTCCCACATTCCTAAAACATGCATGTTAGGTTAATTGGCGTCTCTAAATTGTCCAAAGGTGAATGGTTGTTTGTCTATGTGTGCCCTGCGATTGGCTGGCGACCAGTCCAGGGTGTACCCCGCCTCTCGCCCGAAGTCAGCTGGGATAGGCTCCAGCATACCCGCGACCCTAATGAGGATAAGCGGCATAGAAAATGGATGGATAGATAAATGATGATGCTTTATACCGCTTTTCCACTGGAGCGAACTTTGGTGTTGGTGCTGGATTAAGTTCGCCGCCAGGGGTGGAACCGTGTTGCCTGCGAACGAACTCCGACACCAATTTCGTTTTCCATTCTCCTGGGACATTTCAAGTGTTGACCTTTTTTTTTTATCAAAACACGCAACTCACCGTAGTCCTTGTCACTGCACATTATTGACACGTAAAAATATAAATATAAAGGGGCAAATATATAAAAATTAAGGTGTAAAATTCAAAACATTTTAACATAAAGACTGCACGTTGCTGGCTTTGGTTCGTGCACGCGTCCCTTGTAAGAAGGGGAGGGTGAGCCATCTCATCACTACTGTTTTCTGACAGAAAGATAAAAACATTTAAAACCAGAACACAGTTACTTCTTACACGGCTACAGCTTTACAACAAAACTAGTTTGCTCTCGTACGCACAAATGAGAAGGCGAGGGTGGCGATCGCTTGCTATTGTTGAATGAATGAGAGGCTTTCGACAATAGCAAGCTAGCAGGCTAATGTTAACAGCAGGCTAGTATTTACACCCACAACTGTGCTGTGAACTTTAAATTAAATAAATACAACTTACGGGAGTCCAGGCAGGTGTCACGGGTGCCTGAGTCTTCTTTGGTGATGGCCTCACGGATTTCTGTGGAGTTATTTGCCAGCGTTATGTGGCCCAAAACTTTGTCGGGCTCCTCAAAATAAGGCGTTACTCTCCTCCGACCACTGGCACTCCTGCCTAGTTCATTCCTTTGGAATCTGTAGTCCTCCTTTAATTTCTTAAGTTTGTTATTTGTTCAAAATCATGTAGCGGCCAGTCCAGTATTGGCTGAGTTCACATTTCTTCTGCACTTCTTCCGATGTCCAAATAGACAAGAGAGAGCGGGATTCCTCCGGCGCCCATGTTTTCGGAGCGTTTTCCGTTGTTAGAGTTGCAATGCAATGTAATAAAGACGGAGGTCATTTGCGGTTTGCGGCTGAACCAAAAAAGACAGCTTCGTGTCGAACCAATTGTGGAAGCATGACAATGCAAAAGCAGAGCTGTGAGAACCAGCTTCAAAAAAGCTCCGAACCAGTCACCGTGAAAAAGGGTTATTACTCTGTTTCCTATCAGATTGCTTTGTTGTTATCCCCTAAGTTTCTTTTATCCACCAGGGGGCATATTTGAACGCTATCTAGGGATTGTCGTCTTATGCTGTGATCTACCAGCAACCGTTTTATTCATTTCATTTATTTGTGTAGCATTTGGGGCTCAGCAACACCATTTCGTTTCACCATATTGCATGTTCTAGTTCTGATGGCGATGGTGATGAGACTGATATAATGTGTTGGGCCATTTCCCAAATGTGAGAGACGTTTGATGTCTGCGGAGACGCTGCTGATCTAATCGGGTGGACATATTGATATCTTCACTCTCAAGCTGCGTGTTCGTTTAGCTGCATTGTTATGTTGGAGTCCATCTCATATTAGGGGCCAACACGCGTCCCCTTATAGAGGTGGGCCTCGTCTCAGCCCACGTGCGACTAAATCAGCCGTGCAGTCTGTGGCCTCGCATTACCTTAGCATGTCGCCGAGCGCCACGGTAATTTATCGCCCACGCTCCTGAAGCCTGAACCCCCCAACCCGCCCATCCCCATAAATCACCGTATATTTAACCTCTAAAGAACGCCACTGAGGAGAGTGCTTCCCTAACTGATGGCTTATCAATACGCGCGCCGAGGTCGGCGTCAATAGGGCAATGTCGGTGTGATTGTGTGCTGTGTGTTACCCATCACCGGGAATCTAAAAAGGTGCTGGAATAAAGACACACAGATTGAACAGGCTTATTGGTTTCGGCCCTGCAGACGGTCCTTTAAACTGATTGCGTTCACCTCTGCGGCAATCAAATAATGTTAAAAGCTTCTTTTGGGAAACTGCAGTGGGATGTGTTGTTTTGTGCGGGTTTGTGCACCACTTTTCATATATTCATTCATTCATTTTGGTGTTCATTTTCATTTATCTTGTTCAGGGTCAGGTGTGAGCCGGAGCATGTCCCAGCTGACTTTGGGGGACGAGAGGTGGGGCACATCGGTCACTAGTCAATCACAGGGCACACGCGCCATATTACCTGGGCTATAGTCAGGTGTGACTATACAGTATATATATATATATATATATGTATGTGTATATATATATATACGGTCATACGGTTTTCTTGGTGGGTGGAGGCGGGGCCGCTAGCATACACACAGCAAGCCGAAGAGTGTCACGTCATACTAATTAAATTGGTAGCAATATACTGTTGTGTATTTTGTATATTTTTCATTGTCATTTTCATAAAAGTCTCGTCTCGTTCTCGTCGACCCAATCTTGTGTATCATCTTGTCTATTGATCGACGAGTGTCTCATAACACCCGTAGCCACAGATATATTTTTAGTGTAAAAATAGATAGTGTAAAAAAAGCCGCTATTAATAAGGTTGTATGGTCATGTTCACTACTTTGAATGTGAATCTGCTTGCTTCACGTAACTCCCCTAAATACCACTTGTTGACGCTAAAGACAAAGGAAATCTTCTGATGCTTGATTTCTCGTGTGATGTCATACATGATGGTTGCTAACTCCTGGCAGTGGGAATCTTGAGCTGTACTTTTTAGCATAAATCTAAGATTCTGTAGAGGCTGCACACACATTAGATTTTCCACAGCTTCCCACCGTCCTCGATGATAGTCAAACTCCAATAGATTTGGCAGGTGTCAGATATTTGGCTGAGGTCCACCTCCTCTGACTGCACTTGTTCCAGTTTGACTCTAAACACAACAGACGGAATAAGTCAAGTTATCAAAAGGAATTAATACTGTGAAAACATTACAAAGAGCCACACTTTGAGCGGAATGTACAGCTTCCAGTCAGCTATGCGTGCCAGAACAGATGTCACATGAGTAGTTACATCGCTCAAGGTATGATGTATTTGGTTCATCACGCCTCAGTGCCTCGCTGACATGCCGAGCTCTCGCTTGTTCCGTACGCCTCGCCTTCCATCACGAGAAACGACAGATGTTGCAAACCGCCGTCCCTTGAGATGTTTCACAGTTTAGCTAATTTTAGCCTCTGATATACCTGTCTGCGCATGGGGTACGCGCGTGCAGGTGCAGCAGCTCTGGGACCCATCTGGTGAAAGTGGCGGGAATCACACCGGCGGCCTTTTGACTCCGAGACACCTTCTGGTTCAATTTTTTTCTAAAACCCTGACAGAATGACTCCGAAAAATGTATTCAAATGAAGTCAAATGTGACCAACAATGCCTCGCTCTCATCCACTTGTCTCAAAAGATGAATTGCACTAGCAGTTCAATATGTGTCTTGTTAAGTTGCACATAGATTATTGGGAGTCACCTAAGGCGAAGCGAGAGGCGACATCGTGTGAACTGCAGCTCATCATTATTGCATGAATTATGACTGGATGGTTTATAGCTGCAGTTGATAGCTGTCCTCGTGTTTTTGTCTAAAAAGCATATTTTATATTCTAACACAGGGTTTTTCACATTAGGAGGTCAACTTTTAGCGGGTTGCCGGAAAGTAAAATGCTGTAATCATTTTTACTGATCCTGAATCAGCCATTCCATCTTTTTTTTGTACAAAATCCATGTTTCGTTTTCCGGTCTCTACATTCAGTGGTAAGGAGCACATCCAAGTCCACCCCAAAACAAATGATTCAGTTTCTCAGTAAAAAAAAAACCGACTACTTTATTCCTGTAAAATTGCAACGTTATTCTGTTAACATAAAGACTCTTCTCATAAAAGATCAGCACTACTTCTAAATAGATTACAACTTTTCATCAAATTCCGACAGCATGCTCTCTAAAAAAAATACAACCTTATACACGTAAGATTTCTTCCAATGTTATGACTTTGTTCTCCTAAAACCTCCGGAGACCTCATTCTCGTATAACACTACGACTTTCAGTACTGTAAAATTCTGACTTAAACCTTGTAAGATTGACTTTTTTGTTAGAAACATACAACTTTATTCTCGTAAAGTTCTGACAACTAGTATTTTTTTGGACAAACTGGTGAGGAAGGCAGGCTCGGACATCTGTGGCAGAACAAACGACACTGAGGAGGCTCCTTTCCATCTTGGACAACCAGCATCATCTAATGCACAGCATCATCTCCCAACAGAAGAGCAGTTTTAGTGGCAGATTACTATCACTGTCCTGCTCCACCGAAACACTAAGCAGATCATTCCTTTTTTTATGTAGAAAATCCATGTCTTGTTTTCTGGTCTCTACATTCAGTGGTAAGGAGCAGTTCCAAATTAATTTCTTATAAAAAAAATTACAACTTTATTCCTGTAAAATTGCAACTTTATGCTGTTAACATTACGACTCTTCTCAGAAAATTTTCACAAGATTAGCAGTAATTCTCAATAGATTACAAGTTTTTGTAACATTATGACAATATTCTCATAAAACTAAATCTCTAAAAATAAAAATACAACTTTATTGCAAATTTTTTTCTTGCAACGTCATGACTTTATTCTCCAAAATTTGCATTATTGTATAATACAACGACGTTTAGTACTGCAAAATTATGACGTAAATCTTGTAAGATTGACATTTTGGTAGAAACACACAGCTTTATTCTCGTCCAATGCGCAGCATCATCTCCCAACAGGAGAGCAGTTTCAGTGGCAGATTACTATCACTGTCCTGCTCCACTGAAAGACTGAGCAGATCATTCCTCCCCCATGTGATGCAGCTTTTTAACACTGCAGAGGGGGAGCGATAAAAACAGGACTGGACGTATTACCTTATTATGTATTATTATTATTTATTATGTATTTTTGCACTACAAAATATGACGCGTTCTGGTCCTTATTTATTTATATTTATTCTATTTTATTGTTTTTCTTGTCTCTCATGTCTTGCCTTGGTTGCTCTATTTTGTGATTAGGTGATTCAGACTTAAATCTTGCAAGATTATAACATTTTTGACAAAACATCCAATTTACTTCTCATCAGATTGAATCTGTCCTCCTCAACAATACAACTTTATTCTCGTAAGATTATGATTTTCGATATTCTGATGAGAGTACAACTTTTTTGGCGATATTACAACTTTAGTTTTGAGGACTTATACTGGCTGTTTCTAATATTCTGTTTCCAACATTTGTATCTTATTTAGCAACATGAAAAGAAGTTCCGTCAGACGGCCGTGAGCTGAGCTCTGAATACATGCACTTTAAATCCTGTGAGAGAAAACAAAGCCTCTCATCCGGCTGCACTTTGTTTTGTTCCACACACTAAATGCTGTCTAATTAATTGCATTAACTAAAAGAATGCTTCTCACTGTGACGGAATAACAAATATATCTTCCGCTTTTCATTGCAGCCTGTCGCAGGTACTAATGGAGAGCTCCTGGTCTTTTGTCCTCCATTACCTGCCACTTTGCATTAATTGACACATAGTTGGTTCAGTCCTCATTAAATGCCTTTTTTTGGGCTCCTTTTACAGTGGTGGCCACATTATCGCTTTGGGTCATCGCTCCTTACCTTTTTTCAGGAGGCACGCTAATAAAATGGCTATCTTTCAAGCTTTTTTTCCGCTGTGGAAATTAGTTTGAAAGCAATTTGGACATGTCAACCCCCAGGAGAGACTTTCTATTGATTGGCCATGAACTACCACTATGGGATCTAAAGGGGAAAGAAAAAAGAGGTGGGGGCCATTTATCTACAAATGAGAAAACCCGGCGAGAAATCGCATCTTTCTAAATGGCTGACCTACTTTCCTGCTAACGCACGCGAGCCTCTCCCGTGTGTCACGACACATCCGCCTGTTGTCAGGCCTCCATTTTTCGGGCTCGGACTCAAAATGTCTGCTCACTGGCTGTGTTTGCGTACCGAGACCTCAGACCCCGCCAGCTGACTGAAGTGGACATCTGCCATTGCGTTCCTCTCTTAAGGTCCATTGCGATACTTTTTGAACGTGCCGCCTTTGAGAGGAATGAATTCATCTTCTTTTTTTCCCTCCGCAGAACGACACATGGGGACAGCAGTACTCCTACGCGCTGTTCAAAGCCATGAGCCATATGCTGTGCATTGGCTATGGCATGTACCCCCCGGTGGGCATGACCGACGTGTGGCTGACCATCCTCAGCATGATCGTGGGCGCTACCTGCTACGCCATGTTTGTGGGCCACGCCACCGCCCTCATCCAGTCTCTGGACTCCTCACGGCGGCAGTACCAGGAGAAGGTCAGTGTTTATTTTGTTTATGTGCGTTACATGGAAGACGACAAACTTTATTGTGCTTTGTGGCGCTCAATGACTTAATAACAGAGACATTTCGCATGATGGCGGCCATGTTTTTCACCCAATCTTGCTGAAATTTTACAGGCCTGTGCTCGTCAGACTCTTAAAGGTGTCTACCAAATTTCTTGGTGATTCGGCTAAACAGCCTAAAGCTACTGTGGGTGTTTTGCCGTGCTTATTATGAGCTATTTCAAGTCAATCTGACTCACGGGGTCAAACCTTTCCGGTTTAACAACAGTGCCACCATGTGGTGTATTCGTCTGAAAAATAATAGCACATGCAACGCTGTCGGAGTGCAAGTTTTGACAAATTTGTGCAGCGGTTCTGGAGTGGAGATACACAAGACACAAAAATACATTGCGAGAGAATTTTAAAGTCAATTCGACTTATGGGGAGAGACTTTGGGATTTAATCACAGTGCCACCATGTGGTGTATTGGTCTGAAACATAATAACACAGGCAGCACAGTGGGGGTGCATGTTTTGGCAAATTTTTACCCTTTTGTGTGCAGCAGTTCTGCAGTAGAAGAGTTATATTACACACAAAATAATACATAGCCTTAAGAGAAATTTTAAGTCAGTGTAGCTTATGGGGTCACACTTTGGGATTTAATAACAGCGCCACCACGAGGTGTATTTGTCCGAAAAATAGTAGCACAAGAAGCACAGTCTGGGTGCATGTTTTGGCAATTTTTTACTCTTTTGTGTGCAGCGGTTGTGGAGTAGAAGAGTTGTGGTGCACAAACAAAATGCATCGTCGTGAGAGAAATTTAATGTCAATCTGTTTTATGAGGTCAAAGTTTGGGATTTAAAAACCTCGTCACTATGTGATATCTGTGCGGTCTATGTGGTGAAAAATAATAGCACAGGCAGCACAGTGTGGGTGCATGATTTGGCAAATTTTTACCCTTTTTTGTGCAGCGGTTCTGCAGTAGAAGAGTTATATCACACACAGAAATAGCCTTAAGAGAAATTTAAAGTCAGTGCGAGTTATGGGGTCACACTTTGGGATTTAATAACAGCGCCACCATGTGGTGTATTTTTCCAAAAAATAATAGCACAGCCAACACAACGGGGGTCCATGTTTTGGTAAATTTTTACCCTTTTGTGTGCATCATGGAGTCATGGTCATGGAGTGGAAGAATTATATTACACAAAAAAAACGCATTGGCTTGAGAAAAAAAATAAAAAGTCAGTGTGACTTGTGGGGTAAAAATAATAGCCCAGGCAGCAGTCAGGTGCATGTTTGGAAATGTTCACTCTTCTTCTGAGGAAGATTACTTAGTTTGCCCATGTGAAAAAAATACATGGACTTTTAGAACATAACTTATATATACTGGATATATCTACATATATATACAGGGAATGGAATCATTGAATTCCAAGATATAATGGAGGAGTGGAATAAAAAAAACTGTCGAAGCAAGTGTTGAAGCAATCAAGTCAAGGACAATCAAGGGCAATCAGGATGTAAGAAGCAGTGTCACGAGAAAGAAGCTCTTCTAAGCAGCCGTTATCTTTTATTCCGGGCGAGCCCATGCATAGAGGAACCCCAGCCTCCCCACTTGAGGGCAAAGGAAAGCCCCGACAGCTGGCTCACGAAGGCCTGGGCTGGCATCCACAGGCGTCGCCGCCTGTCACCTCTAAGGGCCCAGTGTGGGCGATAATGAGCAGAGCTACCCGAGTGGCACACTGCTGAGCGTGTGTGACACGATGGAGACAGGAGAGGAGTGACCTCCATAGAGTGGAGAGAAGAGAGCATAAAAGAGGGGATGAGAGCAAGCGAAAGAGCTTAGATGATGTAATGTGCCGTATACGTTACTGTGAGGGAGTTCAAAGTGGATAAATGAAACACCTCAACGTGTTGGGCTGAGTAACACCACTGACGCTACAGCGGTGGAATGATAAGTCAGTATTAGTCTTCTTCTGTTTGTTACTTAGCAGGATTCTGCAAAAACTACAAAACTGATTTACATAAGGTGCTAAGGAATGTATTACATTTTGGTGCAGATAGAGAGAGAAGAATCCGACTCACTATTAAATCATTCCTCCCACCCAGACTCCAAATGGGAGTCTACTCCTCTCATCTTACGCCTTTCTCTACAATCACATAGAGAACTCCACCATTGTTTCACTTTTGTTTCTATTTTCTCTTGTCATGTCAAATCCATTCCCCTCCATCAAAATGCAAATCTTCCCGTCTGTCTATCCTTAACAACTAATGTCATTTTCAAAGAACCAGGAAGTAACCTAGTGACAAAACCGGATCAACAAACACAATTATGGAACTCCATGATTTGTTCTATTCCCTTCTCTTATATTTATTTTTGTATTATCAGTTTAGTTAGTCGCTACAAAACCATCACCCCCCATGCCAGAATGCAGATGGTAGCATGCCATTCGTCTACTTTTAGCATCTTACGCCATTGTCCACGGTTTGCGTCTTCTAGTGTAGCCGGAGTAGATAGTAGATAGTGATACCTTCACTCCTGCCCTCCGAAGGCGGTTGCTTATGTCACAGACAGTGCAGGGTCTTTCTGTTATAGTCTACATGAGGGGTCACCAACGTGGTGCTCGCGGGCACCAGGTAGCCCCCCACGACCACATGAGGTGCCCGCAAGCCTGCTTTTCATTCAGGTTTTCAGTTCATAATGAAAGAACAGTAGAAAGAAATGCATTCTGAAATACAAAATGTGAGTTGTGGACACCAGCATTTTGTTCATGTTCTGGTAAAACAAGCATATTCGCTTTGTTTGGGTTTAAAATAAGCTCTGAAAATAAATGTTACAAAAATGAATAGCTCTTGGCCATTTTCATTTTGTAAATGTAGCTCTCACAAGGAAAAACGTTGGTGACCCCTGGTCTACAGAATCCATCATGTCTCAGCACTTGGGGTGCTCTGATCGATCGGCCACCGCCGATTTCCGTGAAAAAGCACGGTATCGGCATATGCTGATACTTACGGTTGGAGGTCTAAGGCAGATGGCCCGAAAAGTGCTTGGATTTGTCGGACTGGCTGGCCGGCCGTCGTCGGCAGTGGAGGACAGTGTGTTTGCCGACTGCTTGGGGTCCTGCTGGGGCGCCATCAAGTTGCTCTCGCATCCAAAGTCTCCTTAAAGAAGGCGCTTGATCTTCTAAGTTGTACCAGTGATTTTGAAAAAGCAAGTCAAATATGTTTTGGCAAAATTTGATGGGTCCCCTTTCATACCATATAGCCCATGGGTCACCAACGGGAGCCCCCCACGACCACATGAGGCGCCTGCAAGCCTGCTTTTCATTCAGGTTTTCAGTTAATAATGTGAGAACATGAGAAAGAAATGCATTTTAAAATGCAAAATATGAGTTGTGGGTACTAGCATTTAGTTCATGTTCTGGTAAAACAAGCATATCCGGTGTGTTTGGTTTGAAACTATGAAAATAAATGTTGCAAAAATGAGTAGCTCTTGGCCATTTTCATTTAGTAAAAGTAGCTCTCACAAGAAAAAAATGTTGGTGATCCCTGATATAGCCAACAGTAAATTTAAAACATTTATCGGTGTGATCGATTTTACTCATGGACGATCGGTATCGGTATCGTCAGCATAAAAACCTTATCGGAGCATCCCTACTCAGCATCCATCCAGCCTACATTACCTGAAGTGCTTCAGGAATCCCCTCACTGACTAAAAACCTCTCCCCTCTCCTCTCTTGGCCTGCAGACAGATTATTTCTGCAAAATGCAATTAAATTTTAAGATGGTGGACTCTCCAATTTGTCTTTTTGTGCGCTCTCCGGGTGCTCCTACTATTTTTTCCACCCACCGTGTAACAAGGAAGTGGCCAGAGTATTCTGCTATTGCACAGGACAGGTGGTTGTTTTGACATGGCTTGAGGGCTGCATAAGGAGGTCACATGTTGCTGTGTTTGTGTGTGGACAAGGCCATCTTGGAGGTGAATACGCCTGCAAGATGCACAAACAACACACAAACTGTAGCATCACAGAGCACGTTGAAAGCTCACAGCGGCACTCTATTGCATCAGCTCGGCTGTGGGAAAACATCAAACTGATGCCTTTCAGCGTTTATACAAATACACACTAAAATACGGCAATAATGAAGATGTTATTATTAAATTGCCGGTGCTTGCTTAACTATGAGCGTTAGTTGACATTAAAATTGCATCAACTAAAGCACTACAGCCAGCATCACACAAAAAAACACTGTTAAAGTAAAAAACAACATTCTTAAGCATCATGGATGCTTCCACTCCTGTAATTTGCATATTATATGGCGGGCGCTTTCCATAATAGGGCGTGAGCCCTTATAAATTTGTCCTGTCAAAGGCTGTTAATGCATGTTAATGAACTCACAAAGTCAGGCTCAGGGTGAGCACAGAGGAGCTCTTAATTCTGCACAACACCGCATAAATGCATCTTTAACGCCATATAAGAGGCAGCAGCGTTAGACGGAGGCGGCGCTTAAGGTGAAGACGCCTTTAACAACCTCGGTGCAAGCAAGGTGGTGAACTCATAGCAGCATGTCGTGATAATGTGAAGGTTTTTATCGGCGGCAATAAACTAAACACATGTTAAAACTGGAAGCGCTCAAATGTTCAGTCAAGGTCAAAAAGATAACAATGTCTATTGGAACATCCACGGTTGAACGCAATCCGGTTGAGGATTCATGTCCAATTTGTTTGGCTTTGGAAGCAAATCTTCTCATAGGAAATAATGGAAAGAGAAATAACCCGTTCCAGAGTTGAACTGTCACAAGTAAGCAACACATTAACATGAACAGTCACACAAGCGTAAAAGTAACTGAGGTGTGAAAATGATATCATGCCAGGTTTGATGCCAATAAAAAACACATATGAATGAAGAATAATGTTAAAATTGTTGACATATTTTATTTCATTGTATTAGCTTACTTAAAAAATACTTTAGGAGAAAGCAGTGGTGTAAACCAGGGGTGCCCATGACGTCAATGGCGAAGGTAGTTTGGGTCGATCGCGCAAATGTCACTTTTTACATGTCATATGACGTCAGTCAGCTGACATTAAGCTCCCCTCCTGGTTGGCTCTTGCTCCCCAGCGGCAATGGTGAACGCCCGTCTCAAACTACACACGGAGATGCAACTTTTATCTTTATTATTCCAATTATGCATAAACAAAGTCGTCGGGAAGATGACTTTCACAATAACAGAAGTTACCCGTTCACTTGTATGTAGAAAAAAAGTGCATTTTTGATGGCTTTGCTTCGCGTCATGAACTCCGCTACAGAAATGCGTGTTTTTCTACACTTTCGTTTCT
This sequence comes from Dunckerocampus dactyliophorus, assembly GCF_027744805.1. NCBI lineage: Eukaryota > Metazoa > Chordata > Actinopteri > Syngnathiformes > Syngnathidae > Dunckerocampus > Dunckerocampus dactyliophorus. The sequence goes on along the minus strand of NC_072821.1, from coordinate 5,148,198 downwards.
TAAATTATTATTTCATGACGAATTGGAAAATGTGCCTGTTGCTGAAACCTTTTTAATGCGTTGTCTTGACTTTGGCTGCATTGTCTTTTGCATAATCATTTTCATTTCTTGTATATCGGTAGTGTTTGGTAGCGAACGCTAGCTGGACGCAGTACATGCACTAATGCACGAAGTGTGCCTAAAGAACGCTACGTAGCTATTTTGACGGACATATTACCAGTATTGTTTATGTTATAATATTTATGAAACAAAATTGTGTCGAATTCGGAATTGTACAACCACAAGAGCATTCAAATCTTGAGCTTCTGCTGTAACAGCCAGGCCCTTACTTGACGAAGCAAGTTGATTACCACCGTCGTGGGACCCATGACGGTAAGTCTGATTGCGGATTTTAGGTTATGTGGAGCTGCAGCTTGAGCACAAAGCCTGGGTTGGTTAAGCCGCTTTCGCAGAATACTCCCAAAATGTTGGTGTGCACACCTCACATTTCGTATGGAAACGTCAACAAAGAAATATTTTGTTGATTTATCCATCTGCATCGTGCATTTCTTTCTAGTGAAGGTGCCTCTCAGCTTTCATCACTACAGTATTAAAGCTACTTTGACAAAAAGAAAGGAGAGGTGAGCAATTTGTTTGATTTAAAGGGCAACATTTAAATTGGATTAATGTACAAAGCTGATCTCCACTCAAAGAGTGTGGTTATTGTCTTTATATTTATATTTATATTTTCCTAGTCATTTGTCATTAAATGGAGGCGTAATATCTGAACTGAGCAGTTATAAAAATACTAAGAGTTGAAGCAAATGTTATTCGACCCTTTGGTGAGCTGCTCAAAATCAGCTGGCGAGCAACTTGTTGGAGCCCCCTGCTCTAATTTCAAAATGCACATCCGTTTTACTTTATGCTTCCAACAGTAATGGTGAAGTCTGTGTTTAAACATATGCTAATATCATTGAAATCATATTCAAAGTGAATGCATTTTGTGTTGTCCTGCGTTTTCCCGCGGCGCTGTGGCTGAGAGGCTAGAGTGACCGGTTATTGGAAGATTGCTGGTTCGATACTGAAGCCCAGAGTCAGACCCGACGCTGCATCATTATTGTGAGTTTCCCTACTGTGGGAACGTGAGGGATTATCTTCCTTACTGTCTTTTCATTCAGATTACTTTGGCTTGCTGACTCCAAGCATTCTTCGTGCTTGCAGATGCTCAAGTTTTTTTTGTTTTTTTTGTGGTTTCTTGTGTTGTTGCACTCTTACGTGGGACCCCCTCGGGTTAAAACACTGTCTGATACAAGACGCCTGTTAATTTGATTTGTTCAACTTTGGAAACAGTTGTCCTTATAGGAAGCCGTGGGAATAGAAACTGTCACCCTCATTGCAGTATTTACTATACAGGACATGTTTTCAGGAACATTTTACTGAGGGGGCAGCACGGTGGCCTAGAGGTTCACATGTGGGCCGCACAGTCATGGGATCGAGGATTCCAGTCTCCGTTTGGGCACCTCCCACCTTACAATACGTGCATGTTGGGTTAATTGTGCCGCTGCCGCTGCTGCATCTGCATTTTTCTTTTATGACAAATAGCAATTTTTAATGACTTATTTATTTATTTATTAACTTCCTCCTTTTGTTACCTGAACCATTTAGTCCAATAGTACTATATTACAAAAGTACAACATTTTCAGAAGCCATAAGTAATTAAATGATAACAAGAGAGCAAGATTGTTAAGTCACACTTTAAAACAGCAAGTTGTGATGATGATCGATGATTGATGAACGCAATAGCAGCCACTTGTAGCCAGATTCCGCCAGCCAGCCAGGCATGTCAACAAAAATGCCAGAAAGTCAAATGATACTGAAACGTGAGCGATCGCACACGCTGGCATGGATAGCCTCAGCATGTGACGAGCCGTCGTCAATTCACGGCACATTTTACGAGCTATTGTTCATTCTCCCGATAATAAGAAACAAAGTGAAAGTCAACACAAGACGTGTCGCATATCTGGTCAGACATACGCAAGTGCCAGCAAGGCAGACAGGAGATTACGGTGTGTGCTTATCAAAATAAAGCACAGTGAAACATTTTTATGACATTTTAAATTGTTTTCAAACAAATTGCGGTCAATATGTGCGTAAATAATAAGCTATATATGCATCTATAGCATATATATCCATTCTTGCAATATATTATTTACCTTTTTTTTCCAATTTAAAAAAAGGTGTGTTGGCTTTTATAGTGGCGGGCCGCCACGATCAATAATTACATGTAGCGGAAACCGTGAAAGAGCAGCCATGATGGAATTCTTATGGAAATGACAGTAAAGTGATGGTGAATGGCTCCATCGAATGATCTGCTCCAGGCTCAAACTATGAGCATCATAAAAAGTACCATATACAGTTCCGGTCCAAATCAAACTTCAGGTACTTAAATTGTAGTCAAGTCACGTCGAATTGCCTCAGGAGGAAATCGTGTGGTCCTGTCATGACCTCTATTTAACCTCTGTAAATGAGCTACTACTAAATAAAAACACAGAAAGTCACATTCTCTTTGCAAGATGTGTAAAGGTTAGGCTGAAATTTAGATGAGAAATCATCATTATTCTGAGGGCACACGTGCCAAAAAAAAAGCAGCCTATGAAGGAATCTTTACACTTGGGAAAGAGCAGGAGAGGAGTGAGTGAGTGAGGGTGGAAAAAAAAGCTCTTCTCTCGAAGATGGTGAAAATTATCATCAGAAAGCCGGGGTATAATCTTTCCTGAATAGAATTCTATTACAATATGGCACCATGAGATAAATGCCCGGGCTGTCAGAAGCTAGCAAGCCGGCTTAAATGAGCTCTTAAATGGGAATCAGGCAGCCTGTTAACTGTTACACAAAGTAGAGAGCCCGGCAATCACGCTAAATACTAAAGGGTTGAAGTGTGGCCCCCACTGAGATGAAAAATAGCTTTATTAGCTTCAATTTCACTCGGCTAAAAATACATGCCGCTTGCCAATCCTAGACTGCGTAGGATCGGAAAACACACAACAAAGCTGTTTGTGACACACTTAAAGGTAGATTGAAGACCACTCGCTGCAAATGTACAACTGTCATTTTCTGTAAAGATGTGCTGCAACGGAACCGCCAACATAACATTTTTTGGGATGTTGGCAACTATTTTCCCATTACAAATGATGGGAATAAAAATGATCTGTTCCAGAGTCAAACTGTAGCAGTCATAAAACCTTTTGTGACTGTACAGGACACGTTTAAGTAACATTTCACCCGTTTTTTGCGACATAAGGACAATCTGGTCAAATTCCGACATGAAAAACCTAAACCTCAACCCAACTGTATTGTTGAACAGTTTTAATAATTATTCAAGTATGTAAATAAGTTATGCATAGTTTCCAACCCCAAGCTGAATAAACTTGAATGCCTATTGGGTTTAAGTATACCAGGTGGTGCACATGTGTGTACTGAGGGAGGGCGTGGCCTTAGGAGATCAACACCCTTCATTAGGTGTGCACAATTATTAGGTAGCTTCTTTTCCTCTGGCAAAATGGGCCAGGAAAGAGACGTAACAGACTCTGAAAAGTCAACAACTGCACAACATCTTTCATAGGGATTCAGCACTCTTGACGTTGCAGAAATTGCCAAGATATTCGGACGTGACCACAGACCCATTCGATGTTTTGCTGCAGGTGCACAAAAGGGTCGCGAGACACGTGTTGCAAATTAACTGCCAAATATTTGAGAAAAATCTAAGGTGAAGCTCCCAGGAACCCATTATCCTCCAGTGCTGTCATATTCCAGAACTGTAATCTGCCTGGAGTGTCCAGAAGTACGGTACATGGTGTTCAGTGCTCAGAGACATGGCCAAGGTAAGAAAGGCGGAAACCCGACCACCACTGACCGGGACACACAAGTTGAAAGGCTATGACTTGGCCAACAAATATCTGAGGACAGAAGTTTCATGGACTGGTGAGATAAGAGTGACTCCTGATGGACCAGAGGGTTGGGCCCGAGGCTGCATCAGCAGTGGGCAGAGAGCTCCACTCCAACTCAGACGCCAGCAAGGTGGAGGTGGGGTACTGGTAAGGGCTGGAATTATTAAAAGATGAGCTTGTTGGGCCCCTTCAGGTTGAAGATGGACTCAAACTCAACTCCCAAACCTACCTGTACTTTTTTCACACAGCGGTAGAGGAAAAAGTGTGCATTTTTCAAGAAGACCGTGACTTTTATGCAGGGCAATGCTCCATCTCATGCATCCAAGTACTCCACTCTGTGGCTGGCTAGGAAAGGTCTTAAAAAATAATGACATGACCTCCTTGCTCACCTGACCTAAACCCTACTGAGTACTTGTGGGCCCTCAAACGTAAGGTTTACAGTGAAGAAAAAAGGTCCACCTCTCTGAACAGTGTCTGGGAGGCTTTGGTTGCTGCTGCACAAAATGATCAAGAAACCGACTGACTGACTCCATTGATGGAAGGCTTTTCCGTGTTATTGAAAAGAAGGCTGTCTATATTGGTCACTGATTTATTTTTGGAAATGTCAGAAATATTTATTTGTAAAGTTTGTGTTGTTTGTTTATCATTCTGACTTAAAAAAACAAACAAAAACAAAAATAAAGTAGTGAGATGGGAATATTTTTGTTTTTCTTTGAGTTGCTTAAAAGTATTGCACACTAATAGTCGCCTAATAATTGTGCACACAGAGATATTCTGAACAAAAGCCAAAACCTCATTTTCACTTCCTTAAATATCCAAGTTTGAGATTCATAACATTTTGGATTGACCAACAGCACAGTTTTTGTTAAATAATAAAACTAATAATCAATAATGCAAATTGCATAATAATTGTGGAGGCAGTGTATTTTGGTGATGTTTGGCTTTGGGGGGGCTGTGCGTGGCCAGCGGGCTACCTATTGATGACACCTGCAATATTGTTTCAGCTTATGAAGGAGTCTGTCTATCAGTGCTGTGGACCATGACATCGCAAAATGGATATGCTGTCCCGCCCCTACAAAGATGCTTCATTTGAAAAACAGCACTGCTTCTTCTACATCATCGACCATTATGAGCTAGAAATTGTTTAATAAACGTGTCCAATTCCCCCTCAGAGAAAATCCTGACGCGGGCATTATCGCACAAAAAGAATTATATCTGTGCAGATTGGGGGCACAAGATGGCTGCGCAAGTGACTGCACATTCAGGGTAGCGCCTGCCACTCCAACTTGCCTAAGCCTCCGCTTATCTTCATCTGGGGTCGCCTATGGAAATGGAAATGTACACAGACTGGAAAGATGTGAATGGGGGGGAGACTGCAGAGAGAGAAGATAATCTCCCTCATTTGTGGCTTGTTACTCATGGACGCTCGGTGATGCTTGAACTTTTCGCCCCTCAGTTTTTACGTCAGCTGGACAAGAGCCTGCATTGGACGTTATGGTTAGTTTGACGTCCAAGAGGGACTCCGCTTATGAAGTGGCGTGTTGTGGCATGCCGGTCCCGAGCGGCTTCACAAGAAATTGGACGTTAGCTCCTTCCTCTGCTGCTGCTGCCCCTCTGCTGTTTGAATCTCTAATTAACACTTGGCAATTAAACATGGTTCTTTGGGGAATTGTTAATAAGAGGCCTCAAGCTGAGCATTTGTGGCTGAAGAGGCTCGAGAGAGCTCTTTTTCCCCCTTACATTAATGCCGCAGTAGGGAGCGGACACAACATTATGTACGCCTGCGCCATCGCAGACAAGAGGCAGAACTGAAGCAAACAGCATAAATGCTCAAATTATAGCAGGGGTGTTATTTTGTTCCAGTACAGTAACTTCAATACTGATTAGTATATGCCATATTGACTTTAACTGAAGTGCGTGAGGACGTGGAAAGGAAAACATGCTTGTCTTTGGCCTCATGTTCATTCATTGACACGTACGGTATATTGCACAACACATAATACCGCCAGCTATCTTTCAAAGTGAATAAAAAGTACACCAGGATGATGCCTACAGCCTGTTAATTCCAATGTTTTTGACTTGGCCCTAATTTGAGACCCCGGTGGTTATTTGTTTTGGTAGGCCACACACCCGGTGACTATATGAAACCCAGCGGTTAACTGAAGAGCTCAACGTTTAAACTCGCAATGCTGTGCGACTTTTGCAATTGAACGTGAATGTGATAAAACGATACAATTCATCATTTGAGCACATTTTCCCATAAAAGGCTTCTGAACTTCTGAATTGTCGTCCCTCTTGATTTGGATTGCAGATATCCCGATTGTTTTTATTTAAAGCAAAATTGCGTTAAAATGATTTAAAAACGCTTGCCCGTGATCTACAGAGGATACATCCAACCCAAGAGCGTGGCTGTCAACAAGTTGAAGAGCTTAAGTCTGATTCTGCCTCACAGTAAAAGCCGCTCGCTTCTCATTAGCCCAGACCTGACTGATGGCAGTAATTTAACACGTTTTCCTTTCATTCCTCCGTCTGCCATACAGTGTTTACAGCCCGGTCTCGGCTTCTTAACATGCCCACGAGGACTCTACATCCAGTGCTAACTTTTGAAAAAGGTGAAGAGTTGAATAGTAACTATAAGGACACACACTTACGCACTATCTGAGAGCTTTTTTTGCAACTCATTTTAGAAAGATTTAAAAAGATGATGTGCTAATACAGTTTTTAACTTTATTCAAGACGGCTAGAATGAAATAACACCCCTATAGTCACTTTGACACTCGTATCACCCAATATAGCAGCCATAACAAGAGAAAAATAGACATTAAGGACCTAAAAAAGAAATACTGTAGGCTCACACATGTCAGCCCTTTCATGTAGCATAATGACCCTTATGGGCATTATTTTTTGTGTTCATGTTATTGTGGTCGTGTGTGTTGTTGTAAATGTGTTCCGGTGTCAGCAGAAAAGAAGTGATGTCGGGGCTTCAGAGTTGAGTTTTAGCTTGGCGTGGGTTACGGCCGCAACATTAGCCCGCGTTTGGGATTATTGTGCCTCTTGTGAGATAATTCAAACCTGCGAGAAAAGCCCTTGGTTCCGGTGATCAAGTCTGGTGCTTGTGTGTTTCACCGAATGTTACAGGAACATTACTGATACCTAGTGACCAGTGTGGAATACTACATATCATCACAGCATCTTTGAATGTGTCTTCTGAATGCCTTAAATGTGTATTTCAGTTCATTTAGCCATTTTTATGCTTGAAAATGTTTAATTTCGGCAAAAAAATACATACATTTTGCTTAAATATGCATATATTTTGACTAATAACAGGCTGTATTCAAGCCTGGAACAGCGATGATGTATTAATTAATGTATTTTGTAAAAAACTTAATCGAGTGAAGCCGGAATCCCTCGATGGTGAGGCATTGTGATGATAATCTCTCATGGTCTGTCATTGGCCTGGTTTTATACACTTCATCTGAACAGTATAAGGGGGCAGCGGGCTCTGAGCACAAATAAATATTTTTTTTTTCCTCTTCAACCTTGCGACACCTCCTCAGCCCATATCTAAAACCGCCACTGCTAGCAACCCTTAATGCAGTACTAAAGATAATACACATACGGCACTGACATGTGTGCATCAGCTCAGAACAAAGCCATGCTGACAGCACTTAATCAGGACTTTATTCATGCTTACAACTTTTGACCACGCCGTGCAAGGTTAAAAAGAAGGTGACAGAGCAGTGGAGGAAAATAAATGTTTAGAAAGTATAATCAAGTGCCTGACATCTCTGTTAGGGAATGAATTATTCATATCTTTTTTGGCCAAAAAAAAGGAAAACAAATATGTCTGCGTGGAGATCTACATGAGAGAAAATGGCAACAAAGGAAGAATAGGAAGAGGAGTAAACAATACGGCGTGTACTGTACATGGGCGTACCTAATGTTGAGTGTGCATACTTTGTGTATGTGGTGGACTATGTCGAATGTTCCGATCCCAGCCAAGGATTTGTCCAAGTGGAACAGCAGAGCAGTGTGATGGCAGCTGTGCACCAATAAGATCATTTCCTGTCAGGGAGGAAATGATCAGCCCATCAGTGCCTCAGCTCATAGGTCACTTTCTTTACATCTGTCACCCAGCTTCAGCCCTGCTTATTACACAGCCTCAATGTGCTACAGTTGAATGGAAAAGCAATAAGACATTGTCATGTGTTGGCAGATGAAAGCTCAGAGTAAGTGGCTATATTACATGCCCACAGTAAATGAGGGTGAGGATAAGCGGCATAGAAGATGGACGGATGGATGGATGGTTAGTGTAGGTATGGTACATTATGTGCAAGTGGATAATACAGAAGGTTGAGTCAATATGTAGCAGTTAACGTAGTGGGCAGGGTTTAACACTCTATAGTTACATGTACTAAGGGGTACAGTGGTACCTTACAGTGGTACTTAACATCATAATCCGTTCCAGAAGGTCCGACTCAAACCAAAACAGACTCTAACCGGAGCAAATGTTTCCCATAGAAAATCATGTAAATCCACTTAATCCGTTCCAGACGCACACAAATGTTAACACAAAACACATTTTATAGACAATAATTATCGATTTGTCGCAGAAAATTATGCAAAGATAATTACAAATGACAAATGAATGGACAACTGAACATTTAACATCACTTTTACCGAGTTTTCTTGGAAAAAACCCCCCACAAAACCATCAATTAACAACCGGAGCGGACATTGAGCGAGGTACCACTGTACTCTATGTTGTTGTTGTTAATGTGATGGGAGGTTATATGGACTTAGGGGTTAATATGGTTAATTAACGTAAGGTAGATTCAGTACATGATGGTTTACATAGGAGGCATAGTTTAATACATGTGTTGTAGTGGTTAGTGGTTAATAAAAAGAGCAATAAGAATAATCAGTAGAAAACAATACAGAGACCCAACAAATCCACTATTTCTTCAGTTAAAACTATTGAAATTTTATGAATTTGTAGAATATAATATATTGCAAATTATGCTGAAAGCTTATAAAAAAAAGCTTGCCAATTAATATTCAAAAAAGATTTGAAAAAAGAGAAAGTAAGTATTTGTTAAAAGGTACAGTGATTTTCAAAAAAACAAAATTCAGGACTAAAATGATGGAACGTTGTGTTTCTGTAAAAGGAGTCAGTTTATGGAACAATCTGAATAAGAAAACTAAAGAATCCAAGTCTGATATCATATTTTAAAAAATGGTTAAAACAAGTATGCTGAGGAAATATGAAATATCTTAGCTATGATTGGCTGTCATATTATGGTTATTTTTGTTGTGGGAAATGGTATTGGTTGAGTTGTAATTGAGGAGATGTGTAACCACCTGTGCGGCTGGTTACAATATGTATATTTTTTGTTTATACTGTTGTTGTTAAATAGGACTTTGTTTGTGGCTGAAAAAGGGGCAGAGATAATAAGACTTGTCTTCTTTCTGCTGCCTTTCATTCTGGTTTGAAGAGTGTTTGGTTTTATCTTATATTGTTTTAATATTGTTTGTTTGTTTGTTTGTTTTCTTCTCCCTTGAATGAAATAAATGTTTCAAATCAAATCAAATCAAAATATAGTGGGGGTAACTGTATGTAGTGAGAGGCTGATATAGCTGGTAGGGTCTATGTCGTCAAGGTGATATAGAGGGGAGGGCTATTTGGGGTTAATATAGTGGGTGTCGTAGGGGATGATATAGCAGGTGGAGTTTAACATTGTATGTAGTAGGGGTTGATATAGTGGGTTAACTTTAACATGTCGTGTAGTAGTCGGCGTATATATAGTGGCTAGTGTAGTATTATTGTGTCTGTAAAGTTTTAAGACGGCTCTTGTATTGGGCCTAAAAACACCCTCTTCAAAAAGCACAAGATAAAACCCAGTGTGTCTATCAAAGAGAAAAGGTGTTGTTAGTCTTTATGCTGTTTGTTAAGAATGAAAGTACGACATGCGTATGCGGCAAGCAAAGATGTACATCAAAGCACACAGAGAGCCCCTCAGGAATAATAACAGGTAGCATCCTTGACCCGCAGCCAAAGAATGATAAAAAAAAGAGAGGAAAAAAAGAACTTAAGCATTCATAGGCTGACGCTGGAGCTACGCTTTGATCATCATTTCTGCTGTTTCCAACAATGTCTCCACTGAATGGCTGCATTGACCTCAGGTGCTCCTCCCCCACTACGTTAGCTGACCTCACCAAACTGGCCACCACGTATCTAGGCAGGGATCATCAAGAGGACAACGAATGCAGCACAGTAACGTCGGCCTGTTAGTCCTAAAAATCAGTGGATGCAAAGCAGTTTGGGGAGAACCACACATACTGCATTCATAAGTAAACACAGGGGGAAAAAACGTGGTAACGTCATCGCTCTCACACACACACAGTCACACTTCGCTGTGTTCGTAATCCTCCTTTACACAACGTGTCATCCACCCTGTTCTCCTTTATGCCCTGCACTCCTCCGTGCCAAATGAAGCTGGCTTATTTTGAAGTGACGTCAGTGTTTTAAAAAAAACACACACAGGCGGTGCATGTACGCAAAAGCACAAATATGTAAGACAAATAAATACACAACAGAGCTGAGGGGAAAATCGGATGTTAGAAGAAGTTACTTCACCTCCGTTGTCTAAACCTTAACCACAACATATCGTATCCACCTCCTTTCTCATCCAGTTCTACATATTGAACCAGACCCACTATGTCAGGGGTGTCCGAAGTGCAGCTCGCGGCTGTTTTTCTATTAGCCCGTGGGACATTCTAAAATGATAATTTAACAAGAAAATAAAAATATCAGCAGTAATTTAACAAGAATGAAGAGCCTGGAACACGGAATGAAGTATTGCCTGTACCACATGTTAGATAATGAAGACAGACAACACATGACAATACACACATGTTTGGATTTCAATGGCCATTCACAAAATCTGTTCACAATTCAACGTTGATCATTTTCACAATTCAAGGCATTCAATAAATGTCCAGTTATTGCAGAAAGCACAATAGTTTGAGAGTCCCAAAGCAACGCAACGCAACAGTTCAATGGCCCGAGCAACTGAGTGTCCAGAGGCTTATGAGTGAGTGAAGGAGGGGCCTCTTTCCCCAAGCGTGTCCCACGCAGCTAAAATAATAATGAAAGCGGTAATATAATAATAATAATAATAATAATCACGCGTTTTTCCATCTGGGTTACAATAGCAACCTATAAAACCCATGTATTTTATATTAACCAGTACATATTAACCTGACAAGATATTGACACTTACCCATTCTGTGAACATATATTTAAAAATTCCACTTCTCAATGTTAAGCAATGTAATGCGTCCGGAATGAGCATTTCCTATGTGTGACCACAATTCCATAACTCCATCTGTGGCCCAAGGGGGGGCCTGTTGCTGCCATTGGGCCTTGGGATGACCCAATTGTTGTCTTTGTGTGTCCCCACAGTACAAGCAAGTGGAGCAGTACATGTCATTCCACAAGCTGCCGGCAGACATGAGGCAAAGAATCCACGACTACTATGAGCACCGCTACCAGGGCAAGATGTTCGACGAGGAGAGCATCCTGGGAGAGCTGAACGAGCCGCTCCGAGAGGTAAGGGAATGAGTGTTTCCGGTTGTTTGAATAATGGCGTGCATGCGGCATACTGGGAGAAAAAAAAATGGCCCGCTCGCCGTTTGGCATTCCCCTCGGTTCACTTCACATTGGCTGACATTTTACCTTTACACCAGCAGTGATGGAGGATCTCACGACAGGAAAAAGAAATGCCATTGTTTCCTCTAATATCACTTCCTATGTGGAATCGTGTCAGGTCATTGCGTTTTTGTCAAACGCCGTCTCATTTCTGTTACTTTCTCTTGCAGGAAATCATTAACTTCAACTGTCGGAAACTGGTGGCTTCCATGCCTCTGTTCGCCAACGCCGACCCCAACTTTGTCACCTCCATGCTCACCAAGCTCAAATTCGAGGTGTTCCAGCCCGGGGATTACATCATCAGAGAGGGCACCATCGGCAAGAAAATGTATTTCATCCAGCACGGAGTGGTCAGCGTCCTGACCAAAGGCAGTAAGGAGACCAAGCTGTCAGACGGCTCCTACTTTGGCGGTAAGTCTCTCGCCTTCCAATATTTCTTTGATATTAGCTCCTTTGAGTGGTGCGTTTTGTGCGGTGCTTGTCACCTCCCTTAAAAATTGGCCCTCATGGTTTATGCAAGACTTTTCCCTTAATTCACATCACAAGCTGTCTCTTCAATGTAGGACAAATCCAGATGAATAGAGCGCGTCTCGCTGTGGTGGTGCAAGTTAGGAGTACCCAACTGAAGGTTTGCTAGGTCGGAGTTTCATTATAGTACATGTTTAAAATATGGAGCCCATATACTCTATGATTATTGAAATGTTTTTATTGCACGGGTAGGTCCTGACGCTTTGTTGTAAATGGTAGGACAAATTAAGATGAAGCAGCTGAAATGCTAATCGTACAAAGAATGCTAACAAATAAGCAACGTGTCATCTGAGTTTAGGAAATCTCGTTGTAAACCGCACAAGATTCCTCTTAACGTTTTCCCAGTGGCCAGACATTCTTCTGATCTACTTCCTTTTACAATTACAAATTTGGTCAGCTGACTCAAAATTGCGATACAACCTGGATTGATCGCAACAATATATGCCTGTATTGAAGCTACACACAGTGGAACCTCTGTATTTGTTTTTAGTTCCTTCCAAAGGATTCAAGAAAAACCCAAACGTAAGAAAACTGAGGTTATTTTTCCCGCTGAAAATAATGTAAATCACCATGCACCCAACGTACAACCCCTAAGTGGAACTTGTGTACCACGCATGAGAATCTGAGGCTGCCGACAGCCAAAGCACGTAAGTTGTAAGACCAACGTCCGTCAAACTGGCAATAAAAGTACTGACCTCGCATTCCATGCGGGCTTCGTATGAAGCTTGTAAAAACTGCGCGCGAGCTGTACGTTGTGCGTACTAACAACGCAAGAGCCTCTCCAGAACCATGATTGCTCCTGCACATGCAAGTGACCTACGCCACTTCCTCCACTCACAATTTTTTACATCAGAGCTTCTGGGACGTCACATGCCGTGATATTCATTTTTATTGTTTTCAATTTATGAACATAATTAGTCAATAACCTTGCCGAGTAGGAACTGAATCAGGAAACAGTTTTGGAGGGCCCTAGAGAGAACTTGCTACAAGAGAGGGAGGAAAATAGTCAAATATATGACCCTTAATTGAATCCCATTAAAATGCACAGGCATCAAAACGTATGCTTGATTTGCTACCGAAATTAGATGTTAAACACACAGACAGCAGGCTCAGCGACGTAGCTTTAAGGGTGAATACTTTTACTCTGTATTTAGTGATGTGCGGATCGATACTGAAATATTGATACTTCCGATATCAGCTCTTCATGCATCAGACAATCAATTCTCAAATCAAAATATCGCTACTTTTAGTTTTTTGAGGTAATGTTTGTCTGAAATGTTTGTCTGGAGCCATGTGTGAATTCTGAATAAAGTTTTCATGCTTATGGTCGTTCCAAATAATTAATCATGTGTTTTCACGGTTTTCTTATTTACTTTTTTTCTTTTTTTATTGTTTAAAATATCATTTTCACATACATAACCTAAATTAATTATTCACTTACTCATTTTTTTAAACTAATAATTTATTACATTTACAAAATAATTCAGGTGTCTTGTATTCTTTATGCTATGATATGAAATACACTACTATGTAAACATGATGTGAATTTGTAGTATCCGTATCGGATTGGTATCGCCGATGCCAGCCTGAATTTTACTCAGTATCAGATCAGAAACAAAAAGCTTGGTATCACACATCTGTATCAGCATTAGCTTCATTTAGTTTCAATATACAGTGGCACATTTCTCTTGTCACATGTATGGCAGGTCATAATGTTACAATGTTACTTCAAATATTGCCTGTTTTACGATGGAGACAGTTTAACCCTGGAACAAAACCATTCACTTTCCATGGAAACAATTTCAACTTCATAGTCATTGTTGCCTGGCAGAGGAGGAACTGAAGTGAGAAACATTTTGGAGAACATTTTTGGAGCTTGCTATACATAGCGAGGGAGAAAATATTGTGATTTATTTGTGATGTATTTAATCGTATATTAAGATTGTACAGGTGTACAGGACACGACAGTGTATAGGATTTGTTCATTTTAACATTTTTAAGTGGTGCCGCTTCTGAATAAAGGAAGCAGAGGTCTCCGCCGGAGGAGGATTACCTGGCCTCGCTGACTCACTCGGTGAGGGTGTCCATTTGTCAGCTCTATAACTCTGCTAGTCTACACTGTGCGATGGTGCACTCTGGTATTGAAGGCCTATTAGCTTCCTTACCCTGGACTTCGGGAGAGATTAGGATAGCGGCAGAAAGATGACACAGTCGTGCAGTCACTCCTCCTCCATGCGCCGAGCTGCGACGTGTCACGTCTTACTCTGAAGCAAAAACATCATAGAGGTGCAATCAAAGGCAGCTTTTTGATAAGCACCTCCAACTGGCATCACGCAAGGTCACAGAGCCCCCACCCCCGCAAAGAGTCTCCACAGCCAACACATCAATTACTGCTGCCAACAAAAGGATGAACTAAAACGTCACAACAAGGTTCTCGGGCCGGCCGCCGAGACGGGCAGCGGAGATGCTGTTCAGATAAGTGTGTGCAGAGGAGAGGAGAGGACAAGAGCAGGGGGGAGCAAGGGGATGCATGGGGAGTGGTGTGCATGTTGTCTTCCTGAGCCCAGAGCGGCTATCCAGAGAGCAGGCTTGGCAGCGTTTCATGTGTCCCTCGGCATTAGGACTGCAGTCACATTACATTTCCCCCTCTCGGTGCTCGGATCACTGTGTGCTCAAGCCGACGCTCCCATCCAGGACATGTCGTGTCCACTTTAGACATTAGGGCTCTCTGGCTCAAGCTAATCCAACAGCTAACAAAGTGGAGCAGACTGCTGAGTACATAATTGCGTAAATAATTCAAGTTCTCGATGAATGAATGAGTTACGCTACATGGATTTTGCCGACATGCTGATGCGCATATACACACGGCATTCTCTGTGGCGTAAATAGAGGCCTTCTGACACTGATCGGGCTTGACAAAATAAAACAAAAACGGAAGCTCTTCAACAGCCGGACAGCTTCGGATCCTGATTGACTTGCTCACACGTAAGCCGAGCTAGTCCTTGTGTTCCTAGGAAAGTGTACACTCTGTTTTTCCCTATCCCGGCTTCAGAACTGTACATGTTGGGATGCATTTTTCTCTTAAAGAACCGCAGCTCCCCAATGTTGGTAGCACTCGTGCAGCCTCAGACTAGCTTTGCGTGACTGTAGGCAAGACATGATTATCTTGCTACTCACTTGTGTTGCCTGATATTTGGACAGTAATGGCTGTGTGATGAGTCATTTTTAGTGGCTAGTAAATCTACAGTATATGCTGTACAACTTGTACAACTATTACCGTGTTACCTCGATACATTGCGGTTCACCTTTTGTGGATTCGCTGTTTCGTGGATTTTTTTAAGTGGTGTATTAGAGCGATCTGTCGGTGCTTTGTTGTATGTCTGTTATTGTATTTACTACTGCTACCAGTAGAGGGTACTCATGTACTCATGTTGAAGACGTGTGCAGCTCCAGCTTGTCTCAGTGTGTTTACGTGCCTGTACCAGCATATTAGGAACCTACAGTAGACAATAGCCGCCTAAATATAGAGCCACAACAGTCCTTATTGGCTAAGGGAGAACCCACCCACTGTGTTCTGTGTCCTGATTGGCTGTAGACCATTGTCAGTAAATTTCCTTTGTGAAGCTTCCTGTCATGGTAAATGGTACTAGCAAACTAGCTAACTGTCAGAGCTGCTTGCCAACCGCCAATACGCAATAGAAGAAGAAGAAGCTAACCGGCTAAATGAATCTTCGGTTCAAGGAGCAGGACAAGGAGGAGTAAAACGGCAGTACGACTATGTTTTAACAAGGACACAAAAACACGACAGCCGAACGGCGCCAGGACGAGGCACAGTCAGAGGAGTCAATACGTGTGAGTCACTTAACTTAATTCATTTCTTATGACCAACCTAGTAGGATGATCATTAAAAATGAAACGAAATTTGAAGTTAGAGTGTTTAAAGAAGAGAGAAATGTGAGAGAATGTTAATGCCTGAGAAAAGTGTATTGTGAGGGGTTTTACAACCTTAAAACATACATAATAATTGTAAACAAATAAAGATTTCACTTATTGCAGGCTATTTTGGGAACCTATGGCCCGCGATAAATGAGGGAACACTGTACTACTGTAATTAAAATTGTTGCTGACATGTGTGGGGTGGACTCACTTTTTAGAGATACTTTAGTAGTGCTCTCTAACTTGTACAGTGTGGTGCTGGTCGAAATCAAAGATTTATTCGGCTTGAGCACCACTCTAGTTAGTGTTCAATTCCCGCTTGCTCGTATACTGACAGTCACAGCGAGATCCCGCATGTGCCACATCCTCCCTGCGCTGATCCTGCCAATTAATTTCATGAATGACTAACCCGTGTTTGGTAACAAACTCCCAGTGGCTCTGGGCTTACCTCACTGGCCCCCACCCCTGGTACCCTCACAGGAACGGCACTGCCAGAAATAGTCTCCGAATAATGGAGTCAAACGCATAAAAGTGGACGGGGGTGTTAAGGGGATGGATGATTGCAGATCCAAGATTGGAGATTAAAGCACAGCAAGATAGTTTGTGTTCCAAAGCTGCAGTGCATTTGCACAAATGTACTGTTGTCATCAATGCAGGACTCGTGGACGTGATGCAGAAAAAATGGAGATAGGGAAAAAAGATAAACAGATAGGGAAAAAGATAGGGAAATAGGGCAGTTAGGTCAGGTTCTTCTTCCAAGGCTATGGAGGACTAACTTGTCCTGATTATCCAACTAGATCAGTGCGCTCATGAGATCAATACATTTATCGTACTTCACTCTGACAATCTGCGGTCTAATAAAAAGCGACCCACCCTTGGCCGCGACCCCTCCGATTAGGAAACCCTGACGTAGATGGATTGATACAACGCATTCATCTCAGGTCTCAGTGTCCATGCTGTAACACAAATGGATGCATTACCGAGATTAATGCGCGGAAACTATCAACAACCAAACATTCCCTTGACTTTGAACCATAGCCTCGCTGAAGGGAGAGAACTTTTTTTTTTGTTGTTGTTGGGGCCATGTTTACTGAGAATGTTGATTAGTTTTCTGCATGTCCTCAGTTAGAGCGAGAGTGAGAGAGTCTGCCATCTTTCCATTATTTCCCTGGAACCCCCTAGTGAGGGGGCACAGAGACGGACTCGAGCAGCCAAGGCGTAATTAAACTTCGGCGGTCGGGTCGTGTGCTGTTAAACGCCTTGCCACCATTTCTCATTACTTAACAGTGGAGTCTAAATGATACACCATCACTGGGCGAATTAATTGGTATTTGGTGAGGGCAGCAGGGTCAGCCTCGTCGCCTACACGTGTCACGGGCCTGCGAGAAAGCGGCGTATTATCTGACCCCGATTAAGAACTCAACATGACTTAAGCATATAACAACTGTGGCACACCTCGCAAGCATCCACACTCTCATGGCAAGTGGACATTCTGCATCGGCAGTGGGAGCCACCAGTTCCAGTAGATGCTACTCTTTATCCACGTTTTATATTTAATACAGACTTATATTAAATGTTTCCGTTATCTTCCTCAGCAAGGCATTTTCCATCACAAAAGTGTGTTTGGGCTCGTTTTGTTGTTGGAAAACTGCAACGCAGCCCTAACGCAACGCAACGTCCTAATTTTACAGTGCATGTTGG
Source organism: Dunckerocampus dactyliophorus (assembly GCF_027744805.1). Lineage (NCBI taxonomy): Eukaryota > Metazoa > Chordata > Actinopteri > Syngnathiformes > Syngnathidae > Dunckerocampus > Dunckerocampus dactyliophorus. The sequence goes on along the minus strand of NC_072821.1, from coordinate 5,130,396 downwards.
AATTCATGTTGCCTTCAATTAACCGCAGCTCCTTTGTGCTGACAGCACTTGTGCCGCCCCAGTCCATGATGCTACCAATATTCAGTGCATGAAGATTCCTTAAAGTGATTCAAAGTGATTAAAATTACTGTGTTCCTGCAAAATTGTTATAACATCCTAGTGGGCATGATTGGAATTCTTGCCTGTGTATATTTATCTGTCAAAAAGTTCATCTTTGAGATTAAATCATGTGCGTGTAGTTTCCCCTGAATTTTAGATACTATGCCCTCAACTTTGTGGAAATTCTCAGATTCATAATATTAAAAACAGCTCGCAGTATGAGGCAGACGGCAAAAAAGATATGTACTTGTGTCCCTTGGGATCTTGATGCATGGTTTTCCTGCTAGTGGTAGGCTGTCTGATCATGTGATCCAAGACAGTGTCAATAAAGTTGGGTTTTTGTCCCTTTGGTGGCCAAACCATCTGCTCCTGGACTCTCTGTCTTCTGCTCACCAATGCAGTTCTGTCTAGCAGTTCTGTCTAACTCTATAGCTGTATGTTTGGCCCACAAACGGAATCGATCAAACACCTCCCTGCTGGTATTGTTTGATGTGTCTGCGCTTCCCCAAGCTGCGTTTTTGTAGTAAAGCAGCCTCAAACCAGCCAAGAGCGTCCACTATGCTCAGACGCAGCTTCATATTTGTTGCTCTCCAGCCCTCCAGCCAACAAAGTGCCTTCTGTTAGAGCCAGATATTTCACAATTTGACTCATCGGGTTCAGAGTGCCCATGCTGCTCTTCCCATGTGCCCCGGGTCTTGTGTTTTCTTGCATGGTAGCTTTGCTCTGTTTCTGTGACAGAGACATAACCATATATTAGTCGTCATATTGATTTTACAAGGTCATTGACATCTTCTGATCCTCAAATATTGTCTTAGGGTGTCCCAATTTCAGACACCGAGACGCTGCAAACAAACACACCCCTACTTGAAAGCAAAACAAATGCATATTCTAAGATAATGCTGCAAGGGTGTGCACAATGTATGTCGATTCCGTTTTCCAAATATTGTTGTTTTTTTCAAAGTAAAAGGAGCGTGTCCAGGACCCAGGCTGAGGGTGTAGTGTGGAGGAGGGAGATGACAAGCAGGAGTCAGAGCCCAGGTGAGCGTTTGCCAGACCAGACCAAGCTGCTGGACACGGCCACTTTATCACAGTCCAAGCAGGCCTGCGTAAGCACGCTCGTTAATTCACATCCATGCACGCTGCTGAGCAGAGAAGATGGCTGCGGCACACACACGACAATCAAATGCGCCACCATGTGCAACACCAGCCTGTTTAAAAGCACATCCAAAGGACAGGGTTTTTCTCCGAACGATGCATGTTTTTTTTTAGGTGCCATCATTAGAGAGCTGCATCAAAGATTGTGCCTTTACAAGTAAAATGATACTCAAAAAAATATATGTATACAGTATGTGTGTGTACGTAGTCTAAATATTAAAAGCATGTTTCTCAATATAAATAATTCAAGAAAAAGAAATGTGTTTTTTTGCCTTTGGATAAAAACATTTTTTTGCAAGATAACTATGTTTTTATTCGATAAAAAACAAAAAGAAAAAAAGAATAACAATGTGAATATTAGTATTGTATACACGTGTCCGTTGGTATACAGTGTTCTCTCGTTTATCGCGGGGGATAGTTCCCCAAAATAGCCCGCAATAATGAAATCCGCAAAGTAGCCAACTTTATTTTTTTTTACAATTATTATGTATTAAGGCTGGAAAACTGCTCACCATACATTTTACTCAGACAGGTTTTAACATTTTCTCACATTTCTCTCTTGTGTAAACACTCTCAAAGTTCATTTTTCGTTTGAATTTTAATGATATATTATCACTTAATGATGATGAAGTGACTCACGCCTATTTCTCTCCTCTGACCATGCCTCTTCGTCCTGGTGCCGTTCCGCTGTATCCTTGTTAAAAGACGTTGCTCCTGTCGTCGTATTTCCCTCCTCCTTGTCCTCCTTGAACCGAAGATTCATTTATTACGTACGGGCGCCCTACAGCCACAACTTCCACCTTCCTTCAGCATGTCCAGAAGTCCAGCTTTTTGTGCGATGGTCGGCTTCCTCTGCCTTTTGGGTGCAGAACGTTTCGTCGACATTGTGGGTTTTGTTGGGGAGAAAACTTCAAACATACCGCGTTCAGAATCACACGGTTAGCTTCTTCTTCTTCTATTGTTTACTGGCGGTAAGTAAGCAGCTCATACGGTTAGCTAGTTTGCTCGCAACAAGAAATGGCACGGAGATTGATTGACAATGGTCTACAGCCAATCAGGCTGCAGAAGACAATGGGTGGTGCAGACAGAAGAGAGAGAGACACAGCAACCTGGTGCTAAAGCACAGAACTACAACACTCAACTTCCCACAATGCAATTCTTCTTAAAGGATCGGGCCCGGCTTGTAACAGCGTTCATATGCTGTAAAAATTTGGTTTTAAAAAGTAATAAAATTCCACCAAAAAAAATCTGTGAATCAGCGGGTCCGCAAAAGGTCAACCACGATGGAGCGAGGGAACACTAATACTCATCTAAAGACATTTTAATAAAATTTGGTCATTTTTGTGGTATATACGTTGGACATAAAAAAAAAAACATGTACCTCTGTTTTTTGTTTTTTTTTAGAAGAATAGTAATTATGGTGGTATTTTTTTAGATACATATAAACTCTATATAAAATCAATGCATCATTATTATTATTATTAATATATGATCATACATGATGACAATTTTGCAGGTGCTTTGTCACAAAACTCCAAGATCTTCTGTAGAGATTATTTCTCCTCTTTGTGTGCGACTACGTTACCTCGTAGAAAGACAGCTTTATTGAGCGAATTTTGCCCGACGCTGTGTTTTTTTTTCCCCTCCAGAGAGGATGAAGTCAATAAACAATGACTGAGAGCGTTGTTTGTAGCCCGCCTGTTTGTGTGTGTAGAGCATGTAAACCTGTCATGAATGACACAGTGAGCATTGACTAGGTTGTCATGACTGCATCTCAGGCTGTGACAAATATGACAAAATATGATGTGTTCTCTCACAGTAACATACAAACTGAATGAGGAAATGCAGTTGGATCAGGAATAACCTCCTCTGAACTTTCTCTTCAAGCAGATGGTGCAACGCTCTAGTTTCTTTTTGGCCGCATGACAACAAGGCGTCTTGTGTTCATCTAAGTCACGGTCATCTGACCTCAGTCACTCGCAGGGTCACATGCTGCGTTTTAATTGAAGGCAAAAATGGTTGACCCAATTTATACTTAAAGGGTCACTGACATGATTTTTCAACTTTTCTTCAATATGTTTTATATTCTTTCTAATTATGTTCTACGTTGTTCATTTTTTCAAAGCGAACTTTAAATTAGTAAAACTTACATTTTTGTACGTGGTGGCAGCCATGTCGGCCGGCAGTCTCAGAAAAGGACCGTTTCCCAAGTGACGTCGGCGGAGGCGCAGCTCTCATCTTAGGCAGAGTAAACAAACATGAGAGAATGGACAAGATAGGAGATGTTTACAGTGATTAGAGCAAATATTTGAGCGATGGTGTCAATAGTTTGAGGACTAAGAAACATTTGGAGATAAAAGAGAACTTGCAGAACATGGAATTGAAGGGATAGTTTGGATTTTTTGACATGAAGTTGTATGACATCCCCATCAGCAGTGTAGTCCATTAACAGCGACTTACCCCCCACTTGGTCTTCCTAAGTCCAGTTCTGGCCGGATTTCGGTGATGAAGAACGTAGTTGTGCTTAGTTGCTGGGGACATTTAAGTAAAGCGTTTGGCTGCTCAAAGCAATATGCGTTCAAAAGAGTAATGCGTTTGCATCACAAAAATGCCTTCTCAAAAATCTGATCTCCAAAAATGCCTGGCGTTATATGCTGTATGTCTCTTGCCGTATACCTGCGCACTGTCGCCTGTGCGTTCATGTGTATGTGATGAGGACACTCACACCTTCTTCTGCTGGGGAACAAAGAAGATGGCCACGGCGTTCTGTCGTGGCAGAAGAGTGGTATTACCGCCAGTGTGTTTATCCCATACACATGACTGCACAGGCGACAGTGCGCAGGGATACGGCGGGAGTCATATATAATGTATTACTCTTTTAAACACAAATTGTTTGGAGAAGTCGAACTCTTTACCGTAAAGCACCGTGTATAAACCGCACTTTTTTTCTACTGGTAAGAAGCAAAAAATCGGGGTGCGGTTTATACACGATGACAGGTCTGTGACCAGACACAGAAATTGACGAGAAGTCCATTTTAGAATAGCCGTCTGCGGGTCAGACAGTTGCTTTGACTTTAGCGCCCTCTGCTGTACAGTTGCTGAAAATGCTTGTGTATGCAACTAACTTATCTGACGGCTGTCTGTATTTCCACACAGTGAAACGATCTCTATATACACGGAAGCTAACCTACGCTTCCAATGTAAAATACAATACAACAGAGTTTATTCAAATTCACACTGAAGCAATGCCATAAAATAATAGAGAAAAAGAGAAGCAGTGAAAGATAAGATATCAAAACATCTCTGAAAATTGCAAATTTCTTTATTTTGATTTATTATTATTATTATTATTATTATTATTATTATTATTATTATTATTATTATTATTATGTGTGTGGAGTTTGCATGTTCTCCCCGTGTGCGCGTGGGTTTTCTCCGGGCACTCTGGTTTCCTCCCACATTCCAAAAACATGCAGGTGAGGTTAACTGGCGACTCTAAATTGTCCATAGGTATGACTGTGAGTGTGAATGGTTGTTTGTCTATATGTGCCCTGCGATTGGCTGGCGACCAGTCCAGGGTGTACCTCGCCTGTCGGCCGAAGTCAGCTGGGATAGGCTCCAGCATGCCCCTGCAACCATAATGAAGACAAAGCGGTATAGAAAATGGATGGATGGATTATTATTATTAATCTGTACTTAACCATAATATTAAAGATCTAGATGCCGAAGTTCAGATTTCTCCTTTATTCTTCTTTTTGAAATTGCTTAGTACCTTTACGCATGTTGATTTGAGATGAAAGAGTTGGCAAGGATTTATGTTTTTTCCCCGCCATGAGCCTGAAAATGGGGGTGCGGTTAATACACGGGTGCGGTTTATACACGGTGCTTTACGGTACTTAAATGTCCCCAGCAACTAAGCGGAACTACGTTTTTCATCACCAAAATCTGACCACAAATGCACTTCGGAGACCAATGGACTGTTAATGGACTACACTGCTGATGGGGATGTCATACAACTTCATGTCAAAAAATCCCAACTATCCCTTTAAGCCGTATTTATTCAAACCACCACCAATGGGACTATATGTCTGATGCCGAGGTGTCCTATGACAAACGTATCTGCCATGTTCATTGTAGTCTTAAAGCTTCGTATTTTGGAAAAGAAAACTAACTTACAGAATCGCTGGGACACTGTGGACAGCCAGTGGCAGCACAAAGTTTTGGCATGACTACTGTTTTGATGAAAAATACACCAAACAAGGTCGACGAGCGAGCGTTTGTTTACATGTACAAAAATGTAACTTTGACGAACTTAACATTCACGTTCAAAAAACGAACCACGTAGAACATAATTACAAACAACATAGAACAAAAATGTAATTTTGACGAACTTAACATTCACGTTCAAAAAACGAACCACGTAGAACATAATTACAAACAACATAGAACATATTCAAGCAAAGTTGAAAAATCATGTCAGTGACCCTTTAAGTCACATGTGTCAAACTCGTGCCCTGGAGGGCTGAGACGCTGCAGGTTTTCTCTCCAACCCGTTTCTACAGCAGGTGATTTAATTGATGAGCTCCTTCCCTCAAACTGAAGATGTCGATCATTAAAATCACCTGCTTTAGTGACTGGCTGGAAAGAAAACCTGCAGTGTCTCGGCCCTCCATGGCACGAGTTTGACACCCCTGTTTTAAGTATTTACTGTCTTGATTCCATCACATCCATTTTTTCCCCAATGAGGCCCCTCCAAAGGGGTAACCACTGTGGACCCTCAGAACTCAAACGGTTCTGCCATTGAAGATATTATCTTAAGTTAAAAGGACTTAAACTTTATAAGACAAGACACAACGATCTATAGAGATGAAAAGAGAACAGCTTATGATCCAAAGCACACCACATCATGTGTCAAACATGGTGGCATGTATGGTTACTTGGCGGTACTCGCCCCCCCCACATTAAAAAAAGCACTTATTTCTTTCTTTTTTTTTAATTGCTCGAGCAAGATCCAATTTTCCTTGGTGTCATTTAATTTTGATGAATGCATTGTCTCTCTAGTGTGGGGGGGGGGGGGAAAGATAGGCATCTTGACAAACACGTTGGCAAGCGAACGTCTCTGCCAGGCCAGACATACTCAGCCGTAAGCCTGAGCGAGGAACAGGAACATTTATCTCGCAGTGGAAAATTTCTCTTTTCTCCCGAATGCAGCTTGAACAATATCACCACGGTGTAATGAGATGTTTCATCTTCAGCTGCAGTTATCTTGTATCATGACCGGTGTGATGTTCATTTGAGCGATCACAGCCCAATTATTTTGGGGGGAGCTGATTATGAATCATCTCACTGTTGCTGAAGACTGCACAGAAATGGGTCGTCGTAGATGTGCTGTCGCTTCATTCATGAATATCCTCAATGTAAGTCATGAAAACATTCAACAATCTGCCCAAAGTTGAATAGTGCAGCACTGTTTTGTATTTTTACTAATCTTATGTAACGTGAGCTTGTTGTTCCTCTGGTTCAGTGTAACCCGCCTGGGTCGGGCAGGCTGGCGTTCCGCCCTAGGTTTGAACCTCTCATTCAGGTCCGCAGAATGAGCCTGGACCGTCAACTTGACGTCCAGCATGACTCTTAAAGTGTGAGTGAGTGAAGATTACCAACGTACATTCTCAACGTTACATCAGCACAGACCATATTTTTTTTCCATTCGATTAATCGCAGTCTTCTACACTCGATGGGTCTGTGGTCTACAAAAGCGTATAACGGCCGGTCTCTACAGCTGTGGCTGTAGACAACCTCTTGACGTTGTTTTTGAATAACGTGACAAGATGGCAGTTGTTGCTTTTGAAGTAAGATGAGTGTTCAGCATCCACCAGTTTTATTTGCCTAAGCATTTATTTGCCTTGAATTGCAAACCATCCCAGACTTACGTTTGTTTAAGGCAAAACTTCAGACTCATTTGTTCCAGTATTTTGTATTCTTTTAACACATTTTATTTATTGCTTTATTATATTCTCCTTGTGTTATTTTGTTGTCCAGCACTTTGGTTCAGCTGCCGCTTATATAAGGGGCTATATAAATAAAGTTTGATTGACTGATTGATAAGCATGCGCGTTAAATGCTTTAAAGGCTGGTTGCTCCACTAAACTGTTGGTGTGAAACTCATGCGTGTTACATTTGCCGATTAATGCTAGCTGAGCAGTTTGCTCCTTCCCACTATTACAACATTGGTTCTGTTGCTGCTGTGTTAACAATCAACAACAAAGTTGTTGAACTGTATGTGATGACTTTTCAAATTTTAAGTAAAGTATAAAACAAATAAGATTAAAAAGTAAATAAAAACATAAAATAAACTATTAATATCCAACCATCCATCCATTTTCTATGCCGCTTATCCTATCCAGGGTCGCGGGGGTATGCTGGAGCCTATCCCAGCTGACTTGGGGCGAGAGGCGGGATACACCCTGGACTGGTCGCCAGCCAATTGCAGGGCACATATAGACAAACAACCATTCACACAGGTCTTCCCGATCTCCTGACTGTGTGGCCAACATGCTAACCACTCAGCCACCGTGCAGTCTTAACTGTTAATATAAAAAAGAAAATAAATAAATGCATACATGTATAAACATATAAACAACCTATAATTACAGTATTTATGGTCATTTATGGTCATGGATGGGGGGTAGGATTAAATAAGCTTTGCTTCTTCCTACTCCTTTTGGACATGTGGAACTGTCAAAGAATGATTCACGAGATGTATTCCATTGTAACCCTCATGTTCAAATAAACTAAACCAAACCAAACCAAACCAAACCATTTCATTAGTGGCCATATCTAGAAGTTGAATGCCTTTTACTGCGTTTGCAGTGTTGTTATCCACATTGAGCATGGAGAAAGGTTAAATAAGTACATGGAAGCAACAGAGGTCCGTGGTTCAATTTGTAGTGCTTGTCAAAAAACATATCCGCCCTGGTTTTGATTGTCAGAAGTTGGCAATATGATACATCCGGATGGAGCGTGAGGTGGTTATGAGATGGATGATAAAGGCAGAATGCGAGTGGACAGTGAGTGAAGAACATGAAGTGCATATGAAAAGAGGAGAAGATGGCTGAACAAACCATGTCCAAGCGGAGAAGACAGCTGTGAATGTGCAAGTATAAAAATACCCCCGCTTGTGTGTGTGTGTGTGTGTGTGTGTGTGTGTGCTTTGCTTGCACTGTAAGTGGTTGCTAGTGGGGGCAGCCCTGGCTGTAACGGCACCGGGGGTCCATTTCCCCCCGCAGCAGAGCTCCACAGTAATCCCCTCTGGAGAGGAGCACCGCAGCTCTGTATTAAATCCTCTTGTCCTGTGGCTTTCTGGATGAAGCCAACACGGCCAAGATGAGCTGCTAGGCTGCAGGCAGCCCTCTGGCCTCCCGGACGTGTCTTCGCACAAGTCAAGCACACACACTTAGAGAGGCCATACAAGAGCAGGGAACAATCATCCGTGCTTGAGTTTGGATCCAAAGCAAACTCGCTCAAAGCTAAACAAGAAACTGACGAGCAGGCTGGACAAATTCTAGGCCAAGGGCAAAATTACTGTCTTTCATGTTCTTTATATCATTTATTTACATATACTAATTTCAATTTTTAAGCTTAAAATCAACCGCATAGACCTCACTTTAAGGCAGAACAATGTAATCTCTCCCAGCCTATCAGAAAAAAAAGGCAGTGATAATAATAATGAATGAAATTACATTAATAACACATCAAATACATTAAATAATACATTCATTCTAAAACAAAATAATGATTAAATGGTTGGAACCTTATGAAAGGATGTGGTATGAGCAGTGGTGGTTCGAGCTATGGGCCACATTGGTAATTTCCCGGGACGGCATTCTCTTGGGGGTGCCACGAGGGAGAAAGAAAAAAAACAAACTTTTTATTTGTGCTCAGTGCTCATTTCCTCATCAAGTCAGGATCAGCGTGGCAGATGGGCGCCCTCTACAGGAGGGATACTTGCACCCCCACGCTGCTCAGACGTCATCAAACGTCCATCCATCACGTAGCGTGGTTCATACCAAAAGTGAGCGGGGGAGGTGTTATCATATATTATCATAACAGTGGTTTATTTGGTTTAAAAAAAAATGTTGGCAATAATATCGTTTACAATAGAGACAATAAACGTTTCAAAACGCGCCTGTGTTGATTTGTGGCTCAGTTGCTTTCCTTAAAATGAATGTAAAAATCTCGTCTGGTCTCTTTCTTGTGGGCCCGATCTCACGCATCGTCTTGTCCCGTGGGTTGGGTGTCTCGTGACACCCCTAAAAGTGAGCTTCCACTAAATTGTGAACTTTGCCGGACCTGTCTTGCAAGTTTTCCATGCAATAGTGAAAGGGGCGAGTGGTTCCTTTTAAAGGAAGGCGCTGTGATGTGATCGGCCGTGATTGTTACCAGCCCTTTAACACAGCCGGCTCCATTGTGCGCGTTACACGCTGCCATCATAGCCTCGTAGCCAAATATAAACAACAGCCAGTGCTACAAATGTTTTTATTGATTAAAATAGACGTGGCCTCATGTGCTCTTCGTAGTGACTGTGCATGTGTGTGTGTGTGCACAAAATACGCAATATGAGGGGGAGATAAACGGGAAATGGGTTTTTCACAAAGAGAGAGTAGGATTGCAGGAATTGAATGAATGCAAACACACACACACACACACAACAACCAAAAATATAACACAAAAAGTTTGCATCCTCATAGGTGCAGCCATAGCCACATATGCATATTTATAGAATATATAGCCTCTATTATCACAGCCACTTATAGTGGAAAGAGCTCTCATGAATAAAACACGCTTACAGCGGTGCGATGATGCATGCATGCGTTCGCTGTGCACACACCAGCTCACACACACACACACACACACACGTTACATATGCACACAGTACATGCAGACGCACAGCAGTCATGCAAACTTGTTTAATGGAGCATTAGTTTCCTGAGCTGTGTGGCAGATGAGGCCTGACACACCTCTCAAAAGTGTTGTGAGCATGTACATTAACGGGAGAACAATCGTTAGGACCGTTTGTCATATGATTTTAATGTTTAGCTTGCATTCAATAGGTCTCATTATACAGTATTTGCTGTTGGACACCACTACTTGGTCCACTACTTGGTAAAGCAGAAACTGCAAGTCGCCAACCACCGGCAACAACTACATCAAGTTTGATGTAAAAGCGTATCATTTTGGAAATAAAAGCTATTTTTTTATTGGAAAAATAATAACTGTTAGAATACGCATAATTATTTCTTGCATGCTTATATCGTTTTGTTTCATTATGTCTCATGGAACGTTTATTCTCAGCGGGCCTTGAAGGCACCATAGTTCTGTGCTCCAAGACCAAGTGGAAGTTGCTTCGATGCCGCCACAAATAGACTTTTATATTTTTCCCTTTCTTCTTTCACCTGATCGTTGTTCCCAAATGCTGGCGCTGGGTCTGAATGCATAAAGGTGAGCTTTGATGACGTTATTATGTGGCGTTGAGAGCTCGTGATTGTATTTACTCAATGTCAAGGTGATTCATTCTAGTCCACTGGCTGTCAATCAAAAAACAAAGTGATCATCTTCTGTCTGGAAAACAAACTCCAGGCTCGCACCAATGGGGAGTCAGTGTTCATTTCATGCTTTTAATTAGATGTTGTTTGAAGTAACATTTCTCAGGTTTTTGTTCAGTGTAGTCAGACAAGATGTAACGCACAGTGCTTTTAATGTGAAGGTCGTACGTTGTTGGTAGTCGATCTTCATTCGTGTTAAGATTTCACAGCGGCAGTGATCACCTCATGCAACAAATTAGAGAATTAGAGGTGCATGTATTGCCAAATGTTGCCTCTTTGTGTGCAACAGTTCAATACCAAATTTTTTTACAAAAAAAATACCATATTTTCCGGACTATAAGTCGCACTTTTTTTCATGGTTTGGCTGGTCCTGTGACTTGTACTCCAGAGAGACTTATATATGTTTTTTTCACACTGACAGCCACGAGAGGGCGCTCTAAGCTTGTGTGCCAGGATCTGTTACTCTATCATTCCTGTACCACTGAAAACTTACAATGTAAACATCAACTTATAAAGACAACTGAGGAAGGCGGGACACAAATGCCCCCCCCAAGTATGAGAAAATAGTTATATTAGGATCATTTATGCCAGTGGCACATTCTAGAAATATAATTTAACAAGAAAACCTAAAAAAAAAAAAAAAAAAAAAAAAGAAGCAACAGCAATAAAGGAAAAATCGGCAGTAATTTTACAAGTCAAAATATTAAGAGAAAAAAAAGTCGTAATTTTACGAGAATAACATCGCAATAACATCATATTTGTATATATATATTTATGTATGAAAAACAAAGAAAACAATTAACAAAGTTATCATTTTTGGACAATTGGGTTGCCAAAAAAACATTTAATGTTACAAGAATGAAGTCAAAATATTATGGGAATAAAGTCGTTGCCTAACGAGAAAAAAAATTATTTACACAATTTTGCAGAAATAGACTTGTAATATTATGAGAAAAATAGTGCTGTTTTAGGAGCATAGAGTTGAAATATTTAAAAAAAAAACGATGTTACTTTTAAATCATAATATTATGACAAACAAACAAAATGAAATTAACTTGTAATTTTTTTATTTGGTTGCGGAAGAAGTATACATATATATATATATATATCTATATATCAGGGGTAGAAATTGCCTAAATCCAGTGGAAGCAATTTGTTGCTTGTAGATTTTAACTTTACAAGCAAATTGCTCATCTAAGAAGCAATTTTCAGGCAAAAAAAATCATGCACGTCATGATCATTGATGTATACTGTACACCTATTGCCTGTGATCGAATCCCCTGGTAATCAATCATGGTATGTTGTATTCGTGTAATATGCTGTCAAGAATAATTTGTCCATTTTTTCCAGTGTTTTTTCATCAGCCCTTTTAAAGCCGTCTTCAATTGGAGTTGGTTTCTTGTTTGCTTCCAAATATTTGGCGTGCCTGGTTGCTAACGACCGTTGGTGGAGTGTTGATTTAATGTGTTGCTGTATTGCCTCCTTTTTCACCCTGTTGCTACCAGTCACAAGCGCCGACCCACGATCTGAACCAGTACCATGTTCCTTGCACACCTCACACCAAATTTCGTAATCACAATCGTCGTCCTTGACTTTATAACCAATGTCCGTGTTCAATTCTTTCATCCACTTCCGAACTGTTTTTAACGAGCTGGTTATGGCGACATGAGATGCACCAGGTCTCGGTGGCAGCTGTCGTCTATCACTCACCGTCGGCGTCCAGGAACTGTCACTGGCGCCTGTGGAGGGGCTTGCTGAGGTTGAGGCCAACTGAGAAACCGCGGGCTTATCCAAGTCATCAGCCGTTGTTTTTTGTTTTTTCGGAGGGTTGTTATTGTTGTGCCGCTCCGAGTGACATGAGTCCGCCTTGGCAAAATACTTAATAATCATCGTGTTCAGTCTGCAGATCGCCAGCTAAAACAGCAGCAGGACCACCATATTTGTTTCCAACAGCAAATGACGATCTGCTGCAACACAGATCGTGATTGGATGGGAATATGTCTCACGACCAATCGGAGATCTACTTTCATACGCACCATGGCCGTAATACCGTAATACCGTGCTTCCCAGCGCAATTTGGTTTTCGCAAATTATATTGCGCCCTTATTCCCGTGACCAAACTGACCCGATGAAACGCAAAGTAATTCGTCTTAGATGGAAAATCTGCACGATTTTGACAGTTTTTGCACGCATTTAGCGTCTTGCGTCAGGTTAATTTCGGTCCCTGTATATATATATTTCTTATAACCATTTTCAGTATGTGGCCCTCGGTGGAAAAGGTTTGGAGACCCCCGCCTTATACAGTGTATGGTGATCCCAGTCGTGGATCATGCAGAGCAGTACTGCAAATCACTGTTCATAAAAAGTCCTCAATTTATTTTGGTTAAGTGCTGAACAGTAGAAGCTGATCCAGAACCTGACCAAAATTGAATGTCTTCTTCCTTGACCATACACCACCTCTCTAGATAAAGTTTCATGGAAATCAGTTTTGTATTTGTGGCGTAATCCTGCTAGCTTTGTACTGTACTGAAGCTCGTGGTGGCCCAAGTCTTTTGCACAACACTGTATACACCAAGAGGTAGTTTATTAAATGTCTGGTTGTGGTTTGTGGGTGAAAAATCATACTCTCTTGCTGTTAAATCTGAGTATTTGTGTGTTCGAGTAGATTAAACCGCCCTGCATTTATACATGTGAGAGATTTCAAGCGATTATAGACTCTTTGCTCAGCCCTGGGACCATTCCAGCTCAACTGTGCAAGCATTTAGCCTGTGAAAATGTCACCTGTTGACTGGAAGCAGAGGATTCTGTTAACATTGTCCTTTTTTGTTGTTGTTTTTTTTTTTCACTACAGAGATTTGTTTACTGACTCGAGGCAGAAGGACAGCAAGCGTCCGGGCTGACACGTACTGTCGTCTGTACTCGCTGTCGGTGGACAACTTCAACGAGGTGCTGGAGGAGTATCCCATGATGAGACGGGCCTTTGAGACAGTTGCTCTGGACAGGCTGGACAGGATTGGTAAGAATTCATCCTTTTTCATTTGTCATTAAAGAGTGAATATCTGAGACATGTTTCTACCCAGCAGAATGGTTCGGTTTGGTTCGTCACGGTGCGGGTTGGATCTTGCGTTTCCAACAAGGAATAGATAGATGTATCGGTGTGACATCATAGCAGTGAGACAGAAAGGCAGTAAAGACAACCGCCAACTGTAAAGACAGCAGTTCCATGGTTGGAAATTTTGGTTACAGTCAAAATTGAGTACTATACCAAACCATTGGACTTTTTCAACACAAAAATGATCGATTTTGGCAAGCTGAGGATAGGATATATAATGTTTCTTATAAAATTAATTATTTCATGACTATAGAAAACATAGTCAGTATGAAATATATAATCCATAAGTAATAAAATAAATAAAAGCAATACAAAGATCTACTGCCATTTGTACAGGTGCATAGCCATACTACAATTCTTTTTGTTTTTCTCGATATTTCATGTTATATGTTATATTTTTTTCAGTATATACATGACATTCCTGACCCATTATTAGTAAATGTATTCAATATTTAAATATATACAAGTTGGAGTACCTGGCAGAGATGATACTCGTGATATTAGTAATGATTTATTCATGTATTGAGAACGTTAAAAAAATATATATATAAGAATGCTATGTAGTATAGAAAATGAAACTTTGGGAAAAAATATACGAAAGTAATTTAAAACAATGATTATAAAAAAAAAATATACAAAAAATGCATCCCTAGGCAACTTTTTCGATTTTTGTACTGAAATTTCAGGAGACCACTTGTCACATGCCCTCATAAGAATAGTTAATATATTTTTAAAGAAACATAAGCATTATCTGTATAGTTTTATGTATCTGTTGGCTTTTCTGGGCTACTACTGGACATATTATCACTTAATATAATAGCTGCGTGTAGAATAGGTCAAGGAAAATGGCAAAAAAAAGTGTTTACACTGGCCTTGATGACACGTGCATGGAGGTAGATATCAATTTAATGAGCCCTTCCTTGACGACTTCTTCACCCTTTCACATGCTTCCCTGAAATCTGATTTGTGTTTTTCTTGCGTAACGTGCTTCACGACACCGTATTCGAGTTCCCAAACGACAGTCGAGGGTCGTCAAGACGTTTTTGGTACTCAGTCAGCGCTGTTAAAAGATGCAGACGGGGCTCTGCTGGAGAATTCCCTGTTTGATCTCCAATGCAGACAATTGATATTCTCTCCATATCCATCACTCTTCCCAAGCTCAGCCTGTGCAAATAAAATATTCACAATGAAAGGCACGTCTGTATCATCACTCAACCATCGCTTGCATGCTCTGTTTTATCCTCTGCTATGTTTAGCATGGAAGATAGAGACATTGCTTCGGGGAAACTCTATAGCAAATGGCTGCTTTGAAAAGATATGGTGGGCTGATAGTGATCATTCTGAGGGATGGTCTCCTGTGCACGGCCTTTTCTGCCGAGCTTGATGTTCTGCTTCATCCTAATAAAGTCACTGACGTACTGTAGCCCTGATCCACAAATTAATTACTCTGTTGATGGACTTTGCACAATCTGATTAGCGGTTTGCAAGCGATTAGTGGTCAGGTGGATCAAGGGTCATCCTCTGTGGAGCTGCGCCACCAGTCATAACAAGAAATGGAGAGATTGATCTGCGCCTAATTGCATTTGGAATATCTTTGGGTTTCAGAGCCTCGAATTGAAAATGGCAGGCTGGTGAATTGACCTTGTCACCGCTCGTTCCACCGTTCAACAATGACTAATGGAGTTTGAGCCCAGAGATCTGCACGTTTCTGTAGGTGGTGGAGCGAGCAGAAAGTGTGCATGTCCAAGTGACGCAACTTAACCTTGTGCACCCTTGACAAACTTGACGTAACTTTTAGAGCGCGGACTAAGTGAGAACCCATGCTTTGTGCCTGTGTCCTGATTGGCTAAGGGACTGTAGACCATTGTCGATCAAATTCCTCCGTGCCTTCCTGTGCAGTACAGAATGCCTTTGACTTACCAAATTTACATAAATGGTCGCTAGCAGTGTGACGCTGAAGTGCTGTATGTTTGCAAGTTGTATCCCCGACAACACCCACAATGTCGACAAAACATTCTGCACCGTCAAAGGCACCTGCGGTCGCACTTAAGAGGCAGGTGAGGAAGCCAGCCATCAGGCAGAAAGTTGGACTTCTGGACATGCTGAAGGAAGGCAGAAGTTTCTCGGCTGTAGGTCGCCATTACAGAATATTGTAAATGAATCTTCGGTGACGAGGAGGTGGCTGAAGAGGAACGGTCAAATGAGTGAAATATGCGTGAGTCACTTAATAATTTCTTGTGTCCAACCTAGTAGATTGAGCATTAAAATTCAAATGAAATTTGAACTTTGACAACAAGAGAGAAATGTGAGTAAATGTTAATGTCTGAGAAGAGTGTATAAAGGTTATGGTGAGGGGTTTACCGCCTTAAAACAAAAATAATTATTGTACAAAAATGAAGTTGGCCACTTCGCAGATTTCACTTATTGCGGGCTATTTTGAGAACCTATCCCTCGCGATAAACAAGGGAACACTGTACATTTATGTAATATATATGACACACAAATAACTATTTTGCCTAAAGTAGCAGGGTTTTTTGTTTCAGCAAAATAAATATCAGTCAATCAAATAAATAATTGAAATGGGTATTCAAAAAAGAATAATTAAATTGTAATTGTTGAACTATAAACACATTCATTCATTAATATTTTTAGTTGTCATCCATCATGGATGATCATGGATATTCCACTTCAACCAATCAGGTCATTGACCCCGCCCACCACTTCTTTGATGAGTGACAGTTTCTTCATGTTGCATTTCATGGAGATTTTCAAGTCCATCCATCCATCAGTCTTCTATGCCGCTTGTTTTCACCAGGGCCACAGGGGTATGTTGGAGCCTACCCCTGCTGATTAAGGGGGAAAGCCCGTAACCCTGAACTGGTCGCCAGCCAATCGCAGGGCACATATACTGTAAACAAACAACCATTCACATCTATGGACGATTTAGAGTCTCTAATTAACCTAACATGCATATTTTAGGAATGTGGGAAGAAGCCGGAGTACCCGGAGAAAACCCACACACGCATGGGGAGAACGTGCAAACTCTACACAAAGATGTGCTTTTCAATGGCCTTTAAATAAAAAAATATGTCATGACACAACTAATTTGGTCATTAATAAATAAATCACAAAATACAGTAGCATGCACTAGTCGTGAAATAAATCAACTGGTTTGATATTATTATTATTATTAGTAGTAGTAGTAGTAGTAGTAGTAGTAGTAGTAGTAGTAGTATTAGGGATGAGCCGGATATTTGTTAGAAACAAGTATCTGTTACGGATAATACATTTTTGCCAAACACCAGCATGAAACGAGTACATCTCGTCATTATCCACAATCGTGATGAAAGAAAGTCCTCATTATGTGTTCATTCTTCACGCTCTGTGATTGATTGATTGATTGATTGATTGATTGATTGATTGATTGTGATTGAAATAATATAATTTTAGCAGCATACAGTTTTATCTTTTATTGTGTAGTCGCAATATGAAAAGGAAAACGAAATAAAGTTAATTTTTGGGAAAATTAGGTCGGGAAAAAAACTAACATTATGGGAATAAAGTCATTATACGAAAAGAAAATTTACTAATATTTAAGAAGAAAGATATATTTGGAAAGTTTAAAAAATAACAGCAAAAATGGAAAAACAGCAAAGAGCGATGTTCATACTAATAATATGCTTTTTCACCTATATGACAAAGCTGTTATGCAGTTTTTTTGTAGTATATATAACTTCTTTGCAATCTGTTGTTTTACAAAATATCAAAGTGGACCTTGCATGTTTTCATTTATCAGTATGTGGCCCTCGCTGGAAAAAGTTTGGACACCCCTGATTTAGACGGTTGAACAAATACAGATACAGATACAAATACAATAGTGGTGTACTCCCTCATCCCTAATTTTCATATTTCATCGATATTCATATTTTAATTAAATATGCCATATTTAATCATTTAATTGGCTTTGTATTTATTTAATTTTGGCTCATACAGTATGGTGAATTTCTGTGCAATGCAGCAGCCATGAAACTAAAATCCAGGCATTTTAGGTTATATTCCACATTGTAATTATTAATGGAAACGTTTAATAATAATAATACATGTTACTATAATAACAATAAATTGGAATTATATAGTGCCTTTCAAGTGACCCAATGATGCTTCAATTTAATTAATTAATTCACATTTGAATTCAATATTTAATTGATTTTCTACTATTTGGGCCAACAAAAACACCCTGGCATAAACATCTACCAGTGTAAAGTTTTGTTTGTATTATGTCCCCCATGTTGCCATGGAATCCCACAGTCAGAGCTAGTGAGACATACACCGCTAAATCTTGAGGCTATCATGCTTTCAGAGCGTGTGTCTCTGGGTAGTTGTCTCCCACCTGTCTTTCATTGTTTCTTTCATTGTCTGGACTCTTTTTGTCTTCCTCCACCTCCTGCTGTATTTATATTTTACATCTCTTTCCATTCCAAGCAGTTTCTTTGGATTTGTCTTTACATTTTCCTCTCCCGTGCCTTTTTCAGTGCTCGCTTCCACAAACAAAAGATGCCGTAAAATAAGGCTGTCACTCGAGTACGCCAAAAATGTCAGCTGAGCCCTATCTGCTGACAAGATATGCTCGTTCTCATTTTTTCCCCCCTTTCTTTCTCCCCTGTCACTGCCTGTCTGTGTGTCTGTTTCTCTGTTTGTCGGTATGTGTGTGTATGTGTGTTTACAGGCAAGAAAAACTCCATCCTACAGCATAAGGTGCAGCACGACCTCAGCTCTGGCGTCCTCAACTACCAGGAGAATGAGATCATCCAGCAGATTGTGCAGCACGACAGGGACATGGCCCACTGTGCCCACCTCCTGCAGAACGCCCCTCCCCAGACGCCTCCATCACCTACCCCCGTCATCTGGGCCCCACTGATCCAGGCACCTCTCCAGGCAGCTGCCGCCACCACCTCAGTGGCTATCGCTCTGACACACCATCCCCATCTGCCGCCAACTCTTTTCAGGCCTCAGGTGTCTCTTCTGGGGTCCCTAAAGGACCCTCCCAGTCGACAAAAGAAGTTTCACACATTTGGTCCTTCATCACCAGCTCCTGGTTCTGCTGGAGATTCTCCCGCCAGCACACCCTCAAAAAGACGCACTGGGGTGGACATGTCTTTGCTAGCCTCTTTTCAGGCTCAGCATGTAGCATCAGGTTCAGGGGCAGCTAGCTCCAACCAACAGGGTTCAGGAAACGGAAGCGAGTGTGGACAGAATGGGACAAAGTCAGGATTTGGTGCAAGTGCGACCTCAGCATTTCCTCGCAGACCATACTCATCTTCTGGTTCGCCCTCATCAAGTATGGCCCAGCTACATTCACTACCACAGCATCAACAGCTTTTTCGCTCTACGACCCCACCTCTGTCGAACCTCTTCCACCAAGGATCAACAGGTGGAAGCACAGGGTCGGGAATAAGTGGCAGCGCAGTTGGAGCCTGTGCCAGTGCGTCAGACTGGCCTTCAGGTGGAGCAGTAGGGGGTTCTTTTGAAGGGGAAAGTGGAGGGGACATTGCATGGGCTGGTGAGGATTTTACAACTGCAGCAGCAGAAGCAAGTTCACTGAGTCACTTTAGATTGGGGTCAGCTCCTAGTGGATTAGCTGGGGGTATCTCAGGGGAATCAGTGGGAGGGTCCTCTGAAGGATCAGTGGGTGGTGCTTGTGGCAGATCAGCGGCAGGGGCCACAGGTGGTGTTACCTGTGGATCAGTAGCAGATTCTGCCAAGAGATCTTTGGGAGGGGTCTTGCGTGGATCAACAGGAAGGGCTTCTGGAGAATTACTGATAGGGATGACCACTGGCGGATCATTGGGGAGGTTTTCACTGGAAGGGACAGCAGAAGAATTAAGTGTATCGACGACCACTGCGGGACCATTAGGAAGGGCTTCTGTTGGGTCAGTAGGAGAGACCTCTGGAGAGTTACTGGTCTCAACAACCGCTACAGGATCATTAGGTAGGACTTCTCTCAGGTCAGTGGATGTGACTTCTGGAGAAATATTTGTACCAGTAACCACTGGTGGATCGTTGGGGCGGGCTTCTGGTGGATCAACGGGAATGGTTTCTGAAGGATTAACCGGCGGGGCCATGATGGGACCCCTTATCGGGCTTTGTAGTGACTCTGTAACAGGGAATCCTGGAGGATCTCTAGGAAGGGCTTCCAGCGGATCCGCATCTAGTTACATTAGTTCAAGTTTGCCAGGGGGAGGGACGATTGGATCGCATAAAAGCAAATCCACAGAGGGGGCAGTAGGGGGCCAAGCAGCAAGTGGCCCTGCAGGAGGGACCTCTGGAGCAGTTGCAGAAGGACCTATTTCTTCCGCACACTGTCAGAGCCCTATATCTACTGGCTCCACCAGCTCCATGCCAGCACAGCTTCTCTACAGTCAGCCCCCTCCCAAGCCTCCTCAAGTGACCCCCTTCCAACAATTTGCAGGTGGAGGCAGGACTACCAGTGGCTTAAACCTCTTCCACTCCCCTCCACAAGGCTCTCCATCCTCAAATAGACGACAGAATAGCCAACAGCCGGCTGAGGGTTCCCCATCGTCTCTTGGTCATTTTAGCCTGGCAGGCCTCCAGTCGGGATTCCTTCCTCACCAGATGTCCTTGGAGAGATCTGCCTTGGCTTCTCTTGCCCAGTACGGTTCAGCAAATGTCTCCCCATGCCTTACTCCTGTGGCTCCGAGCCCAACTATTCAAAGCCCTGTGATGAGCAGGACTTTCTACTACAGCGACCCCTCCAGTTCCACAGGATCCCACAGTTCTCCGCTTATGCCTCAATCCTCTCTTCCTACATATCCTCCAGTCCAGACACACACCACAGGTAGAGACTCTCAGCCCAGTCGCTTTTCAGAGGATCTAAAGCTGCTATCCAGCTCTCACCCATCGCTTCCCCAGGAGATGACCCAGGCATTGGGCCACCAAACTACCTGCTCCTCTATGGAAGCAGGTTATTACCCCTCACCCTTTTCCTCACCAACTCTAAAACCCAAACCTTGTAGCTCAGTTCCAGGACATATGACACCTCCAGTCCAGCTTTCTCCAGGGCATCCACATCAGACTCACTCCCCCGGAGCATCCCCTTCTTCATCACTTCGGAGGGGGTCCTCTGCCTACTCATCGGATCTAGAAACTCAAACAGTCCGCTCTAAGCTTCCTTCCAATTTGTGAGGATTGATCACACCCTCCTGCGCTCCACCGAACTGAAACACGAACTATGTCACATGTGGCATTCTTTCCTTTTCTTTATCAGACGTCACTGTGTTCCATTTTCATTTGACCTACAATTTGCTGTGATTGAAAACACACTTTCCCAGGTAACACTGTTTTATGCTCTGTCCTCTTATTATTTATACATCATCTATATAGATAGAGATATATTTCAGTGATACGTTAAATCAAGGAGGGTGTGAAAGTGATCACTATTTATAAGGATAGTCAGTTTCTTTACGCTGTTTGCAGGGGTCAGTTTAGTTGACTGTACACTAATACTCATTTTGTCTGCAGGAACCTATGCACTAATACCTGCATTTAAAGCTTTTTGTGTGTCTCAAACAAAAGTTATCTACATTTTTGCTAAAATGATACCGTGTCATACAGGATCGCATATTGTTGATTCTTAAATGTACAGACTGTGCTTATTTATCATGTGTGTAAACATTTCAAAAACCTGACGACGAAAAAGATTTTAGGAAACCAAAAAAAAGACTTCCAGTGAGGTAATGTTTGACCTCCTCATTTCCTTCTCCTAACACTTATTTTATATCACTTTATTGTAATAATAATAATACTAATAATGTTTTTTGAAGCAGGGCGAAGGAGGGATGCGAACAAGCTACCCTCCATCTCAAGATAGCAGCATGTGAGCGGCCGTGACCGTGTCCCAAACACTTTTGTCTTCCAAACCCATGCCGCTGACGTGTGTAGAACGCGTGTGTCGTTGTTCTTCCTGAATGTGTGCAACTGTTCATGTAGCGAGTGTGCGCGACCCAGTGGAACAGTCGGATGCAAGCCTGGACCGATTTTAAAACGGAATGTTGCCTTTTATTTATAGAACTTCCATTAACCACAGCTTGACTGTGTAGAGCACGGGTGGAGAACCTTTTGTCCGGGGGCCATTTTGTTGTTTATGAAGTCCTCCGAGGGCCATGGTAAATGTTTGAAAATGTATGATGCAATTATGGGTTAATTTTAGGTTTTGGGGCTTTTTACAACAGTTGCGCTGAGATTTTGTTGTAGCATAGCATGACACAAACCATTTCAAGCCATAGGTTCCCAACCCATGGTGTACATTCAGTTATCCAGGTCATGGTATTCCACAACTGTTGACTCAAAGGCACCTGGAACCAAGAAGAAGTCCAGTTGCCTCAGATCCATTTTTTTTTTACTGCATTAATCATAACTTGTGTGTAGCACTTGGACCATTCCTAGCCCAAACATATAGAGAGCCTGATAACAGATTTACAGTTTTTACATACAAACACAAGCTTCAATGCCCCCCCTAAAGTGCTCGGAATGGACATATACAAGTTAATATTTTAATTTGTGCATTATTATCTTCTATGGCTGCTATACCATCAACATAGGCATGTTTCCTCGCTGAAGATTAGCGCTGAGTTTAAGATGTTGAATGTATGTACATTTGTTGTTGCTAAAAGTCAAGTACTGTAGCACCAAACAAGACTGTTCCCTAATTTTACATGGCAGTTTGGTTCCAATATCTTGGGCAGATGTTTTTATCAGCAGACAAAAAGTTACGATACACTCTATAATTTAAAGTTGCATCTTCCCCAATGATATATTGCAATACCGACCGTTTAACTGAGAGCTAGTGTACAAAAATTGTTATATTGTTATAGAGCAGGGAAGCGGTTGTTGATATTGAATTCAACACCTCACGATCAGAGCCTTACCTTATATCAAAACTGAATACATGCTAGTGGAAGCTGACATTAACCCCCCGAGGGGATATGTTTCAACTAGTTGGTCTGTAGCTCATCACCAAGACACACACACACACACATATTCACATCCAGGTTCCACTCCCACAGCTGAGTCCCCCCCAACTCAGTCACAGCAGCCTAATTTAACAAGACATGTCTGTAATCCCTTGACCCTCGCAGAGGTGTGCAGTGACCATCTCCACTCATTACGTTTCCCAGAAGTCCCCGTAATGAGGAGGTAGAGCAAACACACAGGACGTGACACAAACGCACAATTACACTGGCTCACAAATACAAATAGATTTTTTTTAAATACCCTTAAGATTTGATTCGAATGTAACACTGATTAAGTTAAGTTATATAAAGCTGTGAGCTGCAAGTCAGGTTCACATTGTGAAGTTGCAGGAGGAGCTCTGAGTGTCTTCAGTTCTAAGGAAATCAAAGAGTCTCGAGTGGAATTTGTAGATTTTATTCAGTGGGGGGGGGGCACTCAAACAAAATGGCTATGTATGTTCTCTGGCAGATTAGAACATAAACCCACTGTAGGAATTTTGGGCAAGATCTGACCTGATGAGAGTTATGGAAAGAAACCTTCGTACGTCATACTTACTGTAGCTCTTATTTATTTGTAAAACTGATCCACCCACAGTCATATAAAAAAAAAAAAAGACAACTGTGTCAGCCCCTTTTGTTTGTGCTCAAAATGCTTTGTAAAACAAGCTAGCATACATGTAATACAGATATCCTCAAAGTTTTATAATCATCTAACAAATGGTCAATGACTTATGGACAATTAGTTGCTAAGTCTCGCTTGTGTCCCTGCAGTTCCGTGTTTTTCAACCAGTCTTGCTCAAATTTTACCGACATGTGCTTGTCAGTGTAAAAAGTATGTACTAAATGTCGTGATGATTCGGCTAAACACCCTAAAGTTACAGTGAGTGTTTTTGGAGTGCATTGAGCTGTGAGAGAAATTTTAAGTTAATCCGATTTCTGGGGTCAAACTTTGGAGTTTGATAACGGTGCCACCATGTGGTATAATCGTCAGAAAAATGATGCACAACACAGCAGAAGAGTTACACCGTGGAATGTTTTAATTTTTTCACATGACTGTGTTGCATGCTCAAACTGAACCAGGCATACGAGTAAGCAAAACTACACAGTAAAATACATTTCATTGTCAGTTAAAAATGCTGAGGTCAAATGCAAAACTTCCCTTTTCTTTCTATACCGCCTACAAAATCCTAACATTGACATCGGGGGTTTTCAAAGTGTGAGCGCTCCCCTTTGAGAACATAAAACGAGAACCAAACAGTCCTCTTCTACTACATGAAAAACAGATATTCTGGAGAATATGTTTGACTTCTCCGCTGTCTCACTGTCTAAAAAAACTAAACCTCTATCCATTTGCCTTTGACATAACCAAAGTTAAATAAACAGAATTGGGAAGAGAGACATGTTTTTTTCAAGCTGCTGCACCTCCCCTGAAGTCTACTGGTGGCCACACTTTGACAACCCTTGATCCATCCATCTATTTTCTATGCCGCTTATCCTGACAACCCTTGATTTATGTTTTAAATCTAAATTTTGGAACTATGGAAACTTCATTTACCCCTTCCTCACGGCCAAACCGTACTTATTTTTTGAGGTGCCACTGTGGAAACACAAAGGTAGAACACAATCCGTTTTGGGGAACTGGTCAATGCTTGTTTGTTTTGATTAAGAAACAGTTCTGCAACACTATCAAGGTAATTTTTTCTCCAAAATTTTAATCTAATAGTGAATTGTAAGTAGAACAGGTACAATGGTTTGAAAAAGTGTTTGCCCCGTCCTGATTTCTTATTTTTTTTGCATGTTTGTCACACTTACAGTACATGTTTCAGATCATCAAACAAATTTAAATATCAGTCAATGACAACACAACTGAACACAAAATGCAGTTTTTAAGTGAAACTTTTTATTATTAAGGGAGAAAAAAAATCCAAACCTACATGGCCCTGTGTGAAAAAGTGATTTCCTCTAAACCTAATAACTGGTTGGGCTGATAACTCGTCAGACCACAGAGTATTTTCCCGAAGATCTTGGGGAGCATCAATATGTTTTCTGGCAAAATTGAGATGAGCCTTAATGTTCTTTTTGTTCAGTTAAATCATAACTTAACTGAGATCAATAGCTATCTATCAGTATGGAAAAGGTTATAAAGCCACTTCTAAAGCTTTGGGACTCCAGCAAACCACAGCGGGAACCATTATCCACAAATGATGAAAACATGGAACAGTGGTGAACCTTCCCAGGTGTCGCTGGCCATCCAAAATTACCCCAAGAGCGCAGCGACGACTCATCCAAGAAGTTACAAAAGACCCTACAACTAGATCCAAAGAACTCACTTGCCTAACTTAAGGTCAGTGTTCATGACTCCGCCATAAGAAAGACACTGGGCAAAAACAGCCTGCAGAGTTCCAAGACCAAAACCGCTGCTGAACAAAAAGAACATTAAGGCTCGTCTCAATTTTGACAGAAAACATCTTGATGATCCCCACGACCTTCAGGAAAATACTCTGGTCTGACGAGTTATCAGCCCAACCAGTTATCAGGTTTAGGGAGCAATCACTTTTTCACACATGGCCATGTAGGTTTGGATTTTTTTTCTCTCTTAATAATAAAAGGTTTCATTTCAAAACTGCACTTTCTTCAGTTGTGTTGTCATTGACTAATATTTAAATTAGTTTGAAGATCTGAAACATTTAAGTGTGACAAACATGGAAAAAAATAAGAAATCAGGAAGGGGGCTAACACTTTTTCACACCACTGTATTTGGAGTGAAATCTCAACATCAATTTGGTTTCTAAAATTACATCACAAATGGATTAAAAAAAAAGAGCATGGATCAAAAACCAACTAAAAGAAAATATTACTCGTGTCTGCTTGTGACTCACAAATCCCCAGTGTAGAACGTCATGTCAAGAGTCCACTCTACCACCACCAAAGGCGGCAGGAACCGAGCCCTGAGGTGGCATGATGTAGCGAACGCTAAAAATAGTTTCAACTCCAGCAAATCGATTGTTGCAGAGGAGTCTGGGGAGAGAAAAAAGTTACCCCCTCCTCTTCTGCTACGTTAGAGTAGCTGAGACTTAGGAAACAGTTTGATGTCTGCGTGAGGGACAAAGGTGTTCATGTGAGGAGACGTTGAAGCACCGAGGGAAGGCAAAGAGGCTGGCATGCCGCTGGGTCCTCACGCTGATCGGGGGACTTGTTACTGGAGGACATCCTGTAATTGCTGCAGTGTGGAAGCTTGCAGGGGTTTTAGGACGGTGAGACAGAGGGCATTGATATGATCTTTTTTGGAGATTTTTTGATTTGTTATAGTCTGGTCCAATCGTAAATTGCAACTTTTTTCGAGAGATGAAAGAATCTTTCCAAAATCTTCCCTAAAAAGGCTTGAAATTGTTACAAAAATACAAAATAAAGCTGTTTTTTGCCTGATAACCATGCAACTTTGTATTTATGCAATGGAAATAAAAAGAAGGGGACTTTCACAATAATCCTAGGGGTCAAGAACATTCTCCACTCGTGGAAAAGACAGCAGCGTAATCCGTCTTTCCCAGTAAAAACACCAAAATAACCAAAACTGGAGTAACAAGATTTTCACCTGACAGCAATGTTTATACTTGAAGGGGGATTTGCTATTTCCATTCTCCCAAGACTCTTTGCGTAATGTAGTATAGAGAGTGTTTTTAAAAAAAAAAAAAAAAAAAACAAGGAATCAGCTGGGAATTACATGCGGAGGCTTTGAGAGAAGAGAATAAATAAAGAAAGAATAAAACAAGCACTTTCTCAAGCAGCAAACTGTTTTCATTATGTCTCCCTGTCACCCATCGGAAGAAACACGGCAGTTTGAGGGCAACACTGGGGAAAAAAACGAAGAAGCAGTGGAAGGATCCCGACAGCTGCCAGTGTTTCTGTCCAAACGCTCCGAGCCATCTCGTTTGGATTTCTGGCCTTTGTGGACAAGAGCGGAAAAAGCATCTGATCCTGCCTGCCTTTTAACACTGTGTCCTTTCAGTTAATGTCCTCCTGTGGCAGGGCTATTCAACCAGCGACCCGTGGGACAAATCCGACACGTGAAAGACAGCAGACCAGATTTTGAACTGAACTCCTAAAAATTCCTAAAAACGGCAGAGCTCACCTGGTATATAAAGGATCTTTGACTACCATTTGAAATGCTATTGAGAGCATAAAAAAGTTGATTTATTTATCTGTACTGTACAGACTGAACTCGAAACTGAAACCAGCGAGATGCAACAAAATGCATACCTGGTAAGCAGAGAAGCGCATTCATGGGTCAAAGCTAGGGGTGGGAATCTCTGGTCACCTCACAATTTGCTGCGATTACGATTTAAAGGCCTGCAATGCGATGATGAAACGAATATTGATGCATCTCGATGCATCTTTTTTTGTGATCAATAGTTTGTCAGTTTTTTTATGCATAATTTTTTTTTATACATAATGTCTTTTTACTCACTGTGTAGTACTCAAACAAAGCATATTTGAAATGATCCAATATTAAAATAAACATGGTATATATAATAATAATAAACTGAACAGGTTAATTTACTTCCATTATCTTTTAATAATTGGAAGGTTACACCTACCAACATATTTCCCATTGCACAGAACCAGCAGGAAAAGCAAATTGCACCGGTAGCAGCATGTATAAAATTAACAAACGTCAGCATATTCTGAGTAACCATCATAAAAACCTTATTTTTCACAAATAAATTATAGACTTCTGAATTCAAGCCAAGATCCTGAGCAGAGAATCTCTGACAAAATAATATTTTTACTGTATAGCAAAGGGAAAAACAGCTTTGATATAAAATATAGATTTCTGTACCAGTGGCTCTCATACAAGAATGATACTTGCAGACGTCAGTATATTATGAATAACCAAAAAAAACTAGGCTGCCCTTATTCACAGTTGCAGTGTCAGTGAAATAACGTTGCGATGGGACGTTGTATCTGGATTCCAAAGTGCGCAACAAAGCACGAAAGCCCTGCTACTCAACAACCAAATAGAGCCACAAATCCTTTGCAATAAATGTTGCGATTGACTTTGTGATTCGCTTCGCCTTTTCCGAGTTGGGTGGAAAATTAGTTATCACCTGCTCGATGGTTCTCTGGTTGGCAGCAACTTCAGCTGGCTGTTTTTCCTCCTGGTTCGGGTGGAAATGTGCTATGCGGTTTCTCATGTTTGCCGTGTTCCCAAAATATTTTAAGCTTGTATGACAAAGCTCGCATATTGTCTGGCTCTACGTTAAGGCCAAAGTGCTTCCAGATGCTCGCTTTAAATCCAGCGGTTGTGGGTCGGAGTTTACGCTCAGCCATTCTGGTAGCGTCTTACACTTACGGTAGGTACACCCCCATAAAATGTCCGGGCAGCTCTTTCCGGCTTTTTGTTCCGTTTTTTTTGTTCCGTCAGTATCAACATTTATGAATCGATTAATAATCGTCAGTGTCCGCATCGCGATGCATCTAAGAATCGATTATTTCCACCACCCCTAGTCAAAGTGCACGCCAAGTACGAAAAAGGCGTACATGTTGGCCGGTCTGCACTAATATTGAAAGTCCTCCCTGCCTCTCACACTCCCTCCCAACAGCTCACTGTGACCCCCAGGGTGGCCCGTACCACTAGTGGAGAAGCACTGCGGTAGCCACTTACAACCCCGCAAGCGTTTCTGTCATATAGAGGATCTTTGACAAACATTTTTTGCAGGAGATCTTTAAAAACCGCAGAACACCCCTGTCATATACTGTAGATCTTTGATTTGATTTTGCAGTAGGTCAGTGGTTCTCAATTATTTTCTATCATGCAACCTCTAGGGGACACAAATGTTTTCACCCCAATACAGTAATCCTTTCTTTATTGTGATTAATCGGTTCCAGAATTGCCGCAAAGTAGGATTTTGTATTTAGAAATGAAATATTTTTGTATTTAGAGCATAGAAAACCTGTTTGCGACCTTCTAAGTACAGTTTTAACAATACTAGGGTCCTCTAGACATGAATTATTTTATTAATTAATTATTAATTAATTATAGACTCACAAGTCAGGGTTGAACAAAGTTCCTTGTTCCTGTTTTACATTTGGTTTCAGTACAGTGTTTCCTGCGGTGGCTACGGTCTCATCAATGTAACATTACTGACACCTAGTGACCAGTGTAGAATACTACATATCATCACCACGTCTTCAAGTGCGTCTTCTGAATGCCTTATATTTGTATTTTACTTCATTTTCCTATTTTTATGCTTGAATATGCTTAATTTAGGCAAAATAATGCATACAATTTGCTTAAATATGATTATATTTTTACTACTAATAGGCCGTATTGAAGCACAAAACAGCGATGATTTATGAATTACAATCACGTGATAGAATGAAGCTGTGAAAGTCGAAATGCAAAGTGGCGAGGGATTGCTGGACTATTGCGAACCTGAATATTTATTCACCTGTACAAACTACTGTATGAGTTGCTGGCACCAGCATCCCTCCTGATACACACCCCACGATTTGACGAGCACTGCAGTAGACCATCTTTTACAAGGGTGAACATATTGCTTCTGTTTTCATTTATGACTTTAATTATTACTGTGATAATCATTTTGTAAGGTAAAAAGGCAAAACACGAATACAAGTGGAGGAAGAAGTCCGCTAAATGTGGCCGCCCAGAACAACTGAGTTGAATAGCCCTGTTCTACGGTATGCATTCCCTTCTCTTTATGTAGCAAACCCGTAAAATCAGGAATATAGTACAGATATTTTGCATGCAAACCTCACCGGACGAGAATTGCTTGACGTCATCCTTTGTCGATGCTCGGCCACCAATGTGGAAAGCGACTTTCAGAGACAAACTATAGTCAAACATTGCGGGTGTTGTGATCATTACGCAGCGCTAGCCACCACCCACACCACCTGTCCCTTTTATATGTAGTATAGTTTCACTCACTAGTCATCAAAACCTTCTTCCTGTTTGCATTCTTGCGACCAGTAAGAGAAGAGATTGGTTGTAATGGACATTTACAAACCAAACAAGACTCCCTGTCAGATTCTTCCGCTGTTCATTGTTGACTCCACTCGAGCCCTTTTTTGTTTAGCATCGCGTCTAATACGAGCGTCCTCTTTTTGCCGCTCTAGTCAGACGGAATAACATGACTGTAATGTCACTCCGACCACAAAGTGTGTGCATGTGTGTGTGTTGTCGGGCAATTTAACCTGCATATGACCCAGTTTAAGAATAGCGCGCGCCAGTAAAAGGATACGTACGAATTCACTTTTGAGAGCACCGCGGGATCCTTCGGGGGTAATGATATTCCGCTGTCAGGATTGTGGTTCACTTGTCAACGTGACACGTTACTTCTTGCCTACTGCCTGTTGGTAAAAAACACAATGTTGGGGAGAAAATAAGTCAAATGTTGGTGGAAAACGATACAAACTAGAAGCTTGTCTGAAGTTTACATGCTTTTTTCTTTCATCCAATTATGTACTATAATCCCTCTTAATCTGCTGTTAGCTCTATATTTCCATAGGACCTATTTGCTTGTATATTTCTGTATTTATTTCAGACGCTGTTAACTGATGTCACCATAAGAAACAAGCAATGTTCAAGTTTGTACAGTTCTTGACTATGTCCATATGAGTTTGACTTTTTCATAACATGCATAAGACTTTCTACCGGACGGCTCACCTTGTATGTGTGTGTGTGTGTGTGTGTGTGTGTGTGTGTGTGTGTCTCTGCGAGATGCGTTCAAGGACACACAAGCTGAGCAAGTATTCCACAAGCAAGTATTTTGGCCGCCGTGCTCACGACCTAAAGGGATACTAAATGATTTTATTTCCTGCTTTTAACATGGGATAAAGCAATAAGGTACAGCAGGTACGGGACATTGCGGCGACATGTGTGTGGGTGTGTGTTTGTGTGAGTGCGTGCGTGGCGGTGAGAGAAGCGGGATCAATAACTGCATTGTTGATAAGCACACATGCTGGATGACTTAATATGGTATTGAATAAAATATAAAATGAAACTATCTTTTTGTTGTTTTTTCTTACATTCTATCGCTGTATTTCCATGATGACGCATCAGACACTTTATTAGGTACACCTGCATGAAGTCTGATTACACAATAAATACTACTACTGTATTTTCTTTTTTTTTGTCATTGTGACTGAATAATGGCACTGCATCACATACGTGGTCTGGAGTTTTTGCATTAGGTCCTTCAAAACAGCAGCGTCATATAGACAATCTTTGACTAGTGTTTTTTAGTGCAGTAGATCCTAGATCCTTAATAACATTAGGATGCTCCTGTTACAGTATATAGAGGATCTTTGACTAGTGTTTTTGCAGCAGTAAAAACAGCAGTACACCTGTCATATAGAGGCTCTCAGATTTGTTTCTGCTGTAGGTTCTTAAAAACAGAAGAGAGCTCCTGCCATATAGACCATCTTGGACTAGCAGTTTTTTTTTTTGCAGTAGATCCTTAATAGGTCCTTAAAAGAGCTCTAAGGTCATATAAAGGACCTCTGACTAGAGTTTTTGCAGTAAGTCCTTAAATATTCACTCGATATTTCATAACATTAAGAGGCTCCTGTTATGTAGAGGATCTTTGACTCATGTTTTTGCAGTAGGAGCTTAAAACAGCAAAACTCTCCTCTCATATAGAGGATCTTTGACTGGAATTTTCGCAGCAGGTCAATAAAAACAGCATAGCTCTCTTGTCATATAGAGGATCTTTGACTAGAATTTTCACAGTAGATCCTTAATAACTGGAGGCTCTTGTTATATAGAATATACTAGTGTTTTCGTTGTAGGGCCTTAAAAACAGAAGAGCTCTCATGTTATAAAGAAGATTTTTTAAAAATAATTTTTGCAGTAGATCCTTACAAACAGCAGAGCTTTCTTGTCATATAGAGCAGCGGTCCCCAACCTTTTGTGACCCACGAGGGGTCGTATTATAGCGATCCATACACATAGTTATCTAATGTGTCTTATTTATTGTTTTCTTATTGATTATGTATTGTGCAAAACTCAGGCAGTAAAAACATCAAATTAAAAGTACAACGGGAATTAAGACCCACCATTCAGATAGAAGATTATTACGTAGCTGTTTGATGCGTGTGGCAAAAAGCAGTGTGCTAGCATGAATTAACTGGAGGTTGTGCGCCAACAAATATGCACATTAGCACTCAATAACATCACCAAAACTTACCTTTATGCATTCCCACGTCGTATCAGCATTTGAGACCAGTGAGGTGAAACGAAAACAGTAAAAAAAAAATACTGTCCCGTAGTCTGTCTGTCCAGGGTGGGGGAAAGTTAGCGATCGCACGATGGTGCGTTCAAGGACTGTCGAACAAAGTTGGACGGGTCGCCGCTCACAACAAACAACATATACATGCAAACACTATGGGATTTGTAACAGTATATTATTTTTAAAATTAAATTATGGCCCATATTTCCAAAATAGATATGCATTTACATAAAATGTGTTTTAGATCTTTACAAATTTATATTCTAAATTCTATTTTCTTTTATCATTGCATCTGAAAGCTTCCCACGCTCGGTGGTTGGGGACTCCTGATATAGAGGATCTTTGACTAGAATTTTTGCAGTAGGTCCTGAAAAACAGCAGAGTAGCTCTTTAATTTCAAGAATCTTTGACTAGTGCTCTGTTTACAGTAGATCATTTGACTAGTGTTTATGCAGCAGGTCCTTAAAAACAGCAGAACACTCCTGTCATGTAGAGGATCTTTGACTAGCGTTTTTATTTTTTATTTTTTTCATTAATATCATTAGGCCGCTGCTTGTCATATAGGGGATTTTTGCTTAGGTAGTATATACGTATTGCTTCTGTTTTAATTTCTATTTTTCTGGCTGTATTAGCCATTTGGTGGGGTAAAAAAAAGAAAAAACATTCTAATACCAGACGCTGGTTTTAGCTTTCTGAAAATGTGGCCTCCAGAACAATTTAGTTGAGTCACCTTTATTTTTATCATTGTCACCATACAGCTCCATATAACTACATCATATGCCATTTCGAATATTCTGGATAACTTACGCTACAAAAAAAGGACTGAATATTAGAGACCCCTCTCTGTAACTGCAGTGCGGGTATTTGTATCGTCTTTCCAAGACGTGTGATAAGCTACACAAACACGGCAGTGCAGCAGCACACAACAAGCGGTCAAGAGGCAGGTGAAGCTCCTCAGAATGCCGCCTATGTTGGCAGAGTGTAACAAAAAAAAGAGGACAGTGCACGCGTCTGCCCCTGCAAGCACTCAGCCATCTGCTTCATTAGAATTCCCCCTTGAGGTAACCTTCCCATCTCCGAGAGCAACTCATTGAAAGTGAAGGGCTTTGTTTTACATTGTCTATTGTAATTACACATTATTCTAGTCCTCCGATGGCCGCCTGCCTGCCTGCCTGCAGAAAGAGGTGCCGACTCAGAGGCGTCTACTCGCCATGTGACAGTCAAAGCATGTGGGAGTGTGCAGGCCGAAAGGTGTATGCTGCCATGTGGTCTTAATTCACGCCATAGCCGTGAAATAAATTGTAAGACATGGCCGGAAGAAATACTTGACAAGGTGTTACTGTTTTGTCCTTTTACACATTCAGCCGTCAGAATTCTTGTCTTTTGCTAACATCTGTCCATTCACATGCAAATATCTCTTCTTTCACAAACACATAATGTAATCATTTGTCTGTCCATTCACATACGAATATAAATATCATTCTTCCGTCGACACACCGTGTAATCATCTGCCTGTCCATTCATGTACCCATATAACGCAAACACCTGTTTGTCAATTCACATACACATTTGATGCAAATATCTCTTCTTCCATTGACACTCGGGGTGTAACGATTCACTCACTACATCGATGCATCAATTTCTATTCCTAGAATTCCACTACATCGATCTGGGTTCTCAAGTTTCCATTCAGGATGACATATATATCAATCTAACATTGTTTAAAAGGTAAACAATCGAGTGATTCGATATTAGGAAATAAAGCATTGGATTTAAGCACGGCAGGCTTTACAGTATATGGATGTGTGGTTTTTTAGCACTTTTAATGATAAAGACGTTAAACGTTACTCGATTCAGTCTGCCTGCCTGTGACGGCATCACCTTCCGGGTATGTGGTGGTCACGGGGTTCTTCTTCTTACGCTGAGCCGTACGTCAATGTCACCGCCGTGTCGGATATGGCAAGAGTCGGAGCGGAGAAGATGCCTCAGTCATGCGCTGCATTGGAAGTGTACCCCTCGTTTTACGGCCCAAACCAAACCCCAGGGAATAACCCTTTCACAGGTAAGACTTCACAATTACATGAACAATTATATGTTAACAATTATATTCATATGTTCACTCGGCCCGTACAGGTGAGAAAGTCTCAACACCTAATTGAAGATACCATACCACATTTATTGAATGTAAATAGTTAATCATGGCAAGCTATACCACCCTCTGCTCATCGTGACTTTGTCTTGCATTTTTTGTAGTCATTGATCATTTATTCTTAAGTATGTCAGCATTATTAATAATTTACACCGGATTCCTTTACAGAAAACAACGGGAATCGAGGAAAGTTCACCTGCACTGTCCAGTATGCAGGTATTTATTTCACACTGGTAAAATTGTTGGCTAAAATGTTACTGAATCGATCAATTGATTTAATAAAACTACCAATGGAGGTGCCTTGGGGAGCGGAGCCTTCGTCCCGACAGTCAACGCTTACTGAGGCGTTTGCAAATATAAACTAAACAGTGCAAAATGGTGTGTGATCACAATTAGTGTTGCTTTTACATTATAAAAACATACATACAGGCAAGCTAATGTCTCAAACAGGTGCGCCGTACACTATACTTGAGTACCACCTGGTGGTTCAAATGTGAAGTACACCTCTCATGACAAATAATGAAGAAATGGTCTAAAAAAAAATGTTGTCGATAACATCGATTATCGACAATAATGTGTAGCACCATTATCGACCAGCAAAATTTGTTAACGTGACAGGCCTAATGGACACACGATGTAAACATCTGTCTGCCTATTTATGTACACATATAATGCAAACACCTGTTTGTCTATTCACATGCAAACATAAAGCAAATATCTCTTCTTCCATTGACACACAATGTCTATTCAAGTACAAACACAAAGTAAATGTCTTCCTATTCTTCCACATACTACATGCTTTATTCATTATCATTTGTCTGTCCATCCACATGTATGCAAAAAGCAAGAATCGGTCTTTTAATTACACAAGTCAGTCCAGTCAGACATACAGATATCTGTCTGTCCACTTATATACAGATATAGCTAGATACAGTAGCTACGTATATTTTATCTATTTTTCTCTCCATTCATGTATACACTCGCAATGCAAATGCATGTCCATTCACATCAAACATTATCATCAGAGGGGGAAAAGACAGCTGTCTGGACCTGAGGGACCTCCTAGCAGTATCCATCCATGCACCTCCTGTGTGCAACGTGGCTCAGACCAGCGAGGTCGAGGCAGCATCCTCGCGATGGAGGCGGCCGTGTCTGAGCAGCCACGGATGGACGACAGGCGCTAATGCCCTCCTCTGCAGCATCTGGGATAATCTGCTCTAGTTCTCCTTGGGTCAAACTCAACAGTAATTAATCCTCACATTACCCTGCAGGCTTCGGGGGTTAAAGCACTGTAAATGCTTGTGTGTGTTTGATAGAACATTTCAACTAGCGCTATTGATGCTGGCGCTAGAGTGGGAAGATGATACTGTCCAACACTTAAAGTACTTTATGGAGCTCTGTGGGTGTTTTTTAGAGGACTAGAAGGGTGAAACTTCAACTGGAAGTAAACAGAAATAGCACTGCACATAAAAACACAATATGTAATACAGTTTAGGGGGGGTTGTGGTCCATGAATTGTTTTATTTGTTTGTTTGCTTAGATTTTTCCATATGCTTTCATGCCTGAGTGATGTTTTTTGGCAGCGCATGACACAGAGCACTCAGTGACACATACAGTAACTACAGCACATCCGTATTAGGGCCTCTTTTTTTTTTACTCTCTCTAAAATCCTGTCGTCAAAGCCTTTTGACATCTGCCAGTTTGTTCGCAAATATTGTCCAAATGCCAGCACTGCAATGCTGCAGCGTTTGATGCACGCTGATGGAAGTTTTCATATGTTTATGTCAGGTTTTACAATCACTATGGGGACGTAGATCTCATCAGAATTGTGGATACTATTTTCACTGAGGGGACTGGTTTGGGTTGGGGTGGGAAAAAAGTCCCCAAATGTTAAATAATTTGATTTATGGGTTATTTGGTGCAAAATTAAAGGTTGTTTCGTTGGGCGGGGGGTTGAGCTCCAAGTGATGAATGCAAGTTATGAAAACATGCAAGTGTGTGTGTGTGTGTGTGTTTTGCCAGTGCCTCCTGGGATTAAGTTCATGAAAGCATACGCATGGATAACATCAGAAAGATGACCACAGGTTGCCAACCTGATGTCCTCTTTCTGGCTCTTGCTCTGCCAACTCCACCCCCCAAAAGCCCAGCCCGCTCCTCGGCTCGGTCCATCCCTCTCGTGCTCAGGGATGTGCCATATGTGCCCTACTTAAAGGTAAAGTGCTGACAACATAGCCAAAATCCTCATGGGGGAGTATTGGGCTTTTAAGGTGAGTTATAAAGGAAGTTGTGACTTCAAGTGTTCACTTCTGCCCACATGTTTGTAGTTTGTAAAATGAAATGTGTCATGCAGTATCTTTATTGTAAAATTCATTCATTCATGTAAAATTCACCCGTTCACTGGGGTCACGGATGACAATCGTAGGGCGCATACACGTATGTAAACAACCATTCACACTCACATTCACACTTGAATTGAATATCGGCAGCCATTTATTTACTGTGTGTGAATGGATATGTATGTATGTATGAATATTATACATGTATCGGAATGGATGGGCAGGTATTTATGTTATGTGTGTATGTGAATGGACAAGGGGTTTATTTTTATTAGATGTACGCTGTATGTAATGTAGCAACTTCCAGTTTTCTAGTTTTGTGCAAAAATGACAAAGCTATTTTATGTTTCAAAAATGATCTACACCATACCGTGTGATTGTATGTGTATGACAACATCCTCTCAAAATATTAACAGAAACACCCATTGTGTTGTTTTTTCCGCTATAATCCTCCATGTCTGGTGATCTCACCCCCATCTTCAGGGAGTGGATGGTGAAGAAGCTCCCGCCATCCCTCACATGTTGGATGTAAACTGTGGAAAGCACCCCTCTCCTCCCTGCCATCTCCCCTCTCTATTTATCATATTAGCATTACGCCCTTGAGCATTCTGCAGCCAGGCGCATCCTTTGAACTGTGGGCAGAGAAAAAAGGCTGTCCGGGGTGACCATGTCTCGTTAATTATGCGGGGTTTAAAACGTGACAGTAAATAGCTGGAAGTCTTTCCCGGGCTCCATTGTGGAGCGACATGATTGGCTATAGAGGACGACTATGTGGTTCCCTCTTGCAGTTGACGATATAGAACAAGCATTTGTGGATTGAGGTATCAATGCGTACGAAAATTAGTCATGATCTTGACAATTTTCAGGCAATGCACGATTCTAACGGATCCTGGTAACGTCAAGCATAATCGAAAACAGTGGTTCCCAAACTGTTTACATCAAGTACCACCTCAAAAGTACCACTAGTAAGATTATTCCATACATAGTTCATGTATACTGTATATATACAGTATATATATATAGAAAATTAATATAAACTTATATATATGTATATATATATACCTTATGTATTGTTGTATGTTTTGTTTCATGTTATCTATATTATTATTGTATACATATGCTGTTATATATGTTGTACTATTATACAGTATTTATAAGTTTTATTATATATTTTTATTTATATTTATCTAAATAAATAATAGTCAGTCCTATTCAAGGTTAAGGAAAGACATTTTATAGTTATTTTTTGTTCGTTTGTTTGTTTGTTTTATCTATACATATATTTTAAAGTAATTTTATTGTTTGTTTGTTTTTTTTAGCCGCACATCATTTTTTCCCCACTGGTAGAAAAACCTGCTCAGGCATCCACTCCATTTGACATCTGGCAGGGATTGAGCCACCATATGCTCCTGGAAAGGTTTCGTTTAATGACGCCCGGTGTAGGATAGGACATCACATTCTGCTTAATTAAGATTATATGACGTGTCATGACAGACTCATATGGCCGTCTATTGTGCAGAATCACCCGTGGATGGAAACTAGAGTAGAGGAGCAATTTTGTCAGCCAGCCAATGTCACGCTGGTCCACGCTGACCTCCATGCTTTATGGCACCTGCAAATGAACATCTTGGCGACCGGTGGGAGGCTGCTCATCCAGTTCATTCATGAGGTAAGTTACAAATACAATTTCTGCATATATAAATACCTCATTATGTTACCCTTTTTTAACACTACAGTGTTCAAAATCACACTATACAAAAACAATCACATTGTTTCCCAAGTATATTAGTGCGTGTGTGAATGTATAAGCAAGAGGAATTAACTTCTATTTCTTTGTAAAAAAAGCACTTTATGTAAGTAAGTACATTTACTTGTGTTGATTTACAGCGCTGCCTTGGCACATCCAATATGGTGGCTCAGTGCCCGATGCGACCTCTATCTATGTCTATGCAGGCCGTCTCTCTCTTTTCTCTCTCTTCTGTCTGCACCGCCCATTGTCTTCTGATTCCTGATTGTCTGTAAACCATTTTCACTCAGTCTCCTTCGTGCCCGCTCTTGCTGTGGTCATGGCTACCAAACTAGCTAGCCGTGTGAGCTGCTCGCTAACGGCCAATACTGTCAACAATAGAAGAAACAGAAGAAGCTAACCGTGTGAGGAAAATACGACGACAGGATTGATATGTTTTAACTAGGACACATAAACACCACAGCCGAACGGCGCCAGGACGAAGAGGCACAGGAATGAAATACGCGTGAGTCACTTAATCATTTCTTGTGTCTAACCTAGTAGGTTGATCATTAAAATTCAAACAAAATTTGAACTTTGAGTGTATTTAAACAAGAGAGAAATGTGAGAAAATGTTAATACTTGTCTGAGAAAAGTGTCCAAAGTGGATGGTGAGGGGTTTTACAGCCTTAAAACATATATAATAATTGTAAAAAAATTAAGTTGGCTACTTCACGGATTTCACTTATGGTAGCAATGTTGCAAAATTTACAAATTTGTAAAATCAAGTCTGTGATTAATTCTATCTGTTTGATATTCTATCAAATATTAAAGAAGTTAGAGCAAATCTCATACCGGGAAATAGTGTAGTGCCTTTGGTCTCCATTGCTTTAACACTGAGTCAGGACAAAAGCTGTGATCAAGCCACGGACCTTGGCAAGTAAAACCGTACTACTATATAAGTATAATAACTTAGGCTGTGAAAATCTGTTTTAAAAGTCAACAGAGTTGCCATTTAATTTTTTTTGATAATGAAAAAGTCCAAGGAAGAAAGTCATGTGTCATATTTTCATGTATATGCCTCACACACTCCAGTACAGCAGCACGCTGTGTATTGCTTTGCCCCACACTAACCACAATGCAAACGCCACATGTCGTATTTCCTTTTATACCTTTTATCTTGTCCTATAGCTCCGATCCATGAGTTTCAAAGCCTTAAACAAATCATCAAGAAGTCCCAAAGGAGACTGTACTTCCTGAGAAGACTGAGGAAATTTGGCATGTTCACCACAATCCTGAGTTGCTTCTACAGATGCACCATCGAAAGTGTCCTTACCGCCTCCATCACTGTTTGGTACGGTAACTGTACAACACGTGATAGGAAGGCACTCCAGCGGGTGATCAAGACCTCACAGAACATTGTTGGGGCAGCCCTCCCCTCACTGCAAGACATTTATAAATCTAGAGTCCTACGAAGAACACACAACCTCATCAAGGACAGCACACATCCACAACACTCATTATTCACACTCCTACCGTCAGGCAGACGCTACAGGAGTTTGAAGTCCAGGACCACAAGGCTGGCAAACAGCTTTTACCCACAGGCCATCAGGCTTCTCAACGAAGCACTCACACACGCCACACGCAACACACGCACACACTCATAGCACTTTTATTTATTTACTTATTTATTTATTCATTTATTTGTATTATTTATCTGTATTAATGTTTCTTCTGTTGTTGTTGCTTAATTTATTGGTATTTATGTTTCTTATGTTCTTATTCTTTTTCTTGTGTTTTCTTTCTTTTCTTGGGAGAATGAACAGAATAAGAATTTCATTGCATAGTATAACTGCCTGTTTTACTATGCATACGACAATAAAACTCTTGAATCTTGAATCTTAAAGTTGTACTTAATTTCCCAAGCACTAATTTGACTTGCACTCAATATAAATCCGATACGAAATTGAAGATGGAGAAGTAATCTACCTGACAAACTCAACTCGTATACGAATGAAAATACACCCCATATGAAAAAATGGCATTTTTAAGGACGTTCGCGCGGACTCACCTTACAGAGCTCGTGCGCTCATGCATTGCCATAACAGCGACATCTGAGCTGAAATGTATCGTGTTGTCCGACTATAGGACGGTATTTTCCCCCAAAAAACAGTCCGAAAAAGATGAGTCGTCTTATATTTGGTGAGTCGGAGCTTTACTTCCTGTCACTCACACACACCAGCGACCTGGAGAAACATGTAAAGTTTTTAGCAAGTCAACAAACAACGGAGTTATGATGCTAGTTTTAAGATAATGGTGATCAATGAATCATTTATCAAATGCCTAGAAAAAGAAACGCAATATAATCAAATAAAAACATCTCAATATAGATGACTACAATATTCCAGATCAGTGTTTGTCAGACTTTTTATCTAGGACAATGGTTCTCAAAGTTTGAACATAAAGTACCACCTCAAAAATCTGCTTTGTTAGTATCACCGTTTTTTGCTACGTCCATCTCTGTGGTTTCTACTCGCAGGCATTAACATTTCAGCAAATGTAATTTAAATTCAATTTCAGCAAAACTTAACAAAATTGTATTCCATATGTGCATGTCTCATATAACTGTATTTTAAATTTTAAGAAAAAAATCTCTGATGTCCCTGAGTACCACTAGATGTAGCCTGCGTACCACCAGTGGGCCTTGCACCACAGTTTGACAGTCTTTAACTGATACTAGAAGTCACCAGTATCCTTTAAAATGGTGCATTTCCTCAAAAGTGTCCCACAAGACCAAAAATATTAATAATTTTCACAATGTAAAGAAAAAACAATAACAATCGCTAATCAAAAATGTAACTATTCAAAATATAATCTTGACACCTTTCCACACAAATACAGTATTTACACCTAAAAAAAGATGATAAAATGCATATGAATGCGGGCCGGCTCTACACAAGGGTAAGGAGGGGGCAACGCACCCCTAAATAAATGGCTTGCTCGCCAAATCAACATTTTAGAGGTGAAAAGTCCGTCAGAAACAGCACAAGTCAGCTCCGCTCATCTCTCCTCTCCGTGGCCATGCCGCTCTTGAAACCTGACACCACGACGCTGTGTCTTGGCTCATTTGCATACTAACAGTGATTGGATGTTTACTGAGTGTGTGGGGGGGGCACCTGGGCTGTGAAGACACTTTGAGGAAACAGAGAAAGCGACCCGTTAAACAACTAATAATTAACAACAAGTAAAAACAAAGGTTAATATAACATCTCTGAAATGTATTTGTTCAACCAAATAGCTGATTTTCCCCGGTGGGGGCGTTTCCTAGCCACACAAGCACAGACGGGAGACTGCATGTAACAGACTGCCAGGAGCTGAGTGTTCAGGTGGGACACCCGAGTTGGACAGGTCCCGGGGTAGAGGTCTGACAAAGTTGAGGGCTGGACATACAGGTAACCACCCATGCTGTCACAAAACAAAACACTCTTATCAAAAAATAAATGAAAATGTGCCGGCACATGATGTGTATGCATAACGCCCCTGTCACGTATGTGACTGCCCCCATGGATAACATGAGGACAGGTGTGCCATGGAGGTTGGGGGGGGGGGGGGGGGGGGGGGGGGGGGGGGGGGGGGGATGTAGGACAATTCAAAAAACAAAAAAATTACGTAATTATTAGAAAAAAAAGGGGGTGAAGCCCGATGTGATTTATTTTTTCACGGGGCCCAGAATTCCTGTCGGAATTCCCCTGCATGAGGAAGCCAGATGCTAATTTTTGGGAAAGGTTGATGCACTTTTATTAACAGAAACGGAGCCTTTTGATGTTCTTCCGTAGGGATTTTTTTCTTTTTTTTTCAAACTGTTGCGTGTTATTGTCAGTGTGTGTAAAAGTGCGTAAGCACGTACTGTAGCTCAAAGCTGTGGAATCAATAGACGGTTACAGTGCAGCGCAACACTGAAAAAAACAAGAAGGTGAAGCGCGTGTGGGGGGGGGCGGGGTAATGTGCAAATATTTGTCCGATCATGCGTGTTCCATTCCATTTCCATGGATATGTGTAAATGCAGCACAGGTCATGTGATACTGTATGTATGTATAGGATGAAATAGACCAACGATACAGGATGTGGCTGAAGCTGGAGGTGCACTCGCGGCCTGTTTGTGTTCCTGAAGAGCGTTTTACGAGGAGTCAAACAGGGAGAGGCGGTGTTTGTGAACATCTCGTTCAACTTCCTTTTCTAATCTTGGCGCAGCCGTTGGGATTAAAAGAGGCAGTTCTCGTATGAATATTTCATGATTTCACGTGTCATACGCAAGAGGTTTAGATTAGCTCGCCTTTTTCCTCCTCTCCTGCTGATTAGAAGAGTCAGCAACCTTTGTTATATTTAGTATTTGCGCTCCCCGATATTTGCTCTTTGCCTGAGCCAACTGTTAAACGAACTTAGCCTTCCTTCCTGGTTCTTTGGAACGCATTGCTATACACATAAAGGTTTTCAAATTGCATCGATAAATAAGAACAATATATTTGGTTACAAGGTTGGACTCTACATTGACAAGTGAGATGGATGCCGAGAGCCCAGAATGAAAGCCTCTCTAAAGAGAGTGAAATTAAGTAGTGTATCTGATACGATTTTGACTCACCCACCAGCGAGTTTTCTGAACCGACGCCATCTTGGCTGTTACATCACGACCCAAGCGAGTTCCAGGAGCCAGATTCAAACACATGCGGTCATGAACTCACAGCAAAGCCAAGAAAGTAATCTGTTCACAACAATAACACGATAATAACATTCACTGGTATTGTCGCGGGGGTATGCTGGAGCCTATCCCATCCCAGCTGATTTATGTGCGAGCAATTTGGGGTACACCCTGGACTGGTTGC
Source organism: Dunckerocampus dactyliophorus (assembly GCF_027744805.1). Lineage (NCBI taxonomy): Eukaryota > Metazoa > Chordata > Actinopteri > Syngnathiformes > Syngnathidae > Dunckerocampus > Dunckerocampus dactyliophorus. The sequence continues at coordinate 5,087,060 of NC_072821.1, read as the reverse complement.
CAATCACAGAGCACATATCAACAAACCAACATATTTCACACTCACATTCATACCTACTACGTGGAGGCCACCATTGGCCAACCCACTGGCCATCTAGACATTTCAACTTATTGGCACCCCTATGTGAGTAATGGTCTCACCTTGGCCACCCCAATAAAAAATTTCTGGCTCCGCCATTGATTGTGTGCCTGCCTCTTGCAGTATTTTTCCATCAGTAACTGTTGCACAACTCTGATTGTGCTATGTGAGTGTGTGTGTCAAGAAGAATGTAAAGCTATTTGACTGAAAATTAACTATGTCAGATCAATGCTAAGCTAACAAAATGTAATTGTTAGCATGTACAGCTAATTGCACTTGTAATTAGACTTAATCATTCCAAAGTACACATTTGATTGCTGATGTTTCATGTTTAGCCTTGCTTGAATCTCTGTCACGCATTTAAACGTGTCACCATGCGTAATATCTCAACATTCTGATTGGACTACAGAGCAGATGAGTGCCTTCCTATCATGATGTATCACTCAATTTTAAGCAGTACTTGGTATAAATAGTGTATTAGACAATACCAGGAATGGGGATTTTAGTAATTCTATTATGTTAGGCTGCAGTGACTGTATTGCATATGGATCTCTCCTCTCGGAAAATATGGGCCAAAAAATAGTACCAAACATAAAACATCAAGCAGCTTCTATAATTTACTTATTCCAAAGTTCGGAGCCTTACACCAACCTATTTTGGGAGAGATTCTGTTTGCTTTTGTGAGATAGTGTGACTAACCGGCTGTGTCCAATCAGCCGGCGGAGTGTCTGCAATGAAACGTCTTAGTCTGTGCAGAAGGAGTTGCCGAACGAATTCGATAATCCCCCGCCACCCCCTCCCACCGCATAAAACATGATTCCATTTGGAGAGATCTCGGTGAGGTGAACTCCGCTACATAATCCCACCACCAAAAAAAAAAAAAACAGAAAAAAATGAGTGAACTTGTCCTGTGTGGTTTTAAAGTTGGTCAGCATTTCCAGTAAGGAATGTTTGTTGTGCACCTGTACCTCCAACATTGTCACTTCGTTCAGCCATCGTTGTCTTTCTGTGTCACTTCGACTGGAACTACAATCTACTGCGTTCACACCAGTTGTTCGGTAATTTGCTGAGGTGCGGACCTGAGTCCCGTGACAATTTTGATGACTTTGGATTTTCCCAGACAATATCATCAATGACTTGCAACTCCACTTGGACTTTCACATCAATGACTCAGGACTGACTCGGACTTTACTCTGATGACTTGACTTGAGTCATGCTTTCCAGCAAGACAACACATTTTCCCATGGAATCTGACGCACTGAACACATCTATTAACGTCCAATCAGGATGTGGCTTACATTTCTCTGAGCGCCAGACTGCTGGAGAGTGGTGCAAAAGTTCTCTGCATGCTCGAACACATACAAAGTCTTCAGACGTTCATTTGTTGTTGTCAGATGTAATGATTGGTGCATTAAAATGGCATTATTATTTGGTAAGCACTAAAAAGTGCTTACAACTTGTAAGGAATCAAAAATTTTAAGCTAGTGACTTGGGACTCGACTCGACTTCCAAAAACATCAAATTAAAAGCAAAAAATGAATAACGACTCACCGAGCCTGGAGCCTTTTTTTTGTTGTTTTGGTGTGTGGGTGATTTTGTTTGCTTTATTCCCTTTGAATGACATCATTTGTTGCTCATTGGGTTTGTTTGATTTTGTTTTAATTTATTTCAAATATGATGTCATTACAGACTGGGATGTAGTTACAGCAAAATACAGCTCCGGTAAATAAATAGCATCATAGTGCCACTCTTGGTGTCAGAAGTGGGATCCAAACCACAATACATATTTCTGATTTCCCAATTCCCCACCAATCACGTTTTTGAACCACACAAAAACCCAACCCATAATTACTATTCCAGCCAATTAATATATTCTGTTACACTTCATTCATATTATGTCATAATTATGAATTAGACTTATTGTATTGTGTATTAAATTTTTTATGTATACTTGTATTTGACAGCAGAAATGTGTCCAATGGTTGTATTGCCTTATAGTGAAATTAAGTGCAATGACTTATTTTAAGCACCCTTAAAATAAGTGTTTGGCATATGTATGCATAAGTGTGCATGTTACAGCTCACTATTTTATTGAAAGGCGGCGTTGGAATGTGCAACAAGGGCGATTGCTGTTGCGTTTTCAAGGTTACGATCGGTTAAATTGCACATAATAAGCTGGCAAATGCATTTGTATGTGCACAGAGGTTTTGTTCAAGCACTGTTTGTCACTGTGGAGGGGTGGGCATGTTTTAAAATATCATTTTTTTGTGTGCCTTCTGGTACAGAAGATGTCTTTTCTTGTACTAACTTTTCTTCCGATTTCCTTCACCACGAATCTTAGCATTTGTTGTTGTCGCTACTTCCTTAGTGCAGTGCAATAAAGCACCCAAGTTCTGATTCATCACGGGGTTGCGTAACGATGAGGAGTCCGATGGTGATGATCAAGACTACAGTTGGGTGCGGATGTTGGGAGAGATGTCACGGCTGAGAGGTCGGGTCACACAGTTGGATATGCAGGTGCACAGAAGCGGCGGCTTTTCCCGCAGCAAATGGGCAGCTCTCTTGTCAGAGGTGTACTGAGGCGTGACACGTTAAGACACACACACAAACACAAACGAACACCCTCATCTCCTCTTTCAGCCACTCACTGCCACAGAACGGCTGATAAAAATATCACAAAACGCTATCAGGCAATTAAACAGGGCGATGCAGCAGTGCGCAATGACAATACCCAGCCACAAGCGCTTTTTTTTTGGTTGGTGTTTTTTATACAGTGGTACCTCGGTTTGTGTTAATCCGTTCCAAAAGGTTTGATGAAAACCGAGGCAGTTTTTCCCATAGGAAATAATGTAAATCCAAGTAATCTGTTCCAGACACCCCAAAATATAAACAAATAATACAATTTATAGAGAATTACAGCTTAACATACAGAAAACAACGTCAAATAATTATAAATGACAAATAGATGGAACGTATTGTTACTGCCGACTTCCTGGTGAGATTGAATTCAACAGCGTTTCTCACTTTCTTTATCAAATTGATCTGCGGGCTCAGTTTTTTGGCCCCATTTAGCAGCCACACTCAATAAAAAAAATGCACAAACAGTGGGTCAGCAACGTGTCGGGTGCTTTGTTTGGGCATTCCATTTTGTGGAATGATACAGGGCAAACAGACTACAGGGATATATGACAAAAAACACATTTCAGTCATCCCTCGTTTTATCGCGGTTACCTGCTTCCAGACTCGTACGTGATAAGTGAATTTCCACAAAGTAGGATTTCTTATTTAGAAATGGAATATTTTCATAGTTACAGCATAGATTGTTTTTTGTGATTGGCTTTGAAAGGCATTTATCGGCATGCGCCGATCACATGTTTTGTTCCGATCGATCGGAGGATCCCTAATAGGCACGGATACATGTCCCACACTGTCACACACAAAACTAGTCCCTTTTACATTACATTAAGATAAGAAATGCTGACCCCACAGACAGATGAATTTGGAATTTCAAAGTTTTTATGTAATCCAAAGCCTTGGTCAATGCCTCGAGTTCCGTTCCAGTTGCAGTACTATATGTATTTTTTTGTGTAAGCTAACTCTTCTACACCTGAACAACACGCAAGAGGGTTTACATTTGTCAAAACTTGCACGACTACGGTGTTGCCTGTGCTATTATTTTTATGATAAATACACCCTATTGTGCCACTGCTAAAACCACTAATCTTTGAATAAGTCTTAATGACTTGAAATTTCTCATACAGTTACAAAACACACACTGTAACTTTAGTGTCTTTAGTTGAATCACCATGAAATTTGGTACGCACCTTTAGGAGACGGACAAGCGCATGTCTGTAGAATTTGAGCAAGATTGGTTGAAAAACATGGCTGGCACCAAGAAAAATGTGTGTAAGTCATTGACCATTTGTCTGATGATTATACAACTTTGAGGATATCTGTGTTACATGTACTACTCATATAGTCTTACTACTTATTGGTCTTGTGTAAACCTGAGGCCACCGAAAACATGAAGACTGATCTCGAGTTTGACAACACTAGCGTGAATGATTTCCACCGTCAGAACTGGACAACATTTTCTTGATGGAAAGGATGCTTTTACACATAACTTGACTGAGTTCAGCATGAGACACAAGCCTCTCGTCAAAGTAGCCTATGTACTGTTCATTTCTCATACTTGTTTGATCTGATGGGGCCTTTCAAGAGTCTCTGTTGGTGCCTTTGATCCTTTACGGATGCTGCTTCCTCTCAGCACATGGACAAAGCTACGAAGACTGATCTCGAGTTTGACAACACTAGCATGAATGTTTTCCACCGTCAGAACTGGACAACATTTTCCTGATGGAAAGGATGCTTTTACACATAACTTGACTGAGTTCAGCATGAGACACAAGCCTCTCGTCAAAGTAGCCTATGTACTGTTCATTTCTCATACTTGTTTGATCTGATGGGGCCTTTCAAGAGTCTCTGTTGGTGCCTTTGATCCTTTACGGATGCTGCTTCCTCTCAGCACATGGACAAAGCTACGAAGACTGATCTCGAGTTTGACAACACTAGCATGAATGTTTTCCACCGTCAGAACTGGACAACATTTTCTTGATGGAAAGGATGCTTTTAGGCATAACTCGATTGAGTTCAACATGAGACAGAAGCTTCATATCAAAGTAGACTATGTACTGTTCTTTGCTCTACTCCTTTCAAGAGTGTCTGTTGGTACCTTTGATCCTTTATGGATGCTGCTTCCTCTCAGGACATGGACAACGGTATCAGTGCACATTAAGAACTTTGCTTGGACCCAAATGGAGCATATCAGATTGGCAACAGAAGTTGGTATCTTGCCTCCTGTTGTAGCTGCCACTCTCCCATCGGCATGAGCTCCATGATGGACTCCGTATCAAATAATGATACAAGGTAGCGGCGTCCCAAAGCAACCCAGCCAGCCCCACCATCAAAGATTCACACTGTAGCTAATGGAGTCTCACTCCAACTGCACTGATAGATGAGCTGACTTCTCCAGCACTCACTCCAAAGACAATAAACTGCCTTACAAGGCTTTATTTGTTGTTCATTAAAAGCCCGTTCAGCTCCGTCAGATCGCAGCATTGTGGAATATATCTCAGTGCATTTGTAATCATAAAAAAACGCGCTCATTAATAAAAGCTTTGTGTTTCTTTGGTCCGTGAGAGCAACAAATCATTAGCTTTTATGAATACAAATGATTACACCCCAGCGAGACATTGCAAGTGTTACATCAAAGTAAAAGGAGCGTACAGACAGTTTTTCAACACAGATGCAGAGATGAGGTCATTCGAGGGGCGTTTAGGGATAAGAATGCAAAATATTTCCCGCTTCGATGTAGATTTTTGGAACATCGGGCTTCAGCGAGACACAAACACAAATCATCATCAAAACCGAAAAGTGTAATTGCTTTAAAATTCATCCATTTGCCGCTTATCCGGATCAGCGGGGTTGGAGCCTACCCTAGTCAACCGGTCACCTGTCAGTCACAGGGTGATTTTGGATGAGGCACTTCCTGCAAATTTCCATGGATTTTTGTCAAGGGATTGGTGGAACTGTCATTCACAATTCCCCCACTGGGTGGCGCAAGTGCACGCTAATCTGGAATGAAATCCAGACGATGTCACACGGGATAAATTGTGGTTGATTTATGGTAAACCAAAGGTCGATTTTGGGATATACAAATACACCGCACTGGCCCAAATATAAGACCGGGAGCACATGAAAGTCAGCTACATGACTCATTACATTACCAAGATCCCAAAGCCTGAATTTTAACAGAATAATGGTCCAAAAATTATTTAGAACGCAAACATGTAACGTCTATTTCTTCTCGTTAGCCTTTCTTCCTGGTTCTTTGGACCACATTGCTATTGGAGAAGTAGTCAATGATCACAAAATTTAAAAGGTTTTCAAACTGTATTAAAAAATAAGAGAAACATATGTGGTTACAGCATTGGACTGAAACACGAGAGCCCAGAATGAATGCACGCTGCGTCTATATAGCAGTTGCCGAACCCCTCTAGAAAATGAAAGTGAAAGTTAAGCTTGTGTGAAGAAGGGAAGGGACCGGAAGATCGGTTGAGACTTAGGCTGAATCCCATTTCTACCCCTTAGCCCTTCCCCTTCATCTTACCCCTTCCCCTACCCCTTAAAACCTAGAGCCAAGGGGAAGAACTCCCTAAGAAATGGGACACCACTTGATTCGTATTACATCATTGCACATTTCACGTTTGTCATGACAGTTCTGAGTGTTTTGTTGGTTTTATCCCCTAATATTGACAGTGGTTCACTTATTTTTTCCTCTTTAAAAATATCCTGTACAGTGCAGTTAATATAGCTTTAATGTTTTTTTATTAAGGGGGATTTATTTGACAATACAAACGAATCAAATGTGGAATACCCTGCTAGAATGGGTTGTGTTCATGTTGTAAGTATGTCCATTTTTGGGGGTCTCGTAGGGACTCATTGCACCATAGCCAATGTGGATTTGGAGGAACATAGAAACAGAGAATGAAGAATAATAACTGGATGGAAAGGCTCTATTCGGAACCCCCCCCAATCAGTACAGTGTGCCCAGATGAAGGGCTGCTAAGTCAGCTGTGGTCCAAGCCTGCTCTTGCTCCACAGATCAGCCTCCCAGTGTGTGTGTGCTGCAGACAGAGATAGCACGCTCAAAGGGGCCGCTGCCACAATGATGGCCGACTCAAAAGGTTCCCATTCCGCCTTCTCCCTCAATCACGCTTTTACTAATGGAAAAAAAAGCGCAAAACATACTGTATTGCAGAAAAAGATGACTTCTTAGTTCTCTCTTTCTCTGTCTCGCTGGACTCATCACACCTCCTGGCGCTCGTCGAGCCGCCTGTCACCCTTCCTCCGCAGTGACCTTGAGATGACGAGCGACGGTTGCTCTTGTAGCTGCAATACAGCCGTATACACACGCACACCCTCCACCGCCGCTTCCCCCCAAAAAAAACGACAGCTGGAAAGGAGCCGGGAAGAACCCCGTGCATATCCGCATCAATCAAAGCGGGATTAGGCGGCCTCTCTCTGGTCCTTTTTATTTCCCATTAACATCAAGTGTGCTGATGAAATACAGAGCTGCTAAATGGTAACTAGTTTAGCCACAGTGCATCTGCTACACCCTCCACATTCATTACATTCAAAGGAAGTGTGCTGTTACATCAATAAACTTCTTTGTTGTTTATCGTCTTCGGTAACCTTGCGGGCCCGTATTGGATTTTCATATAACACAGCCAAGGACGAGGCGGACAATGTCTTTGTAGAATAAGAGTTTCTTTATGACATTTGGATGTCTTCTAGCACAGAACATGGGGCACAGTTTTATGTGAACATGTTTAGTTTGAGTGTCTGGGTTCAAAATTGTGTATTTTCTACAATTTATGACAATAAAGGGTATTGGATGCCTCACTATGAGGAAGTAGAACCATGTGATTTCTCCCAGCCAATCAACAAACAAAGGTAAAATATGAATAGATATAATTCTAGAAATGTACACTGTATTACACTTGTACATTATTGTCAAAATAATAATAATAAAAATAACAATAATGATAAGAAATTTGGAAAACATGATTTAAGCAATAAAAAAGGCTAATGCAGCAATGTACTATTATTTGTGTCATTTTTTATGATTTCAAATTTGTAAAAGTTGGGATAAGTTACAGTACTTGTTTTGTGTTTATTTTTAAATGTAAACAAATTCAAAGGTTACTACTATTAAAAAACAAACATCACAATTTACGAAATTGAATGACAATTTAAATAAATTTAAAGTGAATGACAATTTAATGATAATTTTGTTCATAGTTTTTTTCTTTTAAAAAGTCCACTAGTGTGGATAAATTGCTACTACTACATTGGTATTTGGTAAAAACCATCATTTGTATTTAAAATGTATATGTATAAATATAAATATGTATAATATGTATGTATATAATACACTAATAATATATACTAGATATAATACATTATATCATATAAGTATAACAATTAGTATTTTTTATTATCATTTAGAGTTTTAAATATTATATACATTATATAGTAAATATACAGTATATATATCATATATTAAACTATAAATATATAAAGATAGATAGATCGATAGATAGATAAATAGATAGATAGATAGATAGATAGATAGATAGATAGATAGATAGATAGATAGATAGATAGATTGATTGATTGATTGATTGATTGATTGATTGATTGATTGATAGATAGATAGATAGTTCTTCTTAAAGGGCCAGGCTCAACCTGTGACAGCGTTCATACACTGTAATAAAAAATAAAAAGTACAAAAAAAATCCGCGAAATACTGTAAATGTTTTTTTTCCTTGTTTTTTTTTTCTTTTCAAAACATATTTTCGATGTCCACTATCTAAAAACAACAAGAAATTTTCAGCCAATGCATAAAGCTGCCATATGCTGACATTACATGTGTGGTAATTGCATTATGTAAACCTGTAAATAAATGTGAACAGAATGTACCTGGTCCTGGCTGGTCCAACCGATGTCACAAACCACAAAAGTAGGTTGACCGGGGGTCACCATGGTAATGATGAGATGCTATTCCCCAGCCAGTGTGCCAACCACTTGAATACAAAGACAACATATTCCGTACTGTTGCTTTAGGATGAATTTAATAACAATCTGCTGAGTTTGCTGGCGAGCCATCAGATGTCGTTCGTGCATCACGTCCTAATGGAGACGATGCATGAATTCTTAATCAAATAAGAAAAAAACAGTGAGAAGTGATGGCGGTGGCGGGCGGTCGTCTTGGCCGTGTTGAATTAATGAGGCTTCCTTCCGCTTGCCACCTTTGGGAACGCGTTGCCTCATCACTCTTTCTTACGTTTCCCTGCAAATAGGACGGCTCCATTAGAACCTCTGACCGGCGTCAATTTGAGAAAGGAGTGGAGTCACTCTTGGCAAGGTGGGGGTTTCCCACCTCCTGAGTGCCTGAGTCGCTTCACACCAATTTAAAACCCAGTTGGCCTGTCAGGTTACACCTTCGCACTCACACGCAACACATTTGTTCATAAAGAATCCCATTCTGACCATACTGTCACTGGCTGGCTTGGAAGTCACTGTTTGTGCAGTCATTGGGCAGTCTACATGTCAGTCATTACAGCAGTACCACTGATTGGTCGGGATGTCGGGATGTAAGTGTATGTGTTTTATAACTTCCTGCCTTTTTACACATTCCGACAGTACTGTCATTGGCCAGCTTTGCAGTTGCTGTTCATGCAGTCATTGGGCGATCTACAAGTCAATCTTTACAGTGGCACCACTGACGTTCGTCATGGCAAAACTAATCGGGGCTAAAAGTGACATTTTCTTTGCAAATGACTTTATTTTGTTAGCCATTACTATAAAAGTCATGTAAAAACACATTGTCAAGGGTCCAGTTTGTGAAAAAGTACAAACGTTCACAGAAAATTAAGCCTATTAAAGTGATTCTCATTGGTAGTCTGTTGTTTTGCTAAAGGCCATCAGTTTATTAATGTTAAATGTCATAGGTTTGAATTTAAAAGGCATTAAATAGCAGCAAAATAGTAAAGAAAATAACCAATTAGTTTCAAATGATAGTAACTACAATTAACTTGCCCAACACTGTGGGCTAAGGCTAATTCCTGGACTCGATTGCGACAGTTTTGTACCTTATCCAGGGCTAAATAAAAGTACAGAGATAGCATCAAGCCATTATCTTGTATTTCTTTCTAAAAGTTCCACCCAAAATAAAAGTTAGTTGCTAGCAGGGCATAGCATAGGTGAGAATATGAGGCCAAGCCCACAGAAATTTGCATACAAATTGCCCAGCTGCGACCTTGTTGTTATGGCGACGACAGCGCACATGAGCTCCTTGGATTCATTCAGAGGTGGAAAACGCAACACGAAAAGAGTCGGTGAAAGGAGAAAAAAGAAAGAAAGATTGTGTTTCATTGTGAAGCTGAGACACGGTGATCTCAGTCCTATAGTGAAAAGATAAGGGAGAGCAATTGCTTTCATGCGGGACGAATTGGCGAGTAGTAGGTCAAGCAATTGAGGAAATTTGGGGGGAAAAAAGCAGGAAAAAAAACAAAGCATTTAATAAATTTTAGATCTTATTTTTCTATTTTTTCTATTTCATATTTTTCAATGTAGACCTTTTTTTTATTTTTTCCCCAAAGCTCACCTTAATGCCTTACATTTAATCCTGAAGTCCATACTGCTGACAACACAGTGCCCCCTTCTGGCAGCAGGTGGTAGCATGTTTACCATGCAGGAGGTATAATATTTAGCTCAAGGGCAACCGCTGATGTCTTTTTTTCTCCATAGTCATCCTAGCTCAGCTTACTAACACTGAGAGGGTTTAATCATTATCTCCTTTTTGGGTCAAACAGAACCTTTGCTCGCTCCGTGCAACATTAAACCGTACAATCACTCAGCAATTTATCATGACCCGGTTACAGATTGTTAGGTACCAAGCCATCTCCAGGCCTGCGTCAGCAAAAACACATCATAACCCATCATCATGCGTGTGTTTTTTGCACCACCTCTCCAGCATATAAATACACGACGCTCTACTCGCCAAGGTCACACCTCCATAGTTGCTCACTAACTCCAACATGGCCACCCGATGGGGACTTTGCGGCGCCGGAAAAATCAGTCATGACTTCAGCGTGGCACTAAAGACCCTTCTTGCTGAGCATCACCAGGTATGCAGGCAACCTCCTGGCACCGCCTTCGCTCGCCTCGAATAAAATGGCCGTCCTTTCGTATGCGTAGATACGAGCGATTGCGTCACGCAGTTTGGAGCGGGCGCAAGAGTTCGCCGGGAAGCACGGCGTCCTCAAGGCGTACGGCAGCTACGAAGAGCTGGCCAAGGACCCAAATGTTGGTACGTGACAATGCTTTGCAGTCACTGTTCATGCAGTCTTCGGGTACTCCGGTTTCCTCCCACATTCCAAAAACACGCATGTTAGGTTAATTGGCGACTCTAAATTGTCCATAGGTATGAATGTGAGTGTGAATGGTTGTTTGTCTATATGTGCGCCGCGATTGGCTGGCGACCAGTCCAGGGTGTACCCCGCCAGTCAGCTGGGATAGGCTCCAGCATACCCCCGCACCCCTAGTGAGGATAAACGGCATAGAAAATGGATGGATGGATTTTTCTTTTTTGTTTGATGTTACCATACAAGGAGAGCAGGCACGGCGATGACTGAAGATTGGTGACGATGACCATAGAACCGGAAACAACTGCAACTAAACGGATTTTTATGCAATATCAAGCCGATGTTATCGGACATCCCTAATGATTATCTAATTTATATATTTATTTTAGTTATTAACGTTTTGCAATCTCCAAAATTTGCAAAATAATTTAACAGGTTTTCTATGCCTTTTTACATAATTTTAAAAATATATAAAAGAGCAGAGTAAAATTTGAAAAATAAAATTTTTTTTTTATATTTTATTGATTTTTTTTTCAATTTCTTCTAATTCATATTTTTTTAATGTACAAATGTTTTCTTCCTTTTCCCAAAGCACTCCTTAATATATAAAATTACGTATAAAAATATCTAAGTGGCCTCCAACATCTTTTGGTTTTTCAGTTGGTGGAAAACTTGAGACACCTCTGGTCTGCAATGTATGGGAATTAACTGGTCATTTGGAGGACGTCATAAATTCAATGTTCAAGTCCAACCTGCAATTTCGTGCATTGTCAGACGATTCCTGTTCATTCCTTTGAAAAGTTTCCACCCTCACACACAAAAATGTCCTGGAATTGTGCCTGCCATCCTCAGACATCGTGTACCTGGGAGTGCTGCACACAGAACACTGGCAAGTGGGCCTCCTCTTCCTCAATGCTGGCAAGAATGTTCTTTGTGAGAAACCCTTCGCCATGAACTCCAGGCAGGTGAAAGACCTCGTGGGGGCCGCCAGGAAGAACAAGGTCTTCTTGATGGAGGTACAGCTACCTGCACAACTACAGTACATTATCTAAAGATAGATAGACAGATAAATTACTATTGTTACAACACTGGTTCTGCTGCGGATGTGTTGTGCAATAATTGAGCATGTGGGCCCTCCTTGTGTTAGGGGGCAATTGGAGCTGTAGATAGATAAAACCATGCTCTCCCTCCCAGGCCGTCTGGTCCCGGTGCTTCCCGGCCTACACTGAGGTGCGCCGGCAGCTGGCTGAGGGTTCCGTGGGGGACGCCAAGCTGGTCAAGGCCTACTTCGGCTCCCCTCAGCTCAGCATCCCGCGCTCGGTGGAGAAGGAGCTCAGCGGTGGCGCCCTGCTGGACATTGGCGTGTACTGCTTGCAGTTTGTCCTGATGGTCTTCGACGGGGAGAGGCCGGAGTCTATCCAAGCCACGGGGGTGCTGCTTGACTCGGGTATGAGTCAGCTTTTTGGGATTAGTATCATTAACCACCCTCCATGGATCAGTGATTACAAGCTGCTTATCCTCTGATGCTGCTGAGCAAACTTCCTCATGAATTGTCCCCCCCTCATAAAAAAATATATATATATTCCAACACATCAGGGAGGAATTCTTCACGTGGAAAAGCCCAAAGTTATCTTTAAAACGTCAGACTAATCCAAATCCCTCCCGCGGGAGCAACGCTGTAATACGACGAGACTGACAGGGAATGTGGACCTGCATGTCTCTCCAGCCAGATAACCTTCAACATTCGAGCTGCCGTTTTCTTATCGTCACATATTTCAGCATGAAATCATCTCCTAATGATCTTCTAAAGCAGGGGTGTCCAAACTGTTTCCGATGAGGGCCACGTACTGAAAATGAAAGGATGCAAGGGCCGCTTTGATGCAAAGCAACACATGCAGATATGCAAAGATGGTCAAGAATAGACTGCAGCTCAGCTTTGTGATATACAGAAGGTGAAAAAGTGTATTTATTATGAGTGTGAATGTAATATTTTTTCTTTATTCATATAATAGTTTGACTTCCCATAATATAACGTTTCCCCAACCTCTTTTTTAAAAAATTACAACTTTATTTTGTTTTGTTTCTCATTAATTAAAATGTATTTAAAAAATGTCTTTAATATTTCAACTAGCTTAGTCTTGGAAAATTGCGTCTTTTGCGTTAGAAAACAACTTTTTTCTCCTCATATTATGACTTTATTCCTATAATATTTTGACCTTAATTTCAAAATATTAAAATTTTTTCCCAACCTAATTTTAACCTAACCTAAAATGATAACTTTATTTTGTTTTGTTTGTTTCCCATAATATTACTACTTTTAAAAAATTAATTTTTTGTTTAATATTTTTTCCTCAAAATATTACGGCATTATTCTCATAAAATTATTACTTTTTCTCATTAAATTACAACTTTTTTCTCTGAATATTTTGACTTTATTCTTGCAAAATGAATGCTGATTAACGCCCCTCTGAAGGCATCCTGGTGACGTTTTGGCTGTGCTGAATGAATACAGGTGAAATTTCCCAGAGGATATTCATTTTTAAATTAGCCTAAAATGACAAGGCTGCACAAAAGCCGACACATTTACCCCTCATGACCAAAAATGACATTTTTGACCCAACCATTATCGTAACATGAACAAATGCAATCCCTTATTTTTTTCTCCATCTGTTGATTTTCCCATGCAAAGCATGCAGCAAAATGTATCGCTTGTCACTGCCTTCTGCAAGGTTGCCCTGCTACTGAAATGATAAATGTGCGATTGCTGTTTTTAATGATGTGTATGTTAAAACAGCTACTGCATGCAAAAAAACCCCCACAAAGATATAATTAGCAATCAATATGTTTGTTTCAGGATGAAGTAGTTTTAAAAGGTTGACTTGACTTGAACACTTGACGTGAATCATGACATTTAAAGGACCTCTTAAACTTTTGTGTTTTTGAAATGTTGATCACAAGGAGTGGACGAGTCTGTGGTCGTGGTGATGAAGTTTTCCAGGAAGAGGATGGCTGTGTGCACATTTTCCATCGCTGTGCTACTTCCGAACGACGCCGTGGTTAGCGGCACCAAGGGATCCATTCAAGTAAGCCAAAATGCAGAGGCGAGCAAAAAGGAGCACTTCATGGTTGCTACATCACAGTACAGTGTTCCCTCGCGCTATCGCGGTTCACCTTTCACTGATTTGTTCTTTTTTTTATTACAACGTATGAACGCTGGTACAGGCCGAGCCTGGCCCTTTAAGAAGAATTGCATTGTGGGAAGTTGAGTGTCTCGCTCTTCCCTCTCTCGTCTGTGTGCACCGCCCATTGTTTTCTGCATCCTGATTGGCTGTAGACCATTGTCAATCAGTCTCCTTCGTGCCGCCCTGCCTTGTCTCCTGTGTCATCGCTAGCTAGCTTGCTTGCTTGCTAGCTTGTAAATGAATCTTCGGTTCGAAGGACTACAGCAATATGTTTTAAAAGGATGCACAGTCACAGGAGTGAAATACACGTGAGTGACTTAAGAATTCCTTGTGTCCGACCTGTAGGTTGATCATTAAAATTCAAACAAAGGTTTGAACTTCTTTGAGAGAGTTTAAACAGGAGAGAAATGTGCTAAAATGTTAATTGAGAAAAGTGTATGAACATACATAAAACATATAATCAAAAACATGAAGGTGGCTACTTAGCGGATTTCACTTATTGCGGACCATTTTGGGACAGGGATTGTTTCACTGCCAAGTGTACAAGTGTAAATATAAGTGATCAGTTGTAAAATGTGTAAAGCGATGCTAGAAATGTACTTTAAAAAACATATATATGCTTACATAACTCTTTTCTTCTTCTTCTCCTAGTTTTTCTCTGATCACCTTAAAAAAGCCAAAGAAAAAGCATCCTTTGACACTCGCTGGTCTGAGCTCTCTTGCGCTGAGGCCTCATGACGATGGACTCTGAGCAAGTTTTGTAAAACGTCAAAGGGCGTACTTTAACTGAAAATGTTGGCCAAATTCTAAATTCAACTGCGTTCAACTTTCTATTTCATGCAACTGCGCCCCCTAGTGGCTGTGATCAGGATAAAAGGGTGTCTACGGTTGTCTACGTATGGTCCTGCAGGTGTGCGGGCCCATGCATTGTCCCACCAGGCTGGTGGTGAACGGCAAAGTGACCGATTATCCTCTACCAGAACCCGTCCTCCCTCTGAACTTCACCAACAGCACTGGACTTCGCTATGAGGCTGACGAAGTGAGGCAATGCCTGCTTAAAGGTAACAGCAGCACGTCTTTACACGGCCAGTGGACACTTCATTAGCAGCACTGTCAGAGTGATTATAGTTTGGTGTTGTGGTGTGCAGTGGTGTACAACTGCACTGCGTCATACTGAGAGCTTTTTCAAACGTGTTGACTGCCTTGCTTCGCTGAACACAGTAGCCAAAATATTAGGAACAGCTCTCAGTTTGATACGAGCTCCCGTTTTATGGACTTGCAGAGCAAAGACTTTTTAAATCCCATCTGAAATCTGGCTTAAAAAATATATTTAAAAACTCCCATGAGTTTTTATGTTGTTTTTATGAATGAATATGATAGTTTTTATTTTCTCTGAAATCTCTCAATGGACTTCATATTATGCTGTTTTTTTTTTTTTTTTACCTATTATTAATATTTTAGTTTCTATTTTTTCTGTACAGGTATCTTGTGATTTATTTAAATAATACACATAAATAAATATCTAAAAACATATATTAAATATTTCATAGTATTTGACAATGATATAAAATGTATAATTACTGCTACTACTACTGATGTTTAATCATGTTAATCTTCATCATCGTGATAATAAGAATAATATACTGTCGAGTTTAGTCATAAAATGACACATAATAATTACTGAGTGTGATTTATTTTCTTGTAACACACTTAACATACAAATAAATCATTTGTATTGTTATTATTGTACAATTTTAAACTATGACAATAGCTTTTCTTTTAATATTTCCCATAAAAAGCTGATTCTCATCGTATTTGACTATAATGGTATAATTACATTTGATTTGAAGAGCTATTGTTATTGTTAGCTTTTAGCTGGTTGGCTGGTAGACATTGCATGAGCACCTCATGGTGATGCGTTCAAGGTCTAGCGCGACAAAAAGCTGTATAAATCCTGCCTGACAGTGTCAATCAAAAGTGAGCATTATTTTTAGAGTTTCTGATACAGTTCTTGTTAAAAGCGTCACTTTCCAAGGTCACTTTGCTGTAGAAACTGTTTTTATTACTTCAAAACAGTCCAGTATTCCAGTTCGACAGTGGATGAAGGGGATAATACGCCTCCTCTTCATCACGCAGGTCTCAAGGAGAGCCCACGGATGCCTCTGGCAGACTCCATCTTACTGACAGAGATCATGGATGAAATCAGGAAGCAGGTGGGAGTCGTCTTCAGCCAGGACAGCCAATGACGTCGCTCCCAGGCTGGGGCTGCAGATTCTCACCTGACGTGAACCCGTTAAGATGGAACAATGGAGGAGGAAGCAGCTCAGAGACGCCTTTGCATCTTCCTCAATAAGCACATCACTCACGCTGTCAACACAAGCATGCACGACACACACACACACACACACACACACACACACACACACACACACACACACACACACAGCTGAGGGAGCTGCCTGGCACTCCCATTAAAGATACCATCAGAAACATTATTGTAATGCGCGACTCTTCAGGGAATTTTTTTGGTATCTTGAGCGTCACATTGCAGATAAAAACACGATCATTCTACTCCCTGGAGACCACAAAATTAGGTACGCCCGCTCAACCAATTGTGGTCCACAGAGAACGAGGTAGGATGACACATCATTCATTCATTCCTCATTCATCATTTCTCATGTATACCTGATTCACGCCACAGAAGTGGAACCATGAAATGAACAAATAGAAACACCCTAAAAAACAATTACCCTCCCCGAAAAATGATGTTCATATTGATCCACATAATTGCTTTCGCTCCTCTTAATGAGCCTATGCAACATTTAAATGTACTATAGTATAGTCATAGAAATATTTGTTTTATGTAAATATATATTTAAAATAAATATATGAGATATATGTATATGATATATAAATATATGTGTATTTATTTTAGGTTTTTACATTTACTTAATCAGCTTCAATACATGTATTTAATTACTGATGTATTTCATCACATTCAAGACATCTGGAAAGGTGTTTACTTTAAAAAAAAAATAATTATATATATATATATATATATATATATATATATATATATATATATATATATATATATGTATGTTTAGTTATTTTTTTTAGAGATAATCATTGCATCCTGACAGGGATGTTGTACAACATATGATCAAAATGAGGAAATGATTTTGGTGTTAAACATGTAAAACTATGATACATGTTTATTTTAAACATCTGTATTTGTTTTTACTTTTAAAAACATATTTCTCATTTTACCAAGATGTATGTACTGATTCAATTAGGTATAATATTCACGTTCCAAATTTGTTTTTAATCAGGAAATACTGTGTATATTCTTATTTTTTTCCCCTTGAAATAGATGAATGCAATATTTTTTTAATTTGGGATTATTTTACATGACTAATACTAATGCTAAACATTATTTACTTAAAAAATCTCCATATTTATATAATCACATATAATAATTGCATCATTTTGGTGACTTCTGTGATTTTGAAATTGTATTTTTCATTCATTTGTTAATTGAGTGCCGGGGAGCCGAACGGAAATGGCGCAAGTCAAAGCTGCGGGTTCCTTATGAGGTTTACAAAGAAAAGCTACGTGTTTGCAACCACACCTTGCGTAGACCAAGAGAGAGTTGCTTATTTTTCTGAAATCATCACCAACTGTAGTAACAACTCTCGTGTCCTGTTTGAGTTTCAAGGTATAACAAATGTAATCATTCCCGTGACATAAATAACTATTCTGCAGCCAGCTAGACACTTCGAGCTGACACAGTCGAAGAGATCATCTACTGTACTCTGAGTCCATCAGCGTGCTGCCTTGATGAGTTACCCACTAGATTTCTAAAGTCTGGGCTGAGCAGTTTGCTACCACAACTCATCTGGTTAGCATCTCACTTCAGACTGGAACACTTCCAAAAGCCCTAGAAACTGCTGTCACTTCTGAAGTAGAGCAATCTTGATGCCACAGTACTGAACGACCATCGGCCCGTATCAAACCTGCCATTCTTGGGAAAAGCCTGAGAAAAGGCTGCATGCCAACAGCTGACTGACTTTCTCCTCTCTAACAATGCATTTGACATACTTCCCAATCAGGCTTCAGGACGCACCACAGCACTGATCAAGGTGACAAATGATACCCGTCTGAGCAGAAAGTTTCAGTTTTAGTTTTGCTAGACATGAACACTGCCTTTGGCGCAGCTGATCACGTGATCTTATTCCAGAGGTTTGAAAAGTGGGTGGGAATCTCTGGTACTGCTCTAAACCAGTTCAAGTCCTGTCTGTAGGAGAGGAAGTACTTTGTTGGAATTGGTAACTGCGTCTCAGAACAAAATGGCTATGACCTGTGGGGTTCCCCAGGGGTCAATCCCAGGACCCCTATTGTTCAATCTGTACATGCTTCCTCTAGGCCAGCTAATACGCAGCGGCAATGTGTCCTACCACAACTAGACAGCACTCAGATCTACGTGTCACTGACGGCCGGTGAACATGGTCCTGCAGATTTACTTCGTCACTGCATCAAACAGGTCAGTGTGTGGATGATAAACAACTTTCTTCAGCTAAACTCAGACAAAACTGAAATCATTGTCATGAAACTATTTTATCTGCACTCTTCATTTTTCTTTTTATTTATTTATTATTTTTGTTTTACAGAATGTTTTATGGAATTTTATGTAATTAGTTTAGAATTAGGTCACACTTTACAATAAGGTACACAAAAGCACAGTAGTTACTGAGGAACTAATGAAGAACTAATGAGGAACTAATGACTAAGGCACATACATTTAGACTAGTTACTGAGGCACTAATGAGTAACTAATCAGTGGTGGTTAGGGTTAGGTAGATTCGTTCCTCATTAACTACTGTCATTTTGTGTACCTTATTGCAAAGTGTTACCTAGAATGATTTTATGGGGTGATTTTACCCTTCTTTTCCGTAAAGCACTTTGAATTACCTTGCGTATGACTTGTGCTCTGAAAATAAACTTACCTTGCCTTTTTTACACGAGTTAAACTAATGCAACTGTACAGTACTTAAATTAGACTACATGGAGAAATGACACTGTCGCCATCTAGCGGCTTCAAGCTGCTACTACTACTGGATTACAAAGATGGCAACCAGGTGGGGAATCTGCAGCGCCGGCAAAATCAGTAACGACTTTACCGTGGCCTTGAAAAGTCTTCCTCCTGAAGACCACCAGGTATTTGTACCGCAGAATCCTGACACACAAATACTGAAGTGTAAGAAAAAAAGTAGGAGGCAGAGCGACTCGAAGTCCCACTCGGTAGCCTCAGGCTAAGCGTCAGCCCGTACATCACGCGAAGTCAGCGAGTGTGTACGCGCACACCTATAATCAGTCAGACACGATACAACCCAGAACATTCTTTCAGCACCACGAGGTTAAAGTATTGCATAAACCAATGATGTTAAACTGCAAGGACGATTGCCTGACTGAAGTCCAAAGTGTGTTTATTTAGCACTTGCTCTTCCAACATCTCATTGACTCAACAAAAGTAACTCTAGGTCAATGAAAACAAGTAGAGGTTGCTGCTGTTTTGACCATTTTGCATTACTGATCACAAAATGGCTCAAAAACATTGAGTCATGAAAACCATTGGTTCTCAAATGGGAGTACTGGTACCACGCAAAATGGGAGCGAGCGTTCGGGTTAAAAAAAATGTATAAATACGTGTTTGGTATTGAATTAGTTAATAAATGAACTATTTTTGTAGTTATAGCATAGAAAACCTGTTTATGACTTTCAAAACACAGTTTTTACCATTATGATATCCTTGTAGACATGAAATAACATCCTATAGTCACCTTTACACTCCTATTGTTCTTTGTTTACGCCACATTGCTCAACTGTAATGCGCAGGCTAGGGGATCTCTACAGGGACATAAGGGAGGACCACTGCTCATTGTATATTGTAAGCTACCGAGCTAACTAGTTAGCCTCCACTTTATTTATTCTGAAGTTAAGAAAGTGTTTCAAACAGAGTGGGCAAGAAAAATACGACAATATTTACAGTGTTTACATGCGCAGTGTACATCGTCTTCATCCACTGTGGAACACATACACAACAATGGCCAGGCGACAGCGCGCAGTGATACAACGGGAGAGAAAGTAACGCAGAGCAATTGTGAGGTCTGATTTTTTTCGAAGAGGCATTTTTGCTACGTAAATGTATACTCTTTTGAACACATATTGTTTTGAGAATTCAAACCCTTTACTTATGTGACCAAAACAGGCTGATTGTTGAGCCGTGGAGGTGTGGGGGGTCTGTAGACCGCTACAGATGAGCACTATTTAGAAAAGTAGTAAATCAGATGGTGATGCTACAGCGCTGTTCCTTACATGTTTTTTTTTTTCCAGCCCAAAATGCTTTTCTCTGGTTCGAGAGTACATAGCAGAAAAAATATATTCCACTGACTGAAACTATGCTCTTCCCTTGTAAAGTTGATGAAAACCTTTTAATAATTATAGTTATTAAAAGGTTTTAATTCATAATTATATTTATGAAAAGGTTTTCATCAACTTTACAAGGGAAGAGCATAGTTTCAGTCAGTGGTTCTCAGCCTGTGGAATATTCTGCTACGTACTACCAAATCACTAACAACAAAACTATACTTTGTTGTTCGTGATTTTTATTGTATTTTTTCAGTAATGATGGTCCTACATCATGGCAATAACATAACATAACATTATTTTCATTTTATTAATTTAATTAAATGAATTAACGTAATTTTATTAATTACATTAAATTAATTAATTCAGATTTGTGCCTTTTTGAGTCAATGTTTCAGACCTTTTGCTAACTTTCTTGTTAAACTTCCCCAAGCATGTCGGCTTTAAAAATCCCACAAAAATGCCGCTGCTGAGCCGTAACAGGATACAGGACACATTTTTTGACCAACTGTTCCTTTTAACAGGTTGCTGCAGTTGCTGCCCGCAAGCTGGAGGATGCGCAGGAGTTTGCAAAAAAGCACAGCATCCCCCAAGCGTATGGCAATTATGAGGAGCTGGCCAGAGATCCAAACATCGGTCGGTGTTTGCGTCAGGCCTGTTGGGTTAAACCGGGACAGTTGGCTTATCTTGTAAAAAAATAAAATTAAAAAAAAAATCAGTGACAGACGAAGTGTTTGTTTGTAGATGTGGTGTACGTTGGCGTGATCCACCCCTGCCATCTGAAGGCATGTTTGCTCTTCATGAACGCCAAGAAAAACGTTCTGTGCGAGAAGCCTCTGGCCATGAACGCCAAGGAGGTGAAGGAAATCCTGGCCTGTGCCACGAGGAACGACGTCTTCCTCATGGAGGTGATTACGCTTCTCGTGGCTTCACCGCAAAGGTTCCAAAAAGCGCGTTACATTACTCATATTAGTAATAATAATAATGATATGCTGAACTGCTGCACACAAAACAGTGTAAATTTGTCAAACATTGCACCCCTTCATTTCCCCTTTAAACATAACTAAAGTTAGCTTAGCATGTTTGTTTCTTTATTTCTCTCAAGCTGCTGAGCCTCACACTTTGAGGTCGGGCATGAATGAGCTTTAACTTCTGTCTAAGGATCTGTGTGTTTTGGCTGGCTGAGTACCAATTTGCCTGCAAGTTTTTTATCGACTATATTTGAAATATCGGCAACAATACGGTAGCAGTAACACTGACATTCATGTAGATGTTTTTTAAGCGGGAAACCTTTGAAAAACCAGCTAAAAATGGACTATGAGCGTCATGTTGAACACTCCTGCCATTATTGCAAACATCATCTTTTTG
This sequence comes from Dunckerocampus dactyliophorus, assembly GCF_027744805.1. Classification (NCBI taxonomy): domain Eukaryota; kingdom Metazoa; phylum Chordata; class Actinopteri; order Syngnathiformes; family Syngnathidae; genus Dunckerocampus; species Dunckerocampus dactyliophorus. The sequence goes on along the minus strand of NC_072821.1, from coordinate 5,065,015 downwards.
GTTTACGCACCTTATGCCATGTTCAAGGCCGTGTGGACCAGATTCTTCCCAGCCTCAGTGGAGATCCGCCGGCTGCTGGAGGAAGGCGAGTTGGGCGAGGTTAAGATGGTGAGGTCCGACTTTGGCGTTCCGGTGATGCATGTACCGAGATCCATGAGCAAGGAGCTCGGCGGAGGGGCTATGCTAGACCTCGGCGTTTACTGCTTGCAGTTCTCAATCATGGTATACGGTGGAGAGAAACCCCAAAGTATCCAGGCCACGGGGGTCTGTGCAGAGACTGGTACGAAAAACTTCAATGTAGCTATGAAACATTATCCAGTGTATTCACTGTGTATGTGTTTTAGGAGTGGATGAGACTGTGGTGGTCACTCTGAAGTTCTCCAACGACAGGATGGCCGTGTTCACGTGCTCCTCGGGACTGCAGCTCTACAATGACGCCAACATCGTGGGCACCAGGGGCAACATCAGGGTCGGTTATCACGCATGTTTAAACATGTACACACCACCGTCCTGCATGCTCTACAAACTAGAAATAGCACTAGATGAAGCAATTTCAGTAGAAATTGCGTGTGAATGTTGAACTGAAATATAGAAAGGATGTTGAAACACCCTAGAAGAGTGTCGAAATGTATTCGCCAACTGAGGATTGAACCACACACCTTCAGGTTGGGAAGACGACCACTCTACAACCTGAGCCATGCCTCCATGCACTGAATGAGCAGAATTAAATTGTTAATTCATTTTTAGTGGGAAAAATGTCACAGAAAATATTTTTACATTTTTAGAAAATGATGTTGATGGAATGGTTTGAAGCAGTTGAGAAATGTGGGAGCGGTTGACAGAAAAAAATGTTGGAATTTGAAATGTTGGCATGTATAGATATGTTCATCAAGGACTGAGAATCAAACCAGCAACCATCGGATTGGGAGACGACTGATATACCACCATGTCACCAAGTGGAATGTTACAGTCGTGGAAAATGTAAAATAATTTTTCACCAGTAGGGGTCACCATTTAATTTGTCAATTTATTTTTTGTGAATTTGAAATGTTGGAAAGTAAAAATGCAGACTGAATGTTGAAATGTAAATGTAAGTTGGATGATTACAGCTGGGTCAAGAATTGAACCAGCAACCATTGGGGCAGGAAACAATCACTCGACCTCCTGAGCAATGTCAACCTGTAGGAAAAAAGAGAATGTTACAGTAATGTAAAATGATTTTACACCAGTTTGGGAAATTTAATTTAGGTGTATACTGTACATATAAGCATGAAATTACAGTAAACGTGTGAATTCCTGATAAATAGCCAATGTGTCCTGAAAGAGCGGAACATTTTGATGTTGGATTGGTTTGAGTCCAATAAAATCCAATTTTATTTGTGTTGGAATGTGTTACTGTAACTCGCACACTTGTTAATTCAATTTGATTTGTTGTTGCGTAGATTCCCGCCCACATGTGGTGCCCCACATCCATAGAGGTGAACGGGAAGGAGAGCCACTACACACTTCCGGAACCGAGCCTGCCCCTCAACTTCATTAACAGCACAGGAATGCGCTACGAAGCAGAGGAGGTCCGACAGTGTTTGCTCAAAGGTATCTTGACAAGATTCGGGGGTGTTGACACGGGAACTGTTGTTTTTTGTGTTGCTGATGAAACAGTGTCCTTTTGGCCGACTGTGTTTTGAAGCTGACAAACAAACATTTCAAGTGGATTTTGTTTGCCAACGTTAACCCTAACCCAAACCCGTATCCAAACATAACCCTAGCCCACACAATTCCAAACTTTAACCCAAAAGCGAAGCACTAAACCAAACGTTTACCAAACCCTTAACCCTAACAAACCCTAACCCATTTCCTAACTCTTGCCTTAACCTAAACCGTAGCCCTAACCCAGGCCTTTAACCAAACCCAAACCCAAACCAAACGGTAAATAAGACCTAATAAACCCTAACCCAATTCCTAACCACTAGTGAGGACAAGTGGTATAGAAAATGGATGGATGGAATTTCTAATACAGGGTTCGGTAACCTTTACTATCAAACGAACCATTTTGCCCCTTTGGCCACTAAAGAAAAATTGTCTGGAGCCGCAAAACATAACGGCACATAAACCTTTAAAAGTTATAGTCTGTCTTAATTTCACCTGTTACAACAGAATACAACAAACCTAAGTAGAGTGCGCATGTGTGACCGATGCCAACTAGTGGGGTTGTGATAGTAGGTTGGTTAAACCTCACTACCTGACGCCTCAAAAAAAATGTGCAGCACAGTGAATTGACAGCCTCTTACTTTTAGCTCGCTTAACTTAACTATCAATCAGTGGACTTATGTGTTTGGCCTGTTCGAGTCCGTGTGTACATTGCTGGACTACAGGAATGACCTCAGTTATACGTATAGGTCTTACAAATAAATTAGTACTTTTCAGGAAAACGGGGGCTTGTTTTGAAATTGTCTTCCCACTTTTTTTGTTGTTTTTCGGCACATATCAAGCCTATACAGTAAGTATGCCAGCATTGTTGACAGAGAAGACAAAGGATTCTGTCCGTGCAGGGTGGGGTAAGACGTGTCTGTCATGTCTCAAAGAAGGCAGCCAGGCAAACACCGGCTGCCCCGTCCTTCCTGGTGCTCATCCAATCGCCAGTCAGAACTCAGCCATGCATTCACGGTCTTACAGAAAGTCCGATGTTTGTAACTCTTCAAAAATGCACATTTTTCTGACTCCGATGTTAATAAAAATATTCAAGCATTGCGAAGGGAGCTACAACAAGGAGCCTAAAGAGCCGCATGCAGCTACAGGGCCGTGGGCTGCCGACCCCTGTCCTAACCCCTAGCCTTAACCTACAGTAAACCACAGCCCTAACCCAAACCCTAAAGCAAACCATACAGTAACCCGACTGCCACCCTAACCTAAACAGTAGCCCTACCCCAGTGGCGGCTGCTGGTCTTTGAAACAGGGGATGCTCATTGAGGTCTCCGACATGCATTTAATATCATTTTAGCAACGCTGTCTGCTGCCATCATGGCTGGGCTAAATAGCAAGCTCCTCCTCCAACAGAGGCGATATGATTTAATGAACCATCGAACGTTGAAATTATGTAGTTTTATAAAGTTCAAGTTTAGTGGAGATTTACCGGAGCGTTCGTGCTGCTGCAGAGGGACGAGTGATTGTGTCAGAGAGCAAAATGACTCAACAGCAGCTTAATTCTCAACATACTCACAAAATTAAGTGCATTATAGCACATTTGGGATGAATGCAATTTTAAGTCTACACACCTAATTTTAACAATGCATATGCATATGCATAATAATAACAATGCATATTTGACCAAATATTTCATTGAATTTAAAGGGAAGGTTCAGCTTGCCTCGTAGTCAATGAGCAATTGTCACTGCCCTAACCCTAACCTAGCCCAAATTCTAAAACACACATTCACTTATCCCCTGCAGGTTTAAAGGAGAGTCCGGTGATATCGCATGCTGACTCTCTTCTACTGGCTGAGGTGGAAGACGAAGTGCGCAGGCAGGTGGGCGTGGTCTACAGCCAGGACCACAGCTAACTGTGCAACAAGAGCAAAGGAGTGAAAGATGATCAAATGATCAAATGATCAAATAAAGCATTTTCCGAAAAGGTTTAGCCACTCATGTCTTCTACATCCATCCATCCTTTTTCTATACCGCTTATCCTGGACTGGTCGCCAGCCAATCGCAGGGCACAAATAGACAAATCATTCACACTCACATTCATACCTATGGAATATTTAGAGCTGCCAATTAACCTAACATGCATGTTTTTGGAATGTGTGAGGGAACCGGAGTACCCGGAGAAAACCCAGCCACCGTGCGGCCTCTTCAACATCAACAGGACATTCATATTCTCTTTTTAAGCTCATTTAGCTACATGAGAGGGACAACATATTAGGAGCAAATACGTGGAAATGTAATGTGTAGTGAAGAACTGGGAAATGGTGGTTTGCATTTGTATTCCAATGAACCCATGCAGTGACGGGCACAATAACAAGAGTGTCAATCAAAACTAAGCATGATTATTTTTTTAAATGCAGGATTCTTTTTAATCAGACCTCATTTGCTTGTATCTGATGAGGAAAGTGAACTGCTGGACTGCTTCTGGTTTCTTGGATGTTGCAACACATGTGTGTAATCTGCCCGTGCAATAACGCCTCCCTCTTTGGCATACTCTTTAACCCACTAGATGCCAGTTTAGCTTCTTTACACACTCTTTTCTGTATTTGTGGTTATTCTAAACATGCATGCAAAAGGAGTTATATTTTGAAATATTCCACTGCCAAAATGCTCATGTTTGCAGCTCTAATGAATGCACAGTCCCGAGGCCAACACTGGAAAGCACAAGTGGAAAAACCCCAAATGGTACAGGTACAGTATATGATGAAATAGGAGGCTTGAAACTTGACACTGCACTTCCCGACTGTCCCACAGAGATCCAATTGAATTGAATGTAAGCTGATTACGTTTTTAAAGTAACCTGAATTTCCAGTTGTTCCTGACTGCATGACGATCCGGTAGGCGTGCAAACACAAGTCGCACAAGTGTGTCTATCATTTAATCTGCTGCTCTCAGTGCCACTGGATCCACACGCTGTGCAAACATGGCAACCCGGTGGGGAATCTGCAGCGCGGGCAAGATCAGTCACGACTTCATGGTGGCCCTGAAAACTCTTCCACCTGAAGACCACCAGGTATCTGTACCGCAAGATGCTCAGACACATGCATAGGAGCCAATGCAACCAAGTGAAGGTGTTTAGTTTTGTACATATGTACCTACTTTATTTGTCATTTGTTTTTGCAATGTGCAAAAAAAAAAAAAAAAAATCAAGATTTGGACAAAAAATAATGTTGCTTCATAATTTACTTACCATTTTAAAGCAGCTTTGTACTGGTCTCACAGAAGTGTTCAAATGAGGTGGAGGACGAGGTTATATATTTCATTCTATTTAAGTTATTTAAAAAATCATGCTCACTGCAGAGAGGTCATTAAAAAAATCAAGTCAGCATTTATTGTGAACACCATTTGTGTTAAATACGGTATACACCACGCCGAATCCCAAACATGCACAATGGGTGACATGTGAGGTGAGTATGCTGGCCATGTAAGAAGTGGGATGTTTCCAATGCACGTGTTGCGGATCAAGTGGTCCATAGTGGCAGTGATGTTCTGGTATGGGCAGGCGTATGTTATGGACAAGGAACACAAGTGCATTTTATTAATGGCGTTTTGAACGCACAGGGACTGACGAAATCCTTAGAACCATTATTGCGCCATTCATCCACGACCATCACCTCATGTTGCCGCATGATGATGCACGGTCCTATGTTGCAAGAATCTGTACACAATTCCTGGAAACTGAAAACGTCCCAGTTCTTGCATGGCCAACATACTCACCCGACATCTCACTCGTTGAGCATGTTTGGGATCGTTGTATATGCTATTTGAGGCAAATAGTGGTCAAACCAGCTACTGACTGGTTTTCTGACCCCTGATACAGTATGAAGTTTGGAGGGTTTTTTTCCCGATATTTCTTAGTCCCATTTATTTTATTTGTGTATTAACTAAAAAACATTTGTGGTCTTACTTTTGATCTGTATATGCACCCTATCCTTCTCCAGGAAAAGCTCTGATACTTTGTTGTAAAAGTTTGATCACCTTCTGGTGAGCTTGGATGTTTAATCCTCCATTCATTCATTCAGCCAGCAGAGCATAAAAATACTGTATCTTTAATGCGCATTGGACTTGCTGTTCTCCAACTGATGCTGCGTCTGTCAAAACAAAAAAGCACTGGCTTTTCCTCTCTATGGAAGGACAGCAGCATCCTTCAGGATGAGGAGAATACTGTAGCTGCATCCGTGCATGATATTTCTCTGTATTTCATTGCCCGATTAGGATAATAATGATGTCACACTTACGTTAAAGACATTAGACGGACTGTAGAAAGTCATGGTGTATAATAAATGTTTCTATAGCATTATATTATTAGTGACATGCTAATTCACTGAGTACACTCAGATGGTAGGCTGGGCTTCTGGAGTAAGCCGAGAAGAGATGCCCACGGCAGCCTTAGGTTTCTGGCTTGTATTTGATCTGGAATCATGCAAATTCAGTGATTTTTTTTCTTAAGGAAATGGTAAAAACGATTGGTACAGTACAAGAAATATATTCATAATACAGTTAATTGGCAAATTTATATTATTATTTGCCTCCTCTGACCGTACGTCACTACTACATAGAATACTGTGTATAGAAGGCTGACCTTTTCATGGATTTTAAGACTATTTTAACTTGTGATTCACAGGCTGTGGCTGTTGCCGCCCGGCGACTGGATGATGCGAAGCAGTTTGCAAAGACGCATAGCATCCCTCGAGCGTATGGAACCTACGAGGAGCTGGCCAGGGATCCAAACATCGGTCAGTGTTTATGTCAGGCCTGCTCGGGTCTATTTAGTGGCTTTTTTTGAACAGGTTCTTTACAGTTCCTTTTTTTCATGTGTGTGTGCAGATGTGATATACATCGGCACCATCCAGACCAACCATCTGAGCTCCTGCTTGCTCTTCTTGAACGCCAAGAAGCCTGTCTTGTGTGAGAAGTCTCTGGCCATGACCACCAAGGAGGTGAAGGAGATCCTGGCCTGTGCCAAGAAGAACAACGTCTTCCTCATGGAGGTAATTATCAGTTCCATGATAATTATGAGGGCCACTTTGATATTTTGTAAAGCAATATGCTAAGATGTTTAATACATATTATTAGTATGAACTTCGATCTTTGCTGTTTTTACTCGTTTTTGCTGTTTTTATTTTCAGAATATATTTGAACTTTCTTCTAAAAAAATCTTTGTAAATTTTGTTTTCGTAATATGACTTTATTCCCATAAAATTATCATCATTTCCCCCACCTAACTGTCCAAAATGTACAACTTTATTTTGTTTTGTTTGTTTCTCATAATAGCACAACTTTTAAAAATAACATATTTTTTCTTTAATATTTAAACTCTATGCTACTAAAATGATGATTATTTTTCCTCATATTTTGAGCTTATTCTCGCATTTTTTCCCCCTCATTAAAATGCCAGTTTTTCTCTTAATATTTTGGCTTTATTCTGGTAAAATTACTTTTTTTTTTCTTTTCTGCTGCTTTTTCCCCCCCAACTATTTCAACTTTCTTTCTGTACATTTTCTGCTTGTAAGTATGCCTTTATTCCCATAATATTTTCACTTTATTCTCGTAACATGACTTTTTCTGTAACATAATTTTCCAAAAATTACAGCTTTATTTGTTGTTTTGTTTGTTTTTCATAATGTAAGACTTTAAAACTGTAACGTCTCTCTTTAATGTTTCAACTTTATGTAACTAAAATGCTGTCACAATATTACGACATTATTCTCAGAAAATTACAACTTTTTCTCATTAAAGTACAACTTTTTTCTCTTAATATTTGGACTTTAATCTTGTAAAATTACTGCTGATTTTTTTCATTTTTGCTGGGTTTTTTTCTAGTGGACAGAAGCAGCACTGCGGCGCCATCCGGCTATGTTGCTTGTTCTCCAATGAACTGCTCTTCTGGCAGTAATGCATTACGGGTATATGACGAAATAGCTGCTGTTTGTTATTTTAAACTCATATTGGTACATGTAATGGATATTTCAAAGGGGCACTTTTCAGTGTTAAGTTGCTGTGTGATGAGTTTACTGTTGTTTGTAAGATGACACCGTGAGTCAGACTGTTATATTGGGAAATGACGTCCTGCAACGTGCAATGGGTTGGCAACGTCATGTGAGTTTTTTCGTAGCACACAATTGGCTCCTGTCAAATAAAGAGCTGTGTAGTCCTCATAGACTCGTACGCGCCACAATATGTCATTTTATGACGTGGACACTTGCGGCTTATATGCCGGAATTTAGAGTACAAATTAAAAGTGAATCTTTCAGTCTCACAAGATTTCCCAAGGTCTCATGTAATGTCACACACGCTTACAGTTTCATCTCTGGATTTTTGTGTTTTACCTTCTAAATGCAGAACACTGTTGTGTGTGTTTCAAGGCCATCTGGAGCCGATTCTACCCGGCCTACAGAGAGATCCGGCGGGTGCTGGCCCAGGGCGAGATCGGCGAAGTGAGGATGGTGAGGTCCGAGTTCGGCTTGTCCGTGCTGCCTCTGCCAAGGTTGGAGCTGAAGGAGCTGGGAGGAGGAGCCCTGCTAGACATCGGCATCTACCCGCTGCAATTCTCCATGATGATATATGGAGAGAGGCCTCAGAGCATCCAGACCATGGGGAAGTGCCTGCCTACTGGTAATGGAAATAGGATTTCTAGTTTTAGTCATCATGATCCATTTATTTGACACAAGTATGTGTTTTAGGAGTGGATGAGACCTTGGTGGTCACGATGAAGTTCTCCAACGACAGGTTGGCTGTCTTCACAAGCTCCTCGGGACTGCAGCTCGCCAATGATGCCATTATAGTGGGCACCAACGGGTTAATCCGGGTAAGTTGACATGATTTGTTTGAACTTGCCTGCAGCCATCCGTATGTTCCATGTAAATTCCAGTGAAGCAAAGCTGCAATCATTGTTGAAAGACAGGAATGGAGTTAGACGTGGTGCAGTACATTGTTTTTTTTCATTTAGTTTCCACATACCATCATTCACCTAGATCCCATCGCACATGTGGTGCCCTGAGACCATAGTGGTGAACGGCAAGGAGAGCAATTACCCTCTACCGGAACCCTACTTGCCCGTCAACTTTGTCCACAGCACGGGGCTGCGCTACGAAGCAGAGGAGGTCCGACAGTGTTTGCTCAAAGGTAACATGGCAGACAACAAAAAGTTTGCTACTGGGGTTGCGGAATTCAATGGATTTTTTTTTTTCAGTTGAAAACGTTGAGTACTCATCACGTAGGTATTCATGATAAAAAAAACAATAACATTTAGTATCATTAACAGGGACAATCGCTGTCCAATGAAAAGCAGCTATCTGCCTCAAAAGCGCTAACTTTCAAATGTCCTGCACGCAATATAACCTCCTATAAGTATGGAAACTCCGCCTCACCTAACACACGCACAGTAGTTATGTCTGTTGTCTGCTAATAATAGCGATTGACAAAGTTTAGCTACTCACGTTAGCTATCATTAAATGTACAGCCTATCATGACAACAGCATGACTGAAAATTGTTTGCTTCAACCAGTCATCTTTTCGGAACAACCGACAATTTATTTTCATAAATTTTTTAATGCCGTTTAATTCATAATTGTGAAAAATGTAGATTTGTTTTCTTCAGTGCGTCTTAATCATATCCTTTGGTTGAAAAAAAAACAACATCTTCAGCCGGTGACACACAGCGGATTTGCTACATTAAGCTAATTTGATTCACACGGCACATCTTATTACACTGGCGCTGTACAACGAAAAGCAGGTATCACCGAATGTTTTTTTTTTTTAAATCCCAAAAAACAACTAAATAAATCTCGTTGGGTTTTGGTCAACAACAGAAAAGGCACTACAGTAATACCTTGTTTATCGCGGTTAATTGGTTCCAGACACGACCGTGATAAGTCAATTTTACCATTATTAGATTTCCCTAGACATAAAATAACAACCCCATTGTCACCTGTATACTCATATTACCCAATATAGTAGATATAAGAAGAGAAAATAGCCATTTAAGACATAAATAAGACTTGTACGTGCTCATGGTTGTTTCAACAAATCTTACCAACGTGTGGGCAAGAAGTGACGTCGATGGTTCATTGTTTAGTTTGAGCTGGAGTACGGTCACAACAGTAACCCATATTATTATTATGACAATTTATGTTATTACTGTGCCTGTTGTGAGATAATTATAGCGACCAAGTATGGTGCGTGTTACTAGTGACACCTAGTGGCCAGTAGCCTACACTTCATCATTGTCTCTCGCCTTAAACTGGATTTGTATTTTAGTTCATTTAGAACATTTTTATGCTTGAAAATGTTTACTTTAGGCCAAGAATAAATAACATTTGCTTAAATATGCTTTTTTTTTTTTTTTTTTTTACTAATAATAGGCCGTAGTCACCCACGTAACAGCGAGCATTTATTAATTAAACCACGAGGGACAACTGACTATGGGAATTTAACATGTAGCATTTACACGGCACACTGCTTACCACAGCGTCATTATGCAGTGAATAACAATTATCTCTAAGTTCATTTTTTTCATCCAAAAAACAGCTTTTGGCTAAAAAGATGAAAAACAAAACCAACGACAACAACAACACACGTTTAAAGTTTCCCATTCACATAGCAAACTACTTCCTGTATCGCCACTGTGCAATGAAAAAGCATGTATCTCCACATGTTGTGAGTACAGTATTTTTTCACTCTTTTAAGACAATATGGGGATTTAAAATGTAGTGTTCCCTCATTTATTGCAGGGGATAGGTTCCCCAAATAGCACGCAATTAAGTGAAATCTGCGAAGTAGCCAACTGTTTTCACCGTAGCGTTTTTGTATCCTTGTTAAAACATATTGCTCCCGTCGTCATATTTTCCTCCCTCTCGTCCTCCTCCTTGAACGGAAGATTCATTAATTCCGTAATGGTGCCCTAAAGCCGTTCTTCTTCTATTGTTTATTGGTGCAAGCAAGCAGCTCACACGTTTAGCTCGTTTGCTAGCGATGGTGATGACTACAAATGTTGTAAAAGGTTGTCAAATGTGTACAATTTTGCTATTTTAAGTACATTACTGAGTGAGAAACCCTATTTGGTAACTTGATGTGCCACTGTCACTACAAGGAAGTTGAACCATGTGATTTCTCCCTGCCCAACAGCGCAGGAGGAAGAACATTTTAAATGGAAACAAAAAAATAAATAACCATGTTACGCATGCGTGCGTCTTTTGTCCGCTGCAGGTATGAAGGAGAGTCCCCACATGTCTCACGCAGAGTCTCTTCTACTGGCTGAACTCAAAGAGGAAATCCTCAAACAAGTCGGGGTGGTTTACGACTAGAGCTAACTTGTACTTTCCGGAGGTGTCAATGTCTAACACTTCTGGATGTTGTACTGATTGGAATAAAAACACTTGCCCAATGAGTTTAGGTACTTGTCACTTTATTGATGAAATCCAGTCTTGTGATGACTCAGTACACCGGCTACACATGACCTGTTCACGTTCACATAGCTCTTACACTAGCGTAACAATCAAATAGCATGTCAGACACATGATGAATGCTATAGCAGGCTCATCGACGTGGACAAACAAGTATGGGGATTTTTTTGTGTACCCATCACCCACTGGGACAAAAGTGCCCCCCCATCAAAGTGCCCTTTTCGTGTATTTTTATTTTAAGTGCCAACTTAGACAGGATCCTAAAACACGTGACGTGTATATGACAACATAAATACAGTAACAAGCTTCAAATGGGGAGGGACATCCAAATTCTCTAGCGTTAGACAAAATAGAAGTTATTATGGATGTCCCAAACAAAACAAAACACCATTCACTATAATAGTCAAGTATAATATAGACTGTAACACAGTGGAGTACGATTAGGAGTGCAACACGGAGTCAAAGCATAGAGGACACGTCATACAGCACTACACAAAACTCTGTTTAGGTGGATACGCCACTATTTTGTTCGATTGCTCGGCCGAGGAGGGGTGTTTAGGAAAAATCACATCACCTAAACAAGAGCCGCGATGCGCATGCACCTGGGTCCGCCACTAGACTGGACCGCATTGAATACAAGCGTCTTTAGAGTGAATACATACAGCAGTTTCTTGGTCGACGTGTGTCAATCTGAGGCACCGCAGCCTGGTTTCATTCAAAGTTTGAAAGTGAAATGAATGGACACAGGGTGTGGATTTGCACAGAACAAGCCTACAAACCCACCCGGTTCTTGCAAAAAGGCTGCCTGGTCTCTTTTATATTATATTGCCTAAATGTGTTTTGTAGGAGTTCACCGGTAGAGCCCATGTGTCGTCAGAGGAGTGAATGAATGAATGAATGAATGAATGAATGGTGGGAGTGTTGAGAGCTATAGAGGACAGGTGAAGATGAAGGCGACCCTGTTCAGGCAGCTCAGGCCACAAGAACAACTCGCATGGTGTTGGTGTAACCGGAACCTGGACGCCAGCCGGTCAGGACGATGACGACGTCGCCCTCCTTGAAGAAGCCTCTAGCCTTGCCTGCAAATTCAACAAAAGAAGTACCGTGTTGACTTGAATATCAGACAACTCTGATTTTAAGATGACCCCACTTTTGCGAGACCTGCTTTGGGGGAAATTTTAAGACGAAAAAAAGACATGTACAGTGCCTTGTGAAAGTATTTGGCCCACATTTCAGGCTTCAAGCAAAGATAGAAAATTTGAATTTTTTTGGTGAAGAATCAACACCAAGCGGGACACAATCGTGAAGTGGAACAAAATGTATAGGATATTTTAAACTTTTTTTTAGAAATAAAAACTGAAAAGAGGGGCATGTGATATTATTCGGCCCCTTTACTGTCAAGTGCAGCCAACTCACTCCAGACGTTCCCTGATGATTTCTGCCTGGCAAAATGTGTAAAGTCGATCAAATGCGATTTAAAGGTGAGCGATCACGCACGCTGGCGTAGGGAGGTTTAGACTGCGACAGGCTATCGTCAAATGATTTTACACATTTTCCATTTTCAAGGAAATCCAGGAAAAAATCCGTCACTTGTCAAGGGGCGTACTTTTATCTGGTCGCACATGAGCAAGTAGAGGAAAAATGTACTCGCAGTGTCTCATATTTTAGTCGCAAAATGCAACCATTTAGTCAGTCTGAAGCCCTTTATATTGCTTCTAAAATTAAAAAGGTGTCATTAATGCCCATCCCAAACAAGAATGTTACAGCAGAGCACTTTAAAAAAAAAAAAAAAAAAAAAAAAAGTTTCACTTGTTTTCACTTGTTCACTTGTTTAAAAGGGGAAACAAAACAAAACAAAAAAAAATTGATATTGGTCTTACCCATATCCATGGCAAAGTTGACACGCATGTCCACATCCTCGGCCCACACGTCGTGAGCGGGTTTGGTGTAAAGGACCGGGAAGATCCCGCGGTACAGGTGAGCCTGGCGGGCAGTCTGGGCGTTACGGGTCACGGCCAGGATGGGGGCACGTGGCCTGTATCTGGACAGCAGGTGTGCGGACCTGCAAAGCACACAGTAATGACTAATTTAGGTAATTACAGTACCTTGACCCAATTAATTTTTCCGGTAAGTGAAATAAGCTTATGTAATCAAAAGGAGCTTTTCCAATGCACCACTCCGCTCGCCTCAATGTGCTGCGGTATCGACTATGCACGTTAGGAATCCTAGCTGACCAGCTACTAGAAAGTATCTTGTATTATGCGTTTTTCCCAAAGGAAGAGTCAAAAGTGCCGTGGCAAGCGGCGTGCGTACTGTGCAGTGGAAAAGTGGCGTGAGTAGCAATACGCATAGACGCTGTGACATGAGTTCACTGCAATAATGATGTACTTGTTAAGTCAATTGCTGTCTCCTCCAACCCTACTTAACTGCACACATTCATTCAAAACACAAGATATGGACAAAAGTATTGGGGCACCTGGACCGTATGAGTGTATGTAACCACTTTGCAGGTATACTTGGACGAGCTCTCGTTCATCTCAAGTTTTTCCACAACAAAGTCATGCATGCCTTGAGGGACCTTTCAAACTGAAGTATGCAATTGTGTTTCTCCAAAATTTGTCCATATAATGTGGAAACGAGATCAGTCATCTGGTCCAAAAGAGGGAACCGGGGGGGCGGGGAACGACTTACCCTCTTTGACACTAGGAGCATCCTGCTTGTCTTACCTCCCAGTCTTGGTGAGAACAATAATGGCACTAGCGCAGCACTTGAAAGACGACTCCACAGCACCTACGGCCACCGCCTCGGAGGGGTCTCTGGTCAGGTGGGAGTGTCTCCTCAGCTCTTCGAACAGCTGCCTGTGGAAGGTGGCCGCCTCGGCCTCTCGTGCTATCTGATCCCCAGAAAACCGGTTTGGGAAGGGTGAGGAAGGGGGTTACTTTCGCTCGCACATCACCACCACTTGCCATTCACACAGCTGGGAGGGGCTAGATATCAGTTTACAAAACCTCCTGGTTGATGGGTTTGTTTTATGCTTTCAAATGTGTCTAAATGGACACAACCAAGAAAAAACATGATGGCCAGCCTCTCCCAAGCTTCTGCAAGTTCCTGTCTGGCCCTACACTTCCCTCTCATAGCTCTGACATCATCGGCTTTTGTCGACCTGCAAAAGTACGAGACAGCCGGCCTACCTTCCGGAGCCCGTGAGCACAATGATCGCGGAGGCCAAGCTCTTAAATGAGGCCTCGACAGCTCCGATTGCAATGGCCTCTGCAGGGTCTTTGCAGTACGGCGTGGAGCGACGCAGGTCCTCAAACACCTGACGGTGGAACATGGCGGCCTCTGCTTCGCGAGCGATCTGGTGAGCGAGCGAAGGCACGATGCAACAAGCCAAGGAGCCACCACAACACACACACACACACACAGGATGGTAAAGATGGAGGAAGGATAGGAAACCCAAAGATGTTAAAAAGCACAGAAATGTGAAAAAAACCAGCAAGGAGTGCGTTGTTAATTTGTAGAAGAGAGAGAAAGGCAGGAGAACATTATTAACACCAAAAACTTCACCGCAAGCCTTTGAATGATTCATTAAAATGTGATCTAGGACTACATACGTTAAAGCAATGTTAATGATGATTGTACAGCCACTGTAAAATTAAAAACATGTTAGCTTGCCACACAGTACACACAAATACAAAACACAGCAAGAAATATTGAACAGGAGGAGGAGAGGACAGAACCTTGAAAGCACGTTTTAAAGTCTAAGTCAAGAGTGCTCACACTTTTTCAGCCTGCGAGCTCCTTTTAAAAAGACCAAATCCCAAAGATCTACCTCCTACTTTAAACAGAAAATATACAGTGGTGTGACAACGTGTTTGCCCCCTTTCTGATTTCTTATTTGTTTGCATGTTTGTCACACTTTAACGTTTCAGATCATCAAACTAATTTAAATATTAGTCAATGAAAACACAACTGAACACAAAATGCAGATTTTAAATGGCTACAAGGCCGTGTGGAAAAAGTGATTGCTCCCCACCTGTTAAAACATAACTAAACTGTGGTTTCTCACAACTGAGTTCAATTTGTCTCGCCACACCCTGGCCTGATTACTGCCACACCTGTTCTCAATCAAGAAATCATCTCAATAGGACCTGCCTGACAAAGTGAAGTAGACCAAAAGATCCTGAAAAGCTAGACATCATGCCAAGATCTAACGAAATTCAGAAACAAATGAGAAAGAAAGTAATTGAGATCTATCAGTCTGGAAAATGTTAGAGCCATTTCTAAGCTTTGGGACACCAGCAACCCATAGTGAGAGCCATTATCCACAAATGGGAAAAACATGAAACGGTGCTGAACCTTCCCAGAAGTGGCCGGCCAACCAAAATTACCCCAAGAGCACAGAGGCAACTCATCCAAGAGGTTAAAAGGCAGTTCATGCTTGAAAACCCTCCAATGTGGCTAAATTACAACAATTCTGCAAAGATGAGCTGGCCCAAATTCCTCCACAGCACCGTTTAAGGGACTCATTGCAAGTTATCATAAACGCTTGATTGCTGTTGCTGCTGCTAAGGGTAGCCCAACCTGTTAATAGGTTTAGGGGGCAATCACTTTTTCCCCACACAGAGCCATGTAGGTTTTTTTCTCCTTTAATCATAAAGTCTTACTTAAAAACTGCATTTTGTGTTCAGTTGTGTTGTCATTGACTAATAGTTCAATTTGTTTGATGATATGAAACATTGAAGTGTGACAAACATGCAAAAAAGAACTCAAGAAGGAGGCAAACACTTTTTCACACCACTGTAACACTTGTTTATGTGATCGACCCACATTACCTTTGCCATCGACCCGTAGCTCGTGATCAACAAAATGGGCACACTTGGCCTAAGTTCTCACTTTGTGGTTTGAGTTCAGACAGCGACAGACATACACAGCATGCAAACCTAATTTAAGCAGAACGGGCAGGTGTGGAAGCATAATGCGGTGTCACTCGTGCTTCTGCACAGTATCAGTAAGTACAGTACACAGTAACATGCACAGTAAGCCGCTAAACGGGACAGGCAGGACATTTATGTGATTCACCCTAACTGATGAAGACATCATGCATCAAGAGTTCAAGACTAATAACTCTTGAAAGGTATTATACTGATCAAAGATATGAATATATTATACTGACCAAAGTGAATATGTAGCAAATCAAGGAAAAGGCTTTCTATAGCGGCTTTAAGTCAGTACATTTTGCCAATTATTACAAGCACATTTCCATTGCTATTATGCACTACATATATTAAAACGCCATGCGGTTAGAATAATGAATTAAAAAAACTAATTTCTTGACAGATTACTAAAACAAGAACTCATTTTAGTGGCTACTGTTGGCATGACCAAAAGGAAGCCAATTTGTTGATTTTTGATTTTACCTAATTTAATGTGGGATGTGTTCAATAGAATGTTCATATTAGCATGGTGTAGTACAAGTATATGCCATAAAGGGGCTCCATCCACCTCATTTCAGAGGCTTTTAGAATAATATTGGACACTAGAGTAAGTTTCTTTTCATAAAATGCTCCATACATCTTTGTGTATTAGGTAAATCTGCATACTTCTCTTGGCATGAAAATCTGCAGCCTCCTTCCCTGAACACGCCCCCCACTGAACTGCTTACGTGCTAACGGGTATCAGCAAACAGTAAAGAGCCAGCGGATATTGGCTATACTATAACTGAATAAATAGTCGGAGAATCCGGCACAAACTGCGCTTTTTCACAAAACAGCTGTCCGTGAAGTGGTGAGGCCAGAGGTGCAGTGACCAGAAGATCGGGCTTTAGCTCCTCAGAAATATCTTTCCATTGCTGCCTTACTCCGCTTTACACAATTCTTTCATCAGAAAAAACCTTCCTGCTTTCACTTTCAAGAAGAAGCAACCAACGGTATTGAGCAACGATTACCGTTGGGACACCTGGAAAGTTGCCACGCATGGACTTCCTGGATTGTGATGCGAGATAAGAGTTATATTTTTCTGGCAGTACAATGGCTAGATATCAGCTCGTAAGTTCCGCTCTTGTGAGCTATTTTTATAGTCATCATTATATTTGTCCAAACAAATGTAACTTTAGTTGTACCAGGCATTAAAATGAACAAGAAACTGAAGAAACAACGGTGGTCTACTATTTTTGTCCGTATGAATAAGTTGAAATGTAGGATAGGACCCCTTTGACACAATGGAGGCATGAATGGATTTCACAATCAAGAAGTAACCACCAGAGGGCGCAAGTAACCAAGAACGAATTGGTTTGCTCCATAACATGACAGAAAAAAATCCTGACAATTATCATTTATGAATTGTAGCAATTAATTAAAAATTCAGCCGAAATATTTCTGTATGCAACCGTTCAATATTGTCGAATGTCTATCCCTACCGCTGACCCTCACTTTCTCATATTAAAAAGAGACTGACAGAATCATGCAACATCAGAAATTTGAAGCAGTTAGGTGAAGATTGTTATATCAGAGTGTCTAATAAGAAAAAATACTATAATTAGGGCCCGAGCACACAAGCTGTAGATGTGCTAAGGCCCTATTGTATCTTTATTATCATTACTACTGACCATGTGTTGTGTGCGCACAGCTTCCAGGGGGTAGTCTCCCTTAGCGGTCTCACCACTCAGCATGATGCAGTCCGCCCCATCCAGCACGGCGTTGGCGACGTCGCTGCCCTCGGCGCGGGTGGGCCTTGGCTTCTTGATCATGCTCTCCAACATCTAAAACACAGGTAATGAGACAAGTTTAAAAGGGTGAACCCTGAAATCTCCTCACTTAAAATGGAAAATAGCAGTAAGTGTACATGCATATCCAATGTCTAAAGTTCTGACCTGAGTGGCGCATGTGATTGGCTTGCCGGCTCTGTTGCAGCGGCCAATCATCATTTTCTGGGCAAGGAAGACTTTTTCTGTGGGGATTTCAATACCAAGGTCGCCACGGGCGACCATGATGCCATCGCTGGCCTCCATTATCTCATCAAACCTGTAGGACAGACAACCTCAGTTACACAAGTGTTGTCAGTGGGTGGCATTGTTCGCCTTAGGTGTAGTGTCCGTGTGCATCAGGGAGCAACGTGTGCACATCACTGGCTTTTCACTAAAGATTTGCGAATCTTTTTTTCTATATGAAAATAACACCATGTAAAAACTTCATCGGCACACACCTGCGGACGCCCTCATGGTTCTCCAGCTTGCTGATGATCTTGATGTCTTTGCCCTTCTCCCCCAGCACAGCCCGGACGGCATGGACGTCAGCGGCCTTGCGGATGAAGGAGGCGAAAACCATGTCGACGCCTTGCTCCACACCGAATGTCAGATCCTGGATGTCTTTTTCTGAGACGGCAGGCAGGTCTACAGCGGCGCCGGGGAGGTTGACGCCCTTCTTACTGCCCAGGGTCCCGCCATTCTCTATCTCACACATGAGGAAATCGGACCCTGGAAACGCAATCAGGTGTTACAAAGGCTAACAATATTGGGCACACTTGCTCGATTTTATGAAATCCAAAGCAGGAGCTGTATCTAATAATGCTAATTTTGACTTAAAATTGTCAAAAGAGGTATGAGCAATACAACTAGGCCTGTCATGATAATCAATAAATGGATTAATGAAACGATAAAAAAAAAAAAAATTAGGACGACCTTGATAAATTGACATGTGCATGTACTGGATGAGTATGTGTTTCATCTGCTCGTCTCTCTGTACCACACAGGCTGGATCACAAGAGGGTTCACTCTGCATCTGTCTGTACACATTGGTTTGATAGTGGAATGAACAGAGAGAGTGAACCCTCCTCTCATTCACCCTCTTTGTGGAGGCGGGGCTACTAGTGAGGGGATACAGAGTGCTAGTAGTTAGCCTAGTGAGGCAGAAAGCGACAGCCTCGGTGTGGGAATATTTCCGTTTTAAACAGAATGAGCGCGTTTTCTCAACTGCGGAAAAAAAAAAAAAAACTACCGATGGAGGAGCCTTGGGCAGCGGAGCCTTTTTCCCGACAGTCAGTGCTTATGAAGGCGTTTTGTCGGCAAAGTAAATAAAAACAAAACAGTGCAAAATGGTGCGTGCTCACAGACCGTGTCGCTCGCTACATTGCAAAAGAAATGCAACCATTGAACACGATTATATGGCACCAATTTTATGCCATATAATTGTGATGTTTCCGTGAAACATGAAGAACAACAACAACGTGGTTGATCTCGAACGTCTTTTAAGATCAATAGCTTGCAACTCAGCTAACAACATACATACAGACAACCTCTGTGTCAAGCTAATGTCGCTAACAGAGGTATACTATACTTGAGTGTCATCTAGTGGTTCAAATGTGCATTACACCTCTCATGACAATGAAAAAATTGTCTCAAAAAATGTTGTCGATAATATCGATTATCAACGATAATTTGTAGCACAATTATCGACCAGCAAAATCTGTTATCGTGACAGGTCTAAATATAACTTAAGTTTATTGTGGTAAATCACCCCAGAGTTAAGAGAAAAAGGTGTGATGACAACCGTAAAACAGTTGTCATGGCTGTTTAGTACAATATGGCTAAAACGCAACAAAAGAAAATAGAATTGAGCCGTTTCTAGTCTTCATGTGGTGACTCACCTCCCAGGCACACGCAGCTATCGCTCTCTGCACTGTGTGTAAATATTTTTTTTTACATTATGATGTAGCATTTAAGAACATCTTTTTACACTTGTATTGCAGTTAAGAATGTTAAAATGTCCCTAATGAATTATTTGTACTGTTTCATTGTAACCCTGGAACAGATCTGATCTAGATCTAGATCTAGAACTTTGGTTTTCCATTATCATTGTTCCAACAGGGGACTGAACTGGTGCTGTAACTTTTGGTTCAACTCTGGCTCCAAAAGATTATCAAAATAAAAGCTCCAATTCATTGCTTTTCATCCGGATGTTTGACAAAATAAACGTTATTTACATCCACAGGACATCGGGAAATGAACCTGATGTAGATAGAGCCTGTGCACGGTCAACACTGGTTCAACTCGGGCTTTGAACTAACCCAAGGTTTGCTGCAGTGGAAAAGGGTTAATTGTCCAGTATAAAAAAACGTTCCTCAGCAAGCAGGCTACATATTAAATGTAATTCGACTCCTCTCACCAATCTCCTTGACCTGCAGGGAAATGAGTCCGTCATCAATGTAGATCTTGCTGCCGGGTTCCACGACTTTGGTGATATTCTTGTAGTCCAGCCAGAGGATCTCGTCGCTGCAGTTGTCCTGGTAGGAGTCATCCAAGGTGATCTTGATCATGTTGCCCTTCTTCAGCTCCACCTCAGCTGTACCGCTCTATCAGACAACACACGTCCTTTTGCTTCTTTTGTTTGCCCATCTACATAGTCTTGGACTACAATGAAGGTTTCAAATAAAGTAATCCCTCGCCACTTCGCACTTCACATTTTGTGGCTTCAGTGCTTCGCGGGTTTTTCCAAAATATTCATTAAAAAAAAATAATAATAAAAAAATACAAATGGAAAAAATACAGCCATATCGGCAGACATATTGTGGAAAAACCCAGGGGCGCAAATCCTACTTCGCGGTTTGTCATCTTTTGCGGGAGGTTCTGGTCCCCATTAACCACGAAAAACGAGGGATTACTGTATACATAACAGGAAGTGTTAAACTCACTCCCTTGATGAGGCCGGTCCTGATCTCTGGCCCTTTAGTGTCCAGGGCGATACCAATTGGCCTGTACTGGATGCTTCCGGGCTCAAAGCTCTCACATGCCTCACGCACATTCTTGATGGTTCCAGCGTGGTACTATAAAAGGAGAAAACGAAAACCCAACCTGTTATAAAAACGTAAGTATCAAAAGGAAGCATTTTTCTGCTTTAACCAGCGGTAAAAGCAGAGCAATCAACCTATATGGTGCATGAGTCATTGACTTCTTTGTAACACGCTGATTGACAAAAAGAACCTGCAGTCCAATGAGAACATTGTGGTAAAGATGCTCCAATAAAAGTTCAATAAACTTTTAAGACATGGCATTTTAACTGACACATAAACAGTAGTAATTGCACACCTTGCAACCACCTCCTTGTATTGCCTGCTGAGTACTTTATCTCAGTATCTACAATGACTCATTGGAGCATTGCAGTTTACAATGTTTGCAATGTTATATGATGGTGACAGTTTGACTCTGGATGATTTTGCTATGACAAACTTGGGATTCTAAATACAAATTGTGATGAGAGACGAGTCTTTAAACTCTAGTAGACACATAGCCACGTTAATTCAGTTAGTTGTGACTTTGCAAACAGTCCGCTTTTGCACGTGGCCCATGTCGCTCATGTGTGGAAACCCGTGCTGAGCTGTAGCTGTGTATTACGCCTAAATGAATAGCTGAGGTTGCTTATGTTAGACCCAAAAAAAACAAATATGATGGTTGTGCTTTACTGTTATTGCATGTCCAGACACCATTGTTGACGTGGTTTAGGCATTTCAGATATTATACAATGAACAATGACTGGCAAACTGCAAAAGGCAAACATTGCTTAAAGGACCAGCATACGAACCAATTCCTATCTATCTGTGATAAGGCACATGACTAGGGTCTGACAAAAAAGGTTGAACGTGACTGTCTTTTTGTGGCTGTGGCAAGCTTGTAGCTTGCTTGTTTCCTTTCCACCGAAGAGGATG
Source organism: Dunckerocampus dactyliophorus (assembly GCF_027744805.1). NCBI lineage: Eukaryota > Metazoa > Chordata > Actinopteri > Syngnathiformes > Syngnathidae > Dunckerocampus > Dunckerocampus dactyliophorus. The sequence goes on along the minus strand of NC_072821.1, from coordinate 5,043,213 downwards.
TTGTGAAATGACCCACCTCGTGTGTGCCGTGGGAGAAGTTCAAGCGGGCAATGTTCATTCCAGACTTGATCATCTCTTTCAGGATGTCCACAGAGCGAGAGGCTGGCCCTAAAGGGTGATATAAATGTGGAAATTCATCATTGTTTACGAGTACACACACTTATTACCCTGCATGCAAATGAACTGTCATGACAGATTGAACAACACTGTGTGCAAGGGCAGTGTGGACACACCAATGGTGCAGATGATGCCAGTATTGCGAGCAGTGGTGGGTTCCGAGTCAATATCCAGCAGGCACATGTGTTCCAGGAAAGTGTCAGCCATGGCGGCGTTGAGCTGCTGCGTCTGGATGAAGGCGGAGCCCATGTCGGCACACTTTAGCTGAGGCATGGCGATTATTATGGGATCTGGAGAGGTCCTGAAAGGAGGAAATTAAACAAGAATATGAGTTGACTTTTTTTATTATAGCCTGTGGTCGTTCTAATACAGCACAGTCTGCAGCTTGTTTTTTTTTGTCCTGTGTTTTATTCCAAAAATTACAGTTACATGGCTCGCATTTTGGAGGAGGATTAGGGCCATATTAATGGATGAATGAGTAAGGACAAAAAATTGAAATGCTGAATTATTAGAAGGCATCATAATAGCGATCACAATAGTTAAATAGGCAAAGTATGAAGTCCATACGCGTGCAGAATAGCGTTTTATATAGAGCCGATTGCTTGAGTACACAGTTCCCTGCCAGCCACCCCCCTCTGGGTTGCCCACGGAAACGACTCATCGTAAGACCCATTGACATGACAGAGATTAATAAGATTTAGCCACGAACATTTAGTAGAAAATACACTGTAAATTCACAGTATAAACATCATAGTATTGATGGCTCAACAAGATTAGCTAGTTTGATTCACTCTTTTTATCCCTCCATTTTCCCATGACAGAGTTTACACAGCCAGGGTATGAAGTGAACACATGCAAGGCATAGCATGAGATGTTTGAAGCACGGTAGGTGCATTTGAGCAGGGACTGCTACTCTACTACAAATGGCTCTCTTGTTGCTATGGTTACATAACCTCATGACAGAATAGGACAGTCTCCGCAAAGGGGATTGGGAAATATTGCACTTTAACACAATATTAAGGTTGCGCATCATAAACTGTACTAAATATGGATTAATAAAAATATGGATGCGCCTTGATATACTAGTGGGATATTCCTACACGTGTGCACATTCTGCAGAGGTTGAGAAATTAGAACCACATCTCTCCACAGCAAAAATGTGTTACATTCGACAAACACTGGTGGTCTCTCTTTGTTTGGTCTCCGCGGGGTGAGGATTCCAGACCTTTGCAGTCTGCCTCCATAGGGCCTGTGCTGACTGATGATGACGTAACAGTGGAAGTGAATGGAGCAGACCAGTGCTGTACGTGCTCTCAGTCACATCCTGCTACTGCAGTAGTACACAGACATGGGACAGGAACCACAGGTTGTTTTTTTCCCCCCCGCAAGCTTTCACCCTTAAGAAAGTACATTAGAAATCTTTCAACCTTGGACTCAGCTCAGCAGTCACCACACCTTCACTAATATTTGTTGTGAACTGCATTGCATTGGAGAACAAGTGGCAGCCTGAATTCCTAATAGTTGAATTACTGCCATGCAGTGGAAACACACAAGTCAATCACCAGCTGATGATAGATACAGTATTTTCTAAAATCGCGACCAATACCCTCATGAGCCTTTTTTTTGTCCCTGAAGGGAAAAAAAGAGCACTTGAATGGCTGGAACTACATTTACTGAGACTGTTACCCTTGTATATCACGGTCGTAGCCATCTGAAAAGCTGTAAAGGTTACGCTGGTGTTCAAAGAGAAAGTGCTCGACAGGAGCATTCAGACGTTCAGATTCAAGGTTTCTAATGGTGAACAAACACAGCCAAATATGGAGTCCAGCAAATTTAGACTAGGGTTCCAGCTGCTATATGTGCAACTACCGTGTATTATATGGCTTACAAAGGGAATATGACAAACACAAAAGGAATATTATGACTAAAAAGGACATTCATTGTGTGCAGCAGTCTTTTATTAATTTAATCCTGCATGTCACCATCCTCTTGGTGTTATGGGAATAACAAAGGTTACATAATTAATAGGAAACACTCACTCACTGGGAGACATGGTTCGCATGTCAGTCCCCAGAAAAGCCAGCTGAGTCACCTCGAAGTGTCCAAAGTCACCCTGACACAGATGCGAGGCTAATTTAAGACCCGGCTGCTAATAATCCCCTCCAATCCCTTCCCAACTCTTTGTGGCAAAGTGTCTCTTGAAAACACACTGGATCACATGACTTCCTATCTTTCTAGACACGTGCCTTATCACCTTTCTGATAAGGGACCCAAATGCAATCATAGGCGAGAGCACTGCAGTCAGGGTGTCATGACATTTAGTGTCACCAACCAAGCACTGCGAGTCTGTGATGCAGCACTTGGGTAATCCAAGATGGCTTCTATGCACTACATACCCCCAGTAGATCTTCCTGGTCCTCTTGGGGACAAAGAGGCAAACCATGGTCGCTGACCGCCAGAGGAAACCCAGCGTGTTGGAGCTTCTAACACCATACCTTGCAGTGGCAGTCCTAGCAGTATTGCCAGATGAAGCACCTGTGCATTGGCCGAACACCTTCAGGAGCTCAAGAGTAAATCCTTTTGGTGCTGCTGATGAAGGGCAGAGACAGCGCCCATGGTGACAAGGCAATCGCCATGACTTGATGCAATGGTTGTACATGAGAGCTCCACTGCACAATGTCACTACGCAACACCCCATGGCCTAAAAACAGTCTAGGGCTAATAATAACATACAGCATGCAGTATGTTTGTAGAAATCCTATACAATGTATGAAGGGACTAATTTTAGACCAGACATTTGGGGTATGTATACACCACAACAAGCTATTAATATGTCCATCCCAGTGTTTCTATTTGGCAATCAGACCTCCCCCAAGATTCCTGAGAACAAAAAGTCATTTAAAAAGGATACATTTTTGATAGAACAGGTATACAGTACAGCATGCTCCCTGGTTAGCATGTGAACCGGCTAACATTAGGAAATGACAACAAAATTTTACATCGGTTTGTGTAAATTTTTTGGTTAGTGTACAATATGAAGCACGTCTTATTGTGTTACGAATACATTGCATGAGTCCTATTGTGTTAGTAATGTATTTTTTTTTTCCACAAAAAAGACCTTGATAGCAGCCAAATGTTTGCCAACACATGGAAACAGGAACCGGAAGACGGACCTTCTGGAATTGATTAATGACACAATCCATGAGATTTTTAACTTAAGTCGAGATGTTGAGAGACAATTTCCGGTCCGCAAACTCTGGAACAGTTGGCAGCTCTGATATGAATACCCAACTTCTCTGAACTTTTCTGGGTTAAGACCTCCTGCATTATTTTGGAATCTTTTTTATTGATTTGCTTTAAAAAAGGTGACATATAACTGGCAGAGAGCGATCACATTCCAGTCATTCTGCAACTCTGCACACGTACTTGCATCCGTGTTCAGTGTTATACATTTGATTGACTTTGTGCAAATCAGGTTAGTCTACAGTGGGAGCAAACTGTGGCAATGTTCCAGACCAGCCGTTTACTAGATGATGAGTCAGCAAGTTAACAGGGCTATGATGGGAAAGAGAGCAGCTGTCAAGTGCACGGAACCCAAGTCAAAGATACACCATATTAGAAACAGAAAATGCACTTCTCACATAACCTAAGCCAAAGCGGAAGGGCGTTTGTTCATTGGAAGAATTTCACCGAACGAGTTTAACAATTTCCCTGGGGAGAGGGAGTAGATTATGACGTATTGATGATGCGAGTTTGGATTAAAAAGGTGCAAATATGAGCGAGAAGAGTGAGCTAAAACATAATTCTTGATGACAAAATTCAGGCTTCAGCTGTTGGTAGGCAGGTCTTCCTAATGAAAAGGTTTATTTGAAAGTGGCACAGCTAAGTATGATAAAAAGGAAACCATGGGTATTAATCTTTGGCGTTATATTGCCTAAAGCAGGGTAGTTGGCGTAAACCTATGAACATACTTTGATGAAAGTATTTAACTCTAATAAACAGGCTTGTCTTGATCATAGCATAGCTATAATATGAGACTAACAAAAGAGAAATTACAAAGGACACAAATGTTGTTACAAAGACTAAACACTGATATATTTTCATTGACAACGGGATCATATGGAATGGCCCTCAAAAACTTGACATCTTGGTATTATTGTCTGTTTATAGCTAGAAAGGCCAATTAGCTTTGAGTCGCTACATGAGCAAAGGCTACATGAGCAAAGGCTGCACTCTGAAGGACAGAAATGACTACAGTGCTCCTATTTGACATCAAGCCACCTGCATATCTGCTTGCAAATGTAGTTAGTGTCAACAAGGCGTCTCCTTTCACTGCAGTGAACCAGAACACTTACCATAAGAGGCTGAATAAACTGCCATTATTTTTTAAGGCGAACTTTCATTTAAATAGTGTGGTTAACCTTACATGCAAGACACGGTGGGGCTGTGATCACAATCGCACTGGCTCTCCTCTGCACATATCTTCAAGCATTGACTCTCCTCTGCAGACATTTTCAAGCAAATTACGAATAAGTGCAATCATTTGCAATTCGAGGATAGCGACGGTTAATTGTGGACTACACTTGGTATGAAACTGTAGTGTAGTCGATGCGACACAAATGACGCTCTTATCACTGCGTCATATTTTCACGTAGGTAAGCGCTAGTGGACGGAAACGACCAATCAGAGGCCAAAGAGACGCATAAGCCACGCCCACAACAGGAAGCATCAGGAAGCGAATCAACAATGGTGAACACTGCGTGCATCACGTTACTATTTCTTCCTGAAATGCATTGAAACCCGCATTGGGATGTCGTGAGTTTGATGAAGAATATAACAAGGCTTTCTTCGACACTGAAAGAGATCATAAAACATACTCGCCCATGACAGAATTACCAAAATTACATCCTTATTGGGAGACTGTATGGCACATCGCAATGTCGACATTCAAGATGGCTGAAAAGTTCATCACATACGTCCACTTGTACATACAGTACATACTCCATACACATTCCAATATGTATTTGCTTTTAAGATAGCTACTTAGAAGATGACAAAAGCGAGTGAGTGGTTAGGTTGATGTACGGTAGATAAGCCGTGGGATGTGAAATGCAACGCCGCGCGTTTTTAGGTGTAAATGTGACAAAATAACAGGCGACACATAAACTAAATTAAACACAACATGGTGACAAAATATGTGTGGTGTTGTTAGTTATACACCCACCTTCTCGCAGGAAACCGCTGACTGATGTAAGAGTCAGTACACTGACAAGCAGCAGCTCAAGGTGATCTCTACTCTCTTACTCCACGGAACTACTTTGTAGGGATGCTGAGGCATATCCATCCGAGATAGACACCATTCTATAATTCATATAAACAGCAAGTATTACCAAACAATAAACATGTACGTTACCTGCTACATTTTATTATCAAATCCTATCGATGTGTTTGATATATTTTTTAAGTTTACGTCAGGAAATTGAGGTTAGTGAGTTTAGCACGCGCACTCGGAAGGATACGCCGGATAGAGCTGTGATGCGAGGGGAAGTCTGAGTGTCAGCCAATCAGAGCGCGAGATTTCATCAGGCCAGGGGGGCCTCAACATGTGACGCATGATGGCGAGTTGCTGCAAGTTTCCGCAAAAAGATTCTTCCTTTTTGTTGAGTACTTCATCAGAGTTTATACCAAACAATGGTTCCACACTATAACTACAAATGTAATGTCTTGACCAGCATCTTTAGTGTTATATTCACAAGCCGCAGCCATTGCATCGTCTTACAAGCTTTACATACGGAGACCATATTCGTTGTCTTGGTATCTGGACCAGGTTTCGCCTCTAAATGAATGTCGCCATCTAGTGTCAAAAAATAAGACCTGCGTTGTACACAGACCAGCCATAACAGCTGCACTATCACAACTAGAGATCTAATGTACTAATACCAAGGGACATTCAAGTAATTACAAACGTATGAACTGTGTTCATTTATGCAAAAGAAGAATGCCAATATTTAATCTGATAATTGAGACTACTGATAATGTGACTACCCAGAATTTGCAGTTTATCACAGCTTTACATTCAAATTGACAGCATTGTTAAATTGTGTTGTGTTGCTATACAGCCTCAACCTCAGTATTATAACCTCATTGCACCCTACACTGCAGTGTGGTGTCAATGATTATCAGTACACAACACATATCGTTTGTCTTATGAGCATAAGAGCATAAACGCAGATAAATGCAGTTCCTCAATTCCAAGTTCCCCTCACGCAGCTCAAACTAGGAAAGGACAGAAAACTTAACTCATCAGGCATTAGGAACGGATCAGTGAATGAATGAAGGAATCTGAGCAAACTGGTATGTGCAAAAACCTTGCAAGATAAGGGTAAGGTACAGCTTGGTATGTGCAAATATTGCATCCATTGTACAAATATTTATACGCAAGATGAGGCACAGAAAGGACTGTGCATTTAAATGTGCAAAAAGTGCCAAAATATATATCAATATAGCAGGATGCATCTCATTTTTTCATCATGTTTTCCAGGACTTATGGCCCACAGCTGTAGGTAAAACCTTCAGTGAATACATCAATCGACTCCTCCCTGTGACCCACTTTGCTCTCACCTGCAAGCACTGCTGCTTCCACTGCCCATGATGGTGCTGTTGTTATCTCACCAGGCACTGTTAGCCTCTGCCTGGATCCACTGCACTCAGCCGCCCGAGGCTAATGGACACACCTGTCCAGGTGATGGACAGAGCGGCCGTCCAGTCCCGCCGCTGCCCTACTGGTCACCTACTGGTGGGGGAACAAAGAGGCACAGTGGAAATCTCCAACATCAGCAGCTAGGATGCCCTAAAGGCTTTAATCAGTAATGTATTTTCTCTTGGAGATATAGAAGTAGGTTTATTTGATGTGCAGCATTTGTTTATTCAAATAAATCCTGCAATTAATTAGGATGCGGCGTCTACCAGAGGCATATATATGGAAAATGTGTTTTGTAGCTTTCTAAGATAGGCTTCTGTTATATTTGTATGTGACATATGCGAAACTAAGATAAACTTTAACTGGACACATTTCTATGTGTGTAATGAAATGTGACTTTTAAAACAAAACACAATTTAATATGGATATAAAAACATCTTAACTTGGATAACAAAATAAACATACAGTAGTGTGTTCTATACTGTATGTCCTCAACAAACTGTATGTGTTATTGATTAGTATGCAATCAGGCCTTGTGGGAAAAAGTCACTATAATTTGGAAATGTCTTCACTTTCTCTTTCTAACAACAGGCAGAGCAGACGGTTGACATGCTTAATCGCTTCAGTCTTTAGGTCAGTCCCAAATAGACACAGTGGGATAACGAGGGTAAAGACAGATTATCCCAAAGGCCTCGTAACGACTGTATTGTCTCCGACATGCACGCGAAGGCAATCCTTACATAATACATTTTATATAATAAATCAGCATAATCTACATCACTGCTTTGTTTTAAATAGAAAATTCTTATTTGAATATAACTAAAATACTCCCATGTGTCATTGCTCTTGAACACTGACCTTAACCGAGGCAAGTGACGCCTGCAGTTCTTTAGATGTTGTTGTGGGGTCTTTTGTGACCTCTTGGATGAGTTGTCACTGCGCTTTTGGGATAATTTTGGTTGGTCGGGAGTGGCTGGTTCCATGTTCTTGCCATTTGTGGATAATGGCTCTCACCGTGGTTCGCTGGAGTCCCAAAGCTTTAGAAATGGCTTCATAACGTTTTCCAGACTGATCTCAATTCATCTCGGTTAAGTCATATTTTAACAGGGGGGCAATCACTTTTTCAAACAGGGTCATGTAGGTTTGGATTGTTTTTCTCCCTAAATAATAAAAAGTTTCATTTAAAAACTGCATTTTGTGTTCAGTTGTGTTGTCATTGACTGACATGGGAATGGAAACCATCCCAAAACCAGGTATGAACAATAAAACTGTGGAAATGTAATGATAAATAATGATGTCAGAATAAAAAACATACATATTACTTGGTAAAGTTGATTAAAAATCATCAGTATAGGTATTGATGTCTTCAGGTTAAAATGTCGTTATTCTTAGTTTTGGTTCTTCTTTTAGGAAAGTCCCTATGCTACAACCCGGACATGTTGCGACTTGAAGGTCAGCCTTTTAAGGTAAAGTGTTTGAAATGATAATCTCATTGGATGAAGATTTACAGTATCGGCCCACAAAGGAGGGTCTGTTTTTTCCGCAGTATAAATTATGAACTCAGGGAAATAATTTGGCTTTTCCTCTTAAGCTGTGCTTCTTGGCATAGTTAGATATGCTATTTGATAAATTTAGATCAGCTTCAGACTTGCAGCAACAGTAGAGGAGCCAACAAGAACAGGCATCGCTAGACTGCATCAGACTTCCCCATTGCTCAGTCGGGTGTGCCCAGCTGAAGCAGGACTGGCACAACGGGTAAGTAAGTGGTAAATAACTCGGAGAATCTCCTCATCAACCGCTTAAACAAACGGTTAAACCTCAAACCACCATTCCGATTCAATGATGGGTTCTGTTGTTTGACAAAAATAGCTTCCTTTACTCCTCTTTCAAACCATCTGTTTTCTTTGGCCAAAATCTTTACATCGCTGTCCTGAAAAGAGTGATTGGTTGCTTTAAGGTGTAGATGTACTGCTGATTGAGGACCACTCAAATTGTCCCTGCGATGTTGATAAAGCCTTTTTTTGGAGCATTTGGAGCATTTAAATTGAGGTTTAATTTGGACCCTGTGTTCAGCAGGTTACTGAGACCAAAACCCACAGCTCTTAGTCTTGCAAATGACGTGAAGCCAGGGCCGAGCCAGAACAATAGATGCTAATGAGCCAGTATCAGAGTCGTTCATACCCAACTCAGGGAGCGACACTTCCCTTTTATTGGAGGTGCTAATAGCAGGAGAGGATTATACCACTACTCTGCCCAGGCTTAGTGTAAGGAACCAATAGAAGGAGGGTGTTGGCACACCAATTCCACCCACTCTTACTGTATTTAAGGCCTAAGCTACCAGCACTTATTAGTTCGCTGACGAAGCTCTTCGGATGAGGAGCGAAACGTCCGACACCTTCTTCACAGAAGTACAGATGACGTCTCAAGAAGCCTTTCCCTCGAAAATAGCGTAATATAACATATAAACATAAAAGAAAAAAAACGTCCACCTATTTTAAATATGAAATACAGTATGTATTGGAAAGAAACAACAAAAAAACAATCTATTACTGCTCTGTATTAAATAAAAAAAACCAAACCAACATCATCTGCATCACTACATTGTATTAAATGTAAAATGTATCGTAGAAAAGAAACAGTGCCACCTGTATTGCCACTCTGTATTAAATATAAAACACATATTACATAGAAAGAACATAAAGCAGTGTCCCTGTATCACTGCTCTGTATTAAGTATAAATTACATGCATATTAGACAGAGATAACAAAAATCAGTGCTGCCTGTGTTGCTTAACTGTATAAAATATTAAATACATTAGGCAGCAATAAGAAAGCACTGCCACTATATCACTGCACTGTATTAAATATAAAATATGTATTAGACATAACAAAGCAGTGGCACCTGTATCACTGCTCTGTACTAAATACAAAATCCATACATATTAGAAATTAAAACAGCATCATCTGCATCACTGCACTGTATTAAATATAAATGTGCACCGGAAAATAAAACAGTGACAACTGCATTTATGCTCTGTATTAAATGTAAAATACATATGAAAATAAAAGTGACATCTAGCATTTATGTACAGAAATAGAAAATGTATGAGTAACAAAACATCATCATCGCTGTTCTGTATGAAATAAAAAATAAAGCAGTGGCATTTGTATCACTGCTCTGTATTAAATATAAAATACGAAAGGGCGAAAATGAGAAAAGTGGCGTCTGTAGTAGTGTCCTGTATTGAACATAAAATAGTTCCCAGAAAGAAAACAGCACCATCTGTATTAAATAGAAAATAAATACACAACAGCACCATTTACACCACTGCTCTGTATTGAATATATATAGAAACAGCGCCACCTGGTGGGGCACTGCCTCCCCAATGCACATTCGCCACAGTCTTGCAGGCCCGATTACTCATCAGCAGACACTGACGAATGACATGCGCACAAGCCTCTCCTCCATCTTTCCTTTTTATTTGTCCCTCCAGCAGCGGTGCAGTCAGCTGCAGGTCACATGACTTGGCTGTCTGCTCTCACTGAGCATGCTCCAATCCCTCTCTTGTGTTGTCAGGCAAAAATACACTAGACAAGGCAGTCGGAGGAGCGGAGAGCTGCAATTGACAAACACACCAGCTTGCTCTCTTGCACACTGAAGAAAGAAATCATCGGCTTGAGGCCCGATATCTTGTTTTTGATGAGCGTATTGCCGTCTGCGGTTTGCAGCAGCCGAGAAGACGGCAGCAGTGAGCGCGGAAGAAGGAGGCTGAGGCAAGGACAGCATCCTGACTCTCCATCCTTTCTGTGAAGGTAAGTATGGATGGATGGATGGAAGAGGTGTGATGGTGGCCTATAGAAGAGGGAGGGGGGATTCTGCCTGACTGCATTTGTGCTAAATAATGAGGAGAAATGAGGACAATAGTTGTGGCATCTCCATTGGTATGTGACACCACAAAGCCTATGGGGATGGGGATGCTGATGGGGAGGGGAGGTGCATGTCAGGATGCTGTTTGCATCCCGGAGCGTGAAAGAGACAGTTTCATATTCAGGGGATGAAATTAGGATTCTTTGATGCTGATGTCTTTTTAAGGCGATGCTGCATAGAGACATTTTATATTAATGTTCTCTCTGATAACAAACATAATAGCCCTTCTATGCTGCGTTGTTGGCAACTATAAAGTGCTGCACATTTTGTTAATTATGGAAATGAACTTTAGGAATTGGAATTCTACAGTGTAGTATATTCATCAGTGCAGTCCATAAGGCAACACAATCATTGTCATACAAGACATACAGTGGAACCTCTAAAATTCAACACAATCCCAGTTTGGGAGGGTTTAAAAAAAGTGTCCCCAAAGAAAACCATGGAAATACAAATATATATTTTTAAAGTAACATTATTTAACATTGTACCCAATGTAACATTTTCTTAACTGTCTTACAAGTGTAAAAATAAGTTAACCAGTGTAATAGTAATAAGTTAATAGTAGCAGGCTCTTCGTGCTTTCATAACTAATCACTACATGCATCCTAGCATGTTTTTAACTAGCACAAAAAGACAGTAAATTCAGTCTTCAACTGCTATATAGTACAGTTAAATAAATAAAATCCTGTTTTCAAATCAATGCAGTTCTCACAGTGTAAAAGGTTGGAGATACATGCTTTGTACACTCTTATTTTTTAATGCTAGCTGCCACACAAGTGTAAAAAGAAGCTAACCAGTAATACTTTGTTAATTCGAGGGGACATGGAGAAAGAAAAACAGATGGGTTAAAAAAAAGGATGAACGTATGCGAGAGCTCGCAGAACGCTTGCGAAAGAACGCAAAACTTTTGAAAGAGAACACAAAACTTTTGCGAGATAATGCAACACTATTTACGTTAAGAGCGTTGTACTTCCGTGTTCAGAGCGGATGTTTAAGGCGAAACTTCAAATTAAGAGCAGCACATTCGTTGAGTTTCTGATATTTATCAGACAAGCAGTGCACACAAGTGAAAGAATCCGATGCATGGCTAATCAATGTATTTCCGTTTAAGTGCCAGTACCCAAAGAGATATGTTCCAGCAACACTAGCTTGGACGAGCCGAGCAACCATCACGAAATTGAAAACTTGTTCCTATCCCAGTAAGGGATGTGGAAATGCTGTGCGTTATCTCGCAACATTTTTGCATTCTCTCGCAAAATGTTTGGGTTATCTCGCAAAAGTTTTGCAAGCTCTCGCAAAAATTTGTCTTTTGTACAGTGTCTCTCCTCTTAACACCCCTCCCTGGTTGAGGCGTGTTTGGAATTAGTGTTGCCTAAAAATGCCAAAGAAAAGGCAAAACACACCTTTTGGTTCTGGCTGGTTATTTTTAACATTCCTTGTTGAAACTGTTCCTTTTTTGAGGGGGGATAAGTGCAGCAAAAAAGCCAAAGAAAAAGCAAAACACGCAGACGTGATTGACTGCTACTTGACTGAGCTAATGTTGGCAGTTGACGACAATTCCTCTATTCTTTTAACACTCATTGTTGAGTTTTGTTTTTTTTTAAAATAATTTAAAAAATAATTTAATTAAAAAAAAGCCCCCAAAAAAAGAAAACCTAAAAGTTAATCGAGTGATGCTCAAGAAAAAGCAATCTTTTAACTTTTGACGCTTGCTTTTCGGAGCTAACGTTAGCAGTGGATTAAACTGCCTCTCTTCTTCTCTTAAAGGGATAGTTGGGATTTTTTGACATGAAGTTATATGACATCCCCATCACCAGTGTAGTGCATCAACAATGACTCCCCCCCGTCGCCCGTCGCTTGTCGCCTGTCCATTGCTGTGTATGTGTTCCACAGCAGATGAAGACCAGTCATAACGTCTTCATCTGCGCATGTAAACACTGTGGAACGCATAGCGCGCAGTGATACGACGGGAGAGAGAGTAACGCCGAGCGATTGTGAGGTCTGATTTTTTTCGAGGAGGCATTTTTGTGACGCAAATGTATACTCTTTTGAATGCATATTGTTTTGAGAAGCCAAACTCTTTACTTACTGTGAGTGGCCCCACCAACTAACCGTAACTACGTTTGTCATGACCGAAATACGACCAGAACTCGGCTCACGAGACGAAGTGGGGGGGTAAGTCACTGTTGATGCACTACACTGCTGATGGGGATGTCATACGACTTCATGTCAAAAAATCCCAACTATCCCTTTAACATCCCTTGTTGAGACTGGTTCTTTTAATGAAATGAGTTTTCCCAAAAAAAGAAAAATACGCAGACTTGATCGACTGATACTCATTGAACTGAGCTCCAGTGTTGGCAGCTAACGTTAGCCGTGGATTCACGTAGGCTTGTTTGGAATGAATGTCACACAAAAAAGCCAAAGAAAAAGAAAAACACACAATTATTCCTTTGTTGCTTGCTGAGTTAAGCTCTAGTGAGGTAAGATGAAATCTTGCAAGATTTGCATTTGATATAATGTCTTTTGTATGAGATTTGAGGCGTTTTGAGTTCCCACTGTACTCGTGTTATTTCTACAACAAAAACATCAAATTTACCACACACGCAAACAACAACTGTCTGTCTATTTAACAATGCGCCGGTACTGCTTTTGCAACAAGCCCATTAAAAGGTGAGCCGACCTCCGCTGGTTTGGCCGCGAATAGATGTATTTTTTTTCTCTAAGGAAAAGACACAACATAACAGTACCATAACACAAAAGGCAACCCGAATACTGAACATCCAGCACAGCTCTCTCTCTCTCTCCCACGCACACGCTCTCTCCACAGTGATTAATGCCACTCTGAGAGGAGGCAGAGACGGCAGTTGCTAGGATACAAGGCAAGGTGAAGTGCCGACGTTTTAAAGGAAGGCAGAGGAGGAGGTCGGTCGCCACCAACAAAGCGTGTAATCAGGCGAAGTGGCCTCTTTGTTTCGCGATTGCCACCTTTCATGGATTTGTTTGTTGTGTCTGTCGTAGCAAGGTGTGCCCGAAGCTGTTGCGATGGTTGGCACCAGGCCTGAAGCTGTCTGATTGAGCCCCCAAGAACAGCCGGACTGATGGTAAGATAGTTAGCACCCTGATACTTACTCTGCGAATTTGTTTGCATCACATTAAAGGGGTCCAAAGTGCAGTCAAAGGGGTCATTTGCGGCCGGCAGCTTGTTTTTTATTGTCCCTCGGCACGTTCTAAAAATACAAAAAAAACAACAGCGAAAATGAGAAAAAAAAGTTGTTGATACTAGAATTGCTACTAATAATATGCTTTGTCACCTCGAACACAAAGCTGATATGCAGGGTGTTTTTTCTTGAAATATACACTGATACCTCCGTTTTTGTTATTCTGTCCAAAAGGTTAGCACAAAATGTACAAAAAACAAGGCAATTTTTAAAATATGAAATAATATACTTTATAAAAAAAATACAGTTTATAAAGAATAATTATAGTTTTTCATGCAGAAAACCATGCAAAATAATTATGAATGACGAATGGATGCAACTTATTGTTGATGCGAACTTCCTGTATATACTGGCAAGATGGAATTCAATAGTGTTTATTGCCTTTTTTTTATCAAAGTGCTGGCATTTGCAACCTTTTTTGGCCCCGATGTGGGTTATTTAGCAGTCGCGCTCAGTAAAAAATGTACAGACAGTGAGTCAGCAAGGCGTAGGGTGGGCTTTGATTGGGCGCTGTACTTTTCGCGGAACAAAACAGTGTAGGACAAACCTACTAGTTTGTTACGTGCAGTATTGTAGAAAAACTGGAGTGCACAAAAACAAGGTTTGGCTGTACATAACCTCTTAGCATATTTACGTTGGATTAGTTTTAGGATGTTTGCAAAATGTAAAATATCAAAAGTTTGGACACCCCTGCATTACCTGCTAAATCAAAGCTTACGAATCTTCTGATTTTTATTAATTTGGACCTCTGGGGATTAAGACTGGTTATTTTTAGTCACTGATAAAACATATCCTTGCTCTGTAGTTTGTCTATTGAGTTTTCTGCAATCTGTGTTTATCCGGGCCTTTGGAGATGCTATAAAAAGCTGTGCTTCCAAGCCTTTGAACAGGCTGCTAAATAGATGAAAAGAATGATAGGACGTAGATGCATTTTTGTTCCCATTCTTTTCTAACATAATGGCCTCTTCACAATAAATACCCTCCAGGACATCAAAGGCCAGTGTTGGACCGACGAGGAGTCCGATGGGGAGAACGAGCCGGAGCAATTTCTGTACGGCATCCAGGTACGGAGGTGGACGTTCAGTCGCATTGAGTGTTTTGGCGTTTTTCGGGATGTCATTAGCCTTAACAGATGGATTGCGAAAGACTTTGCTTCACAAATTCATCAGAGTCAATAGAAAGAGTCAATCAAACAGATTGGAAAGGTGATTGGATGGTCACTTTGTGTTTTACATTCATTATGGGACAATTTGATAGCACCAGTAAGGAGAAAAGTGGAAAGTTTCAGCGCTCTTCTTTGCAGTTCTGATAAAACTGATACGTTAACAACATCCGCACTAATACTTTACAAGCTACCCATTTCTTCCCGCATTCACATCTACAGTAAGAGAGGCGGTTATTTCCGAAATTTAAAAAGTCACCACAACAACAGCTTAATTTTGTAAATTTAACAATGTTTTGGAGTGCATGAGAAAGTAGAAAGAAAAACGTAGCTCTCTTTGACCACATTTATTAACAAGCATATTGCGCAACAGAACCACTGTTGTAACAGCGGTAAGGAGCAAATTGCTGAGACAGCATCAATACCGCTGATGAGTTAACTGTAAACAACATTACAGAAAGTGTAACTCGCATGAGTTTCACATCAACAGCTGAGTAACATTTCAAAGCGCATGTAGAGGTAGATAAAGCTGCTGTAGGCTGATCACTCAGGATACTTCAAATGCAACTTCTGCCATCTTTTTTTAATAAAAAAATCAAGCGGTGGCCTACAGCCACAGCTGTTAATGCAGATGCTTTTCATCCTATGTTGATTGCAGACCCCTCTGGGTATTTGCACCCGACCACTAAGTTATTGTAATTTTCTTTTCCTTTCCTTTTAATGGTTGCAGCTAGAAGGCTGCACATTTTATGTTCTCTAGGCACATTTGAATGATGCTTGATTGTTTTAAAAACATAGCAATAGGCGGCTTATTTCTTCAGTCACCCTTAAAAGCATCTCCTCGTACCATATTTCACTTTAACTTTACGATCCTGATCTGCGTTATCATCCAAGACTTGTAATTGAAATGTAAATCCAAGCCGGGGTGGGCTTAAAGCTCATCTCTGTGCAAGTCGCAGAACATTAAAGCAGAGCTGAGAAGATAAGGATGAAAGTGCGTGGAGCTGCTCTGCAATCGCGCAGTCGAGGAGATGAAGAGTCTGACTTCCCGTCTAGACACCAAAAGACGTGGACGACAGACTCGGCCCCGCTATTATGCGTTTCCTTTTTTTTTTTTGTCAGAGGCACAAACCCGCATCGCTGCAGAACAGGATAACTGAAACTTGACAGATACCTGCATTAAAATGACCTTGACTGATCTGATATAGGTAGAATCTACTCTTACAGAACTGTCCTTATATACTCTTTACACGTCCTGAATATTAACCTTGCAAGGCATCTGCATGTGGGAAAATGCAGGGGGCGGGGTTTGGATATCACTTCGAGCTTACAAAGCGATGGAAAACATAACAGCCGTTTTATTAGAACAGTGCAAAATGTCTTCATGCAAAGACAAGCATGATATACTTTGCTCTGCTACGTGTTGTGCTATACCTATACAGTACTGTCCTTTTTCACTGAGAAAATAAGTTATCTGTCCAAAATCACACATTAACAGTAGTTGAAAAAGTCTGGGACCCACACCAAAGTGTATTGCAGTCGTCCTTGGCCTCTGCCAAGTGTGTTGCAAAACCATATACTGCATGAAGGAGGGCCACACTGACAGTAAAAGAAAAAAACTAGGGCTGTGAAAAATAAGGCATTAACGGCAGTAACTGATTTATTTCATTCATTACGTTAATTTTTTTAGTGCAATTAACGCATGCGCACTAGCGCAACTACGCTTCTGTTGTGACGGCACACAGAATCACAGTGGAGCGTCCCCACACGATCACACAGAGTCTGACGCTCTTTTATAGCTTCATTCTGACCTGAACACATCAATAGCAGTACAATTCCAACACCACATACTGTATGTATCTCCAACTCACACGCGTCTCGAGTCCCTTCATCCTGGGAACGACACTTCCTCATTCTCATAACAAGAATTCAAGGACACTCCGAACATCACAAAAATGGCTTTATAATGTGTGTGTGTGTGTGTGTGTGTGTGTAAATAAACAGGAAGATAAAGAAACACATGAAGTGCATATTGTTATCACTCACTTTGCAGCTTTTAATTCGGATGTACAACATTTAAGTATGCTGAAAAATACACTGAAAACATGTAAATTTACCTTAAATTACGTGATGTCTTTGAACACAACCCCTCATTGCTCATAATAACACTGTTTAAAATGCGATTCTAATGTTCTGCTACTATTAAAGCGACATGTGTTAGACAAATAGATTTTTAGACTTGTGTAGTATCTTTTAGCTTGACTAACATATTCAGTTCATTTGGAGCTGTTAATACATGCCAGTTCATTAAATACGGTAAAAGCGGGCATATTTCAGACATAGTTGGTAATGGTGATTAATGAGGATTAATTAATTCAAAAACAATGATTGATTTAAAAAACGATGAGTGATTAATCTGATTAAAATTTGTCATCATTTGAAAAAACATAAAAAAATATTTAGGAAAAATGAAAATAATACTAAGAACTAAAATAGGAATATAAAATACACATTGTGAGGAAAAAATACAAATACTAGTTGAAACAATTAAGTAATACCATAATGGTACACAAATAAAAATGTGATATCAGAGGACAACAGTTGGAAAATTTTTAGGAAAAAAATATGAGGGGAAAGTATAACATGACAAAAAAGGTAGATTTTTTCAAAGACTTGTAAAATAATTTTTGTTCTCATATTATACAAATGTCTTATTGTAAAATTTTAAGTTTTACTCATAATTATACAACTTCATTCTCTTCAGTTAGTAATATTTCAACTTTATTCTCACACTTAAAGCTTTTTTCTATACAATTACAACTTTTTTTTCCTTATAATTCTGTGACTTTATCCTTATTCTTTTTCTTGTCAGTTTGGCCCTAAAACTCCTAATCAATCACAATGACCACTTTGTACAAGTTGCAACGAATGCGTCCTCCCTGTCTGTATGCTGCATGGTGTGACGGCAAACAATTCTCGTCACAGGGGAGCTGCGCTGCTGACCTCTACCGCCACCCTCAGCTCGATGCAGATATCGAGGCAGTCAAAGACATCTACACCGACAGTGCTGTCTCTGTCAGGTACAAACACTCAAAAATAGTGCTCAGACCTTGGAACCCTGGAACCCCCCCAAATTGCAACACAATTTGTTGGCTGTTTGACTTCCAAATGGTTGAAATTTCAAAGCAAATAAAGTAATGTGAATTAATTCACTTTAGGCTGAGGCTGTCGCCATCTTAACACCTTCATTAACTGTACATGCAGTGTTGTAAGCTCTTATTATCAGGCAAATATAAAGACAAGTTAACTGCGGTAGAATAAATTAAAGCAAAGTAAAACTACTCAGACATGAAATGCAGGGGCAACAGGATGGAGTTTTACTGTCACCTAGTAGTGTTTTATAGGCATTGCTGGAATTTAAAAGGCAGACAGGCAGCATAGGAAATCAGCTTGGTGCTTTGTATTTGTTCCGTCCGGATGTATTGTTAATTAATTTTAAGTGCAGTGGAACCTTGGTTTTCGTCCTTAATTTGTTCCCAAAGGTCAGACTAAAAAATGCAACATATGAAAGCCATTGTTCCAACAGGAAATAATGTAAATCCAATAAATCTGTTACAGAAACCCAGAATACTCATAGCCTTACATGAAGAAAACAATGCTAAATAATTACAAATGCGGAATGGATGGACCTTATTGTTGATGCCAACTTCCCGTACATCCCGGCGAGACTGAATTCAATAGTGATCCTTTCCTTCTTTATTAAAGTGCAGGCACTTGCAACTTTCTTTGGCCCCATGGCGGGTTATTTAGCAGTCGCACGCGATAAAAAAATGCACGGACAATGAGTCACCAACGCACAGGGGGCTTTGTTTACAATGACACAGGGCAAACAGAGTAGCAATACTGTGCAACATGGGACGAACGTTTTGACAAAAACTGAATCATATGAACACTGGGAGATAAGAAAACCAAGGTTTGACTGTATTTTTAACATGTCGTCTCCTTGGTGGCTACTATGGTTATCATCACGCTTTCCCTTAATGCCTTCTGTGGCGACATTACAAAAAAAACCCCACACATAGTCACGAAAGAAGATAGAGTTAATCTGAATTCCCTGTTCTGTTTGATGTTTCAGGCATATTTTGCCAGTTATCAGAATATACAACTTTTAGGGTTTTGACTATGGAGGTTTCATTGTACATCACTTTTGATGTAAAAAATAAAATCAGTCTTTCTGTCTCTACAGGGAGTACGGCATTATTGACGACGTCGACATCGATCTTCATATCAACATCGGCTTCTTAGACGTGAGTCAGCGTTCCGCCTTTATTGTGCATCTTAGCTCATTACTGCTATTCCAATGAAGCTTGCAGTCCTAGTTTATTCATGTGAAGAGAAAGTGTCCTAATTAGCAGGCTAACGTTGTGTATATCTGCATGTGTATGTGTGTGTGTGTATATGTGTCTGACTCAGGAGGAGGTTGCGACAGCTTGGAAAGTAATCAGAACAGAGCCCATTATTCTGAGACTCCGCTTTTCTCTTTCTCAGTACCTCGATGGACCCGGTGAGTAGAGATGTCAGTGTTGATGTTCAAGGCGCTTTTTAGCAATTTGTGCCACTCACTGAACGTGGGAGGTGAGTACGATGCGTGCGGCACGTGGTGGTGGAGGCAAGGAAAAGGGAGGAGAGGAGCGTTGCGTGACTGCACCGTGTTATAATAACAAGAGTCATCTTTCCTCAGAGCCGTCAGTCGACGTGTTCCAGCCCTCCAATAAAGATGGATTCAGCCTGGGCCTGCAACTGAAAAAGTGAGTCTACACTTCGGAACATGCAGGTCTCAGATTAAAGACTCCTGCTTTGCTAATGATGCACAAAAGGAAACATTTATCATTACTCGCACTAACCTTTTCTTCTCCACTGGCAGGATCTTGAGCACATTCACGTCTCAACAGTGGAAGCATCTCAGTAATGAGTTCCTCAAGGCCCAGCAGGAGAAACGGCACAGCTGGTTCAAAGCTGGCGGAACCATCAAGAAGTTCCGTGCCGGGCTCAGCATCTTCTCCCCAATCCCCAAGTAGGGTTTGCCTACATTTTTTTGCTGCATGGTAACACAGTAATAGTGGTACATTGATCAAACACAATAGTTGTAAAACAGTTCTTAAGGATCGGGATCGGCTGCCGTTACGCTGTATTTTGAAGATCGGATAAAATCAAGAGATCGGGACCGTCCAGTTGCCGTATAACGTTCGTAACGCTGGGCCACACTCCAACATGGTGGGTACGGTAATGAGCCTCAAAGCTGGTTGCTACTCGACTACCTGTGTATTATTTTTGGAATAAAATAACATCCCATATTTCAAAAATTGCTGTGCATTTACATTGCGCCTGAAAATGTCCTGCCTGCGGACCAGTGCCTTATACCGGTGGTTGGGGACCCCTACCTTAAAAGAACAAGTGGCGATGCGCACAGCAGCTATACAGTTGTTTAGCGCTAGCAGCTGTTGAGAATGTTAAAGTCTTGCAAAATTTGGCCTGTTTCTGAACCCTACAACGTTTGGAGGCCTTTCAAACTTTTAGCTACTAAAGTATTGCTGTTTCTACCAAGAACTTATGCCTTGTATTAGCTAGCAAATTAGTGGCAGGCGCTAGCAACTAGCCTTAGCTGTTTGAACTGAATTATGCTGACACCTATGATAATGGCTCGGCCTACAAGTGTTTCAGACAGCATTTTGGTCAGCTTTTGAGCTACAGAGCCTTTACATCTGTTTAAATTTTGAGTTGTTTTTTAATATTGCTCCAGAGGATTTGTTGGTAATGTTTAGCTTTTTGTGCAAACCTATCAATTTAACTTAAAACATCGCAAACACACAGCAGTTGATTTGCGCTTACAGGAAATATTAACTATTACCATACTGTATATGGAAGTTTAAAAATCGTAATTTTAAACGCTATAGAAATTAAATTTGGATTAGTCAGTGTACAATTTACAAGTACCGTAGTATACGTTTCCTGTCCTCTGAAAACAACAGTCACATTACATGTTTCCTACAATGAACCGCAGCTCCGCAGTCTCAACAGCACTCACACCATGACGTTAGCGCCACCCTGCTTGACCGCAGGCAAGACACAATTATCTTGCTGCTCACTTGTGTTTCCAGATATTTATACAATAATGTGATCATTCTTAGTGTACAGTAAATCAATATTGCTGTATAAGCCATACACTGACTACTCTAACGTATACCCAAGTTTACTCTCTATAGTATTGTCCCTTTAGAAGATATACTGTCTTAAAAATGCATGCTCACTTTTGCCTCAGCATTGCAACACTGATTGTAAACAGGAAGTGACGGCCATTCTTTGTGTTGGCTCTGATGAAGGTCTCCAAGTTTCCCCCTGATCCAAGACACCGTCCTAAAAGGGAAGCTGAGTGTTCCTGAGCTGAGAGTGACCCGACTCATGAATCGATCCATCTCGTGCACCATGAAGAACCCGAAAGGGGAGCTTTTCAGCTACCCGCCAAACAGCCAGGTGACTGTTTCTCCTAACTCTGCGAGTTCTCCACTCACACAAAAGTCTTGGGACACAGCTCTCCATCGGTTAATTATTCACTCAGGGGTTTGGCTAGACCACTTTTATCTGTCTTTGAATCTTAAATGTTCATCTTACAAGACATTTTGGACAATTCTATGCTCATATTCGGAAAACAGTCTGAGTAAGGCCCCTTACCAAGTATACTAGCGATGTGTCCCAAAACTTTGGTCCCAAGACTGACTAACCTGACAGATCTGAAAAATGCACTACTGCTCTTCTCCTCTGTTATCCACCCACCCGAGCCTTACCTTTACCCACCTGGCGTACCGTTTCCCATAATGCTTTGTCTTCGCTTGACTCAGCAGACTGTGGCTGTCCCAGCGGCCAGGGCCCCAGCGCAGATTACCACCAGGCAGCTGATTGAATTGTTTTTCTCATCCCAGGCGGGCGGCCACTGCAAGAACATTCCTACGCTGGAGTACGGCTTCTTAGTGCAGGTGCAATACACCGCTCCAGTTGTCGCTCCTCACTGTTTAGAAAAATGTGAAGACACTTTAAAATACTGACTACTGTACTGTGAATGCTGTAATTATAACTGGAGTGTTTATTTACGTAACTGAGAAAGAGGACCAGGCAATCATTGGAAAGGGGCTGTTAGTTCTGGAAATGTCATTAATTTCACGGCTTCTCTCTATCACGGTTTTTCCAAAATATATGAATTAATAAATCATGCTGTTTTGTGGTTGAATAATAATAATTTTATTAGTCATAAATGTTGTATTTTTTGCTTAAATTAAACATTTTCGAGCATTAAAAAGAATTGACTAAAAGAAGTAAAATACAAATACTGTATAAGGCATGCAGAAGACACGGTGTGATGATATGTAGTATTCAGCGCTGGTCACTAGGTGTCAGTAATGTTACTGTAATGTTGAGTGAGACACACAAGCACCAGACTTGACCAATAGGCTTTTTTTGCAGGTTTGAATTATCTCACAACAGACGCAATAATCCCTAACACGGGCTACTTTTGCGGCCACAACCCACGCCAAGTTAAAACTCTAAACCCCCGATGTCACTTCCTGTCCGCCTCCTACTCAGCTCTGCTGCTATTGAAACACATTTACAGCAACATTTATGTCTTAAATTGCTTATTGTCTATTGTTATGTCTACTATATTGGGTTACAAGAGTGTAAAAGTGACTATAAGGGTGTTATTCCATATCTAGGGGCTCTAATAATGTTAAATACAGTATTTTGAAGGTCGTAAACAAGTTTTCTATGCTTTAACTATAAAGATATTTGATTTCTAAATGAGGACTCCGACTTCGCTGAAATTCACTTACCACGATCGGGATTGTAACTAACTAACAGCGATAAATGAGGGATTACTGTGTATACTGTATATACGTAACAGGTTTTGGAGTGCATGAGAAAGTGGAGAGGAAAACATAGCTCTCTTTGGCCACATAAGTCACTTATTAACAAGTATATTGTACAACATAGCAGCAACAGAACCAATGTTGTAATAAGCATAAACCCAGCCACCTTTAATACTGCAGATGACTTCATTGTATGTAACAGTATGGCAAGAGATCACACCAACAGCAGAATGGCGTAATGGACATTTAAAAGTGCATGTAGAGGTAAATAAAGCTTTTGGATGCTGAGCACCACATATACTTCACAGGCAGCTGCTGCCATCTTGTGGAGTTAATTAAAATTACATGGAGATTGCCTACCGCCATAGACGCTAATGCCAATGTTTTTTGACTCAACGATAATTCCACTCCAGTGGTGACTTGCTTTTGTATACCATGCATGCGATGATTATAGGAGAGAGGGCGATTTATTGAAGAGCGGCTAAGCAGTTAATCGGAGCATTTACAGTATTCTTCGGTATGTGGTCAGTAGCGGGACCATTTCACAGTCTTATACAAAGTGAACGTCCTCATGTTCAATAAGTACTTCAAATGGTAGTGCTAAATTAGGGATTAATAAGCAGGAAAACAACTGTTCTTGTGTGTTTTTGCCGCATTCTCTCTGAGCAGATCATGAAGTACTCCGAGCAGAGGATCCCCACGCTCAACGAGTACTGCGTGGTCTGTGACGAACAGCACGTCTTTCAGAATGGCTCCATGCTCAAGGTAGCAAAAACTAAAGAGACAAATGCCAATGAGGAATGTGATTTTAAAAAGATGAACTGGTTTTGTCGTAGCCGGCCGTGTGCACGAGGGAACTGTGCGTGTTCTCCTTTTATACTCTGGGTGTGATGTCAGGGGCTGCAGAGGAAGTGGCCACCGGTGCAGAGGTGATAAGAACACACAGATGCAAAATACAGTCATTAAAGACAGTTCCATTTAACTAACTAAGGTAAATTAAGTAAACATCTGACCGTTCCTTCAATCAGGTGGTTGATCTCCTTGTGGCGATGTGCCGAGCTGCTCTTGAGTCTCCACGCAAGAGCATCATATTTGAGCCCTACCCCTCTGTTGTGGACCCCAATGACCCCAAGACTTTGGCCTTCAACCCAAAGGTCAGCATCCCTTGTACTAACATTCTCTATTGTACGAAATGAGTGAGTGATTCTCAATCATTTTGATGCCTATTGTGTAAGTGTGTTGGGGGTGGGAATCATGACGTAACATATGTTACCGCAATATTTTGCTAACTATAATGACAGTAACCATTCGGTTATAATGGAATAACAACATTAGGGATAAGATAATAATATTACAATACACGGATTCAGCAAAGTACAATACATCCACATATTTATTCAATTATATTTATTAAAACTAAGTAACAACAATATTATTGTGATGGTTTGCCAATGACGAAAATATTGCGATACTGTACATCTATGTATGGGAAAAACAACGGAGCCCCGGAGGGAACATGGGGGAAAAAAATGTGAAAAAAAACAAAGACGAATGTTTGCGAGAGCCTTATCTTTCAAAAGTTTCGCGAGATAACGCAAAACTATGTGAAGCTACAGGACACACATCGTGTGGAAATGCATCATTTAATTTCCAACTTCCGCATTTCTACATCGTTTACTGCGCGATTGTAGAGGTATGAAGTGATACTGTGACTATAGGAAGACGTTTTCAAGTCCATGATGGTTATTCGGCTCATCTGTTGAAAATAAAATGCTAACATCCGGTCCGAGCTAGTGTTGCTGGAAACACGTCTCTTTGAGTACTTGCACTAAAAAATAAACTATACTTAAATAAGATAAATATATTGTCTCGTCTTAACTAAACGTTACCATTGCAATGTTCCGCCAATGATCACAGTGAGATACAACCATTCATCAATAATCGGCACATCAAAATATTTACAAAACCACCGTCTCTTGTCATAACTTCATACAGTATAATTGCCAAATCTTTTTCTAATGATATCGATACTATGACAGCATTTGTCCACTATATTTATAACCGGCTTTGGCATTTGGCAGATTTGACATGTCTGCGTGTTCTTTCCACTGTCATTACATGCAAATGCTGCTGGGCTGTACCGATGAACACAGAAGAAGAATTATGAGAGGCTGCAGAAAGCGTTGGACAGCGTCATGTCCATACGGGAAATGACCCAGGTATAAGAAGGATCAGACTACAGCTTCATATTAAAGGAAAACTGCACTTTTTGCGGGGAATTTTGCCCATCATCCAAAATCCTTATGTGAGACATGAACACACGTCTTTCCCTTTACTGGGAAAAAAGGCTAAGCTAACAATGCAAGTAATGGGACTCACCTATTGTGACTATAAAGCCCTCCAAGAAAAATCTCCCAAAACAGCAACTATGTTCAGTTTACTCAACGTGGCGTGCATATTAACCAAGCTACAAAGATATTTTAATTATAGGCGCTAACGCCGAATAACTACTTTATGGCTTAGTGACACAACGCCTCGCTCACAGGCCACTATCTGGAGGTAACTACCGGATCTCCTGCTGCATTGACCGTGAGTTTGGAAAAGTTGATGCCAGGTTATAAATCATGCCTCCACATGTATAGTGGAACGTTGTGGCGATAAGCTGAAAAGTTGGACAACTTTGAGATTCCACTCGCTAACAACTAAACATTCGGACAGACTGAAGCAGCGGATACTGACTCTCAACTTAGACCCGATGTCGTCGCTATAGGAAGACTCAGCTAGATGCTCGTTTATTTTCAGCATTTTTCACGGGAGCTCAACTGGGAGCACAAGTCTTGTGCTGAAAGATACAGCCATCCCATCATCCCGATGAAAGTGTTTTATTATGCTGTTATTTTGTCCATGAAACATCTAGGTCCATGATAACGCTACGAGAATGGCTTAGTGTTTCACTACAGCCGGATCTGCCTGGCACCCAGCAACGTTATTCTCTGCCTGGGGCGAGTAAAAGTAAAAAGTAGTAGTCGTCCTCGGCTCTCACGGAGTATGCCACGATTAATGGTAGCAAACGCGCTCTCTATGCTGCTGTTGTAGTGAAGTAGTGTTGGTTGTTATGGGCTCTGTTAAGTCAATGTGTCCAGGAAGGTTATGCTGAAAATGACCAAAATACGGCAAAAGTCTGTAAGTATTACATGTTTTAATGAATGTACCTGTTACTACATGGTCACAGCATGTATATAAATCAATAAACCATTGCTGGAGGTTTTTGAAGGTGTTTTACTAGAGGCCTTTATAGGCCGACGAGGTGAATCCCATTACCTGCATTCCTAACAGCTTTTCTCTATGTAGAACACACAGAACAGAGAAAAACATGTGTGTCCATGTCTCACATAAGGAATGTGGATTATGGGCTTTTTTTTTAAGTGCAGTTTTCCTTTAAACATGTAAGACCCAAAAGTTTTTTTTTTTAATGTGGTCTCCTGCTTAGGTCTTTGCATTAGCCCCCACTGTGGGTTTGGAGTGTTTACATTAGATTTTGGCTTTGGGGGCGATCTTAACAGAGCTTGTGTGCTTTTGCCAGGGCTCGTATTTGGAGATCAAGAAGCAGATGGACAAACTGGACCCTTTGGCCCATCCCCTGTTACAGTGGTGAGTGGGGAAGAAGATGAATTTGAACTAATAGAAAGCTGAAAATCTTGTATGCCCAACTTTTCCAGCCTGGTTGATTTGATGTTGTGGAGCAGATAATACGAGCAACTTTAATAGGACAGATTTAGCAATGAGAGGACTTTTGACCTTAAAGGTCAAATATAAATATATTAAATGTATTTTTATACTTGTTGAGTTAGCCATATTGCCATATACAGTAATACTGAACAGCCAGGACAGAGTTGTGTACAGTATATCACTTTTGTCGCAATAGTTTCCGGAGTATGGTTATCATCACACTTTTGCACTTTGCCACCCGAGTACCCTTCTTTGGCAGAAACACATGCAAAAAAAAAAAAAAAAAAAAAAATCACAAAACACAACTGTGGACTCTCACCAAATTAACATTTTTAAAACAAGACGTTTTTATCCAACTTCAGAGGCATACTTTCATTACATTTTTGGTTGGTTTCCATTGGTCATTTCCAAAACTACTTTGGTGTGAAAACAGACATTACAGACAAGGAAAACCTTAAAACTTGGATGTGGACTTGCTTTTCCTAACACAACAATATTAATACAGCAACACTTCACCCATGTCATACTGATTTACTTCTTGTCTTGCTGCAGGATTATTTCCAGTAACAGGTCTCACATTGTCAAGTTGCCTCTCAGCAGGGTAGGAAGCTACTCCATGCACCAAATAATTTATTCTATGTTTTGTCTAATTTTGAGCATTAATTTACCCTTCCATGTCTGTTTTGTTTGTGCTCTTTTATGATGTCATCCTGGTAGCAACTGAAATTCATGCACACCTCCCACCAGTTCCTGCTGCTCAGCAGCCCTCCAGCCAAGGAGGCTCGTTTCCGCACTGCCAAAAAGCTCTATGGCAGCACCTTCGCCTTCCAGTGAGTCCGACTTCCTCCTCCTCTGACTCTAATATAGTTTGAATCCTGTCAAACTCTTTTTTTTTTTTGCTAATCTGGGACATTGTTGGCTTTACTTAACGTAGCAGAGTTTTTTGTTTTTTTTGGATGGAACACAAACAAAACACCACCACTCAGCAGGCACACTTCCCTGGGACGTATAGAAGCCAAATATGTGATTGTGAGATCAGGATTTGGACACCAGTAGATGAAGCTCTGTGGTGTGTTTCACACATGGTCCATCTGGACATCAGCAGGGCCCAAATAACTTCTTGCTGGTCAATAGAATAAAGTTAACGATGCCATTCATGTATACTTGACTAGCATACTTGACTGTCACCATTTTGACAGTACATATGCATATAGCATAACACTCAACAGTTGGATGACTTGTCTGGAATATACAGGCGCTCATATCGTAATAACTTACTGAATTTAATTAATAATTAAAATTTTTAAAATATGTGTTAAATTAAATTCAAACGAATAATTACAAAATATTTTGTTTGTATTTTCATAAATAAATACATAAGAATTGTATAAAATACAACACATACATTAACACACATTTATACATATATATATTGTTTAATACAAAGATAGTTGTGTTTCATGAAATAAAATGTGGACAATAAAGTGAGGCACGGCGTATGTTAGTGTGGGGGCTACTAAATGAGGACGTAAGGTCATTTACTCTAAATATCATGAATGCAACACAGCTCAACACACCTTTACTCATTTCTCCAAGATACAATATTTGACTTTATAAATGTGTTTTTAGAATAATATTTAGTTGTACTATATTACATTATTATTAATAACTGAATATTCCATGTTCCATTTATATACAGTATATTTTTCCCCAAATAAATAATTATATCAAATACAACATTAGTAAACGTTTTACATAATGATATATATAATATGTAGCAATAGCCATACATCCATTTTCTATGCCGCTTATCCTCACTAGGGTCGCAGGCATGCTGGAGCCTATCCCAGCTGACTTTGTGCGAGAGGCGGGGTGCACCCTGGACTGGTCGCCAGCCAATTGCAGGGCACATGTGGACAAACAACCATTCACACTCACATTCATGCCTATGGACAATTTAGAGTCGCCAATTAACCTAACATGCATGTTTTTGGAATGTGGGAGGAAACCGGAGTACCCGGAGAAAATCCACACACTCACGGGGTGAACATGCAAATTCCACAAAGAGATGCCCAACGGAGATTCGAACCCAGGTCTTCCTGATCTCCTGACTTGTGTGGCCAACATGCTAACCACTCGGCCACAGTGCGGCTATGTAGCAATATCCTACAATAAATTGTATTTGTCCAAAGAAGGGTCAGAATGAAAGAACTGAGATTTAAAACAGCAGTACTGATGGATAAAACACAGTACAAGTAAAGTTTGACACATTTCCTCTTTTGATTGCACGAGTAAGTGTGTCCAAAGTGAGGGAATGAGGTCGTTAATGCTAAATATCCATGAACTCCCTATTGCTTCTGAAACATGAATGCAGCACAGCTCAGTCATACTTCCAGTGACAAATAAAATGACGCACATTTCTTGGAAATCCAATATCCAATCAGAACGGTATCGTTTTCACATGCCTCTTCTCTCTCGCCTCTCCCTACACTTGCTCTAGTGGTTCCCATATAGAGAACTGGCACTCTGTTCTGAGAAATGGACTAGTCAATGCCTCGTATACCAAACTGCAGGTAGCGGCCAGTTGGCTCACCTTCACCACTCCACGCCTTCTCGGACCGTCAGCCTGCTTTCCGACAGAGCAGGCTGACCGTCCGGCTGATTCATTTTTGCAGTTAATAGATGCCAGCTTCCCTTTCTGGGCTGTTTTGCCATTAGAATGTTTAGCCAGCAGGGTGCACTGGTAGACCTTCCTGGCCAATGTGGGCAACACTGGATGCCACACCTCTAGATTGGAGGGGGGGTTCTGGTATCAGCTGATACAGGAAGCTGCCTGTGCACCCTCTTGGGGTGAACCACTTAGAGCACTGTGTAGGCTAGGTCTCAAGCTGCAAAGGAAAACTGGACCTGTAGTGAGTAAAGACTACTAATATGAAGAGCTTCGACCGGACCAGGTTAGTAACCGAACCCCATTGTATTCAACGGCCACATAGAACTGACCATGCTGGTGAGAGACACCGTTATTTCCCTCTATACATGCTTCTCTTTTCCTATCAGCCAAACTGCATGTCCAATACAGAGGTGGAGTTTATCCCAGCTGAGTCAGGTCAAGAGGCGGGGTCACCCTGACACTGTCAATCACTGACAAATAATGACTAATCTTTCACATTCACCCCTCAAGGCGTATTAGAGAACCACAAACAGATTCAAACTTGGAATCTTATTGCTAAACACCACAAGTAACACATCTGCTGGTATAGCAACCTTACTGGTCACTTCATTAGGTACAGATGTACGACCTCTAGGTAGCTTTACAGTGTTCTGCCTTCGTACACAGCTGGGGTGTCCAAAGAGTGGCCGTGGTGCCATTTGCAGCCCGCTGTTCATTTTTTTAAATTTTCTTTTGGCACTTTCTAAAACCAAAAATATGAAAACTAAAAAGACAAAAAAAACCCCAGCAAAAACGGCAAAAACACCAGAAAGTTTACGAGCATAAAGTGGAACTATTATGAGAGAAGAACTTATTTGAAGAGAAAAAAAGTTGTAATCTTACAAGAAAAACAATTTTATGAGAATACATTTTTAATATTATCAGGAATTAATGTAGTAACATAAAGTTGAAATATTAAAGAAAAATACTTTTTTTGTTGTTGTTGTACACTGTGCGTTAAAATGACCCTTCTTTCCTGCTCTTTCCAAACCCAAGCTGCACGGGGCAGCGTACGGGAAGGGCATCTATCTCAGCCCCATCTCCAGCATATCTTTTGGATACTCAGGTAGGGACAAGTCCTGGTCCCCATCTGGCTTCACCCTGCCGTGCTAACCTCTCCACCACGTTGACTGAGCACGCTCTGTGTTTTTGTAACATGGCCTGATTATCACCCTGGAGCTTTTTCTCACGCGTGGAAGATTTTCATGCGATGCTGCTGTGCTGTACGTTG